>NC_091707.1:2131212-2434242 GCF_041296265.1 Equus caballus | reverse complement strand
TTGCGACGTGCTCGGCAGGTGCTTCCGGCGTCTCCGGCACGTGTTTCTGGCACATCTGACTGGTGGTTCCGGCATGCCCAAAAGTTGATTCCGGTCTGTCCGGTAGGTGGTTCCGGCGTGCACGGCACGTTGTTCTGGTACGTGTCAGAGGTGGTTGCGTATGCCCAACAGGTGATTCCGGACTGTCCGCCACGTGCTTCTGGCACGTCTGAGAGGTGGTTCCAACGTGCCCGGCAGGTCATTTCGGAGAGTCGTCCAAGTGGTTCTGGCATAGCCCGCAGGTGATTTTGGCGTGTCCGGCAGGTGGTTCAGCCGTGTTCGGCAGGTGGTTCAGGCATGGCCGTCACGTGGTTCCAGTCTGTCCAGGACGTGTTTCCAGCTTCTCCGGCAGGCGGTTCTGGTACGTCTGAGAGGTGGTTCCGCCATGGCTGGCAGGTGATCCCGGACTGTCCCCCAGGTGGTTCTGGCATAGCCAGCAGTTGATATTGGCCTGTCCGGCAGGTGGTTCCAGCGAGTCGAACAGGTGGCTCCGGCGTTCTTGGCAGGTGGTTCCGGTCTGTCCGGTAGGTGTTTCCGGCGTGTCTGGCACGTGCTTCCGGCACGTCTGAGAGGTGGTTCCTGCATGCGCGGCAGGTGATTCCGTAGTGTCCGCCAGGTGGTTCTGGCATACCCGGCAGGTGATTTTGGCGTGTCCGGCAGGTGTTTCTGGCGAGTCGAGCAGGTGGCTCCGGCATGCTCGGCAGGTGCTTCCGGCGTCTCCGGCACTTGGTTCTGGTGTGTCTGAGAGCTGGTTCCGGCATGTCCGGCAGATGATTCCGGAGTGTCCGCCAAGTGGTTCTGGCATACCCAGCAGGTGATTTTGGCGTGTCAGGGAGGTGGTACCGGTGAGTCGAGCAGGTGGTTCCGGCGTGCTCAGCAGGTGGTTCAGGCGGTTCTGGCAGGTGGTATCCGTCTGTTCGGGGTGTGGTTCCAGCATCTCATGAACACGTTTCTGGCACGTCTGAGATGTGGTTCCAGCCGGCCCGACAGGTGTTTCCGCAGTGTCCGCCAAGCGGTTCTGGCGTAGTTGGCAGGTGATTTTGGCATGACTGGCAGGTGGTTCCAGCAAGCCTGGCAGGTGATTCCAAAGTGTTCACCAACTGGTTGTGGCGTAGCCGGCAGGTGATTTTTGCGTGATCGGCAGGTGGTTCTGGCGAGTCGAGCAGGTGGTTCCGGCGTGCTCGGCTGGTGCTTCCGGGGTCATTGGCACGGGGTTCTGGCATGTCTGAGAGGTGGTTCCTGCATGCCCGGCAAGTGATTCCGGAGTGTTCGCCAAGTGGTTCTGGCATAGTCGGCAGGTGATTTTGGCATGTCCGGCAGGTGGTTCAGGCGAGTTGAGCAGGTGGTTCCAACGTGCTTGGCAGGTGCTTCCGGCGTCTCCGGCACGTGTTTCTGGCACATCTGACAGGTGGTTCCGGCATGCCCGAAAGGTGATTCCGGTCTGTCCGGTAGGTGGTTCCAGCCTGCACGGCATGTGGTTCTGGTACGTCTCAGAGGTGGTTGCGCATGCCCAACAGGTGATTCCGGACTGTCCGCCACATGGTTCTGGCACGTCTGAGAGGTGGTTCCGGCATGCCCGGCAGGTCATCCCAGAGAGTCCTCCAAGTGGTTCTGGCATAACACGCAGGTGATTTTGGCGTGTCTGGCAGGTTGTTCCGTTGTGCTTGGCAGGTGGTTCAGGCTTGGCCGGCAGGTGGTTCCAGACTGTCCAGGACGTGTTTCCAGCTTCTCCGGCAGGTGGTTCTGGTACGTCTGAGAGGTGGTCCCGCCATGGCTGGCAGGTGATTCCGGACCGTCCCACAGGTGGTTCTGGCATAGCCAGCAGTTGATATTGGCCTGTCCGGCAGGTGGTTCCAGCGAGTCGAACAGGTGGCTCCGGCGTGCTCGGCAGGTGGTTCCGGTCTGTCCGGTAGGTGATTCCGGCGTGTCCGGCACGTGCTTCCGGCACGTCTGAGAGGTGGTTCCGGCATGCGCGACAGGTGATTTCGGAGTGTCCGCCAGGTGGTTCTGGCGTACCCGGCAGGTGATTTTGGCGTGTCATACAGGTGTTTCTGGCGAGTCGAGCAGGTGGCTCCAGCATGCTCGGCAGGTGGTTCGGGCATCTCCGGCACGTGGTTCTGGTGTGTCTGAGAGCTGGTTCCGGCATGTCCGGCAGATGATTCCGGAGTGTCCGCCAAGTGGTTCTGGCATACCCGGCTGGTGATTTGGGCATGTCAGGTAGGTGGTTCCGGCGAGTCGAGCAGGTGGCTCCGGCGTGCTCGGCAGGTTGTTCAGACGGGTGTGGCAGGTGTTTTCCGTCTGTTCAGGGTGTGGTTCCAGCATCTCATGCACATGGTTCTGGCACGTCTGAGATGTGGTTCCGGCCGGCGCGACAGGTGTTTCAACAGTGTCCACCAAGTGGTACTGGCGTAGTTGGCAGGTGATTTTGGCATGACCGGCAGGTGGTTCCAGCAAGCCCGGCAGGTGATTCCGAAGTTTTCCCCAACTGGTTGTGGCGTAGCCGGCAGGTGATTTTTGCGTGTCCGGCAGGTGGTTCTGGTGAGTCGAGCAGGTGGTTCCGGGGTGCTCGGCAGGTGCTTCCGGGGTCATTGGCACGTGGTTCTGGCATATCTGAGAGGTGGTTCCGGCATGCCCGGCAGGTGATTCTGGAGTGTTCGCAAAGTGTTTCCGGCGTAGCCGGCAGGTGATTTTGCATGTCCAGCGGTAGTTCCGGCGGGTCGAGCCGGTGGTTCCGGCGTGTCCGGCAGGTGGTTCCGGTCTGTCCGGCAGGTGGTTCTGTGGTGTCCGGCACGAGGTTCAGTCTGAGAGGCTGTGCCGGCATGCCCCTCACGTAATTCCAGCTTGTCCCCGAAGTGGTGCTGGTGTAGCGGGCAGGTGATTTTGGCGTGTCCGGCAGGTGGTTCAGGCGAGTTGAGCAGGTGGTTGCGACGTGCTCGGCAGGTGCTTCCGGCGTCTCCGGCACGTGTTTCTGGCACATCTGACTGGTGGTTCCGGCATGCCCAAAAGTTGATTCCGGTCTGTCCGGTAGGTGGTTCCGGCGTGCACGGCACGTGGTTCTGGTACGTGTCAGAGGTGGTTGCGTATGCCCAACAGGTGATTCCGGACTGTCCGCCACGTGCTTCTGGCACGTCTGAGAGGTGGTTCCAACATGCCCGGCAGGTCTTTTCGGAGAGTCGTCCAAGTGGTTCTGGCGTAGCCCGCAGGTGATTTTGGCGTGTCCGGCAGGGGGTTCCGCCGTGCTCGGCAGGTGGTTCAGGCATGGCCGTCACGTGGTTCCAGGCTGTCCAGGACGTGTTTCCAGCTTCTCCGGCAGGTGGTTCTGGTACGTCTGAGAGGTGGTTCCGCCATGGCTGGCAGGTGATCCCGGACTGTCCCCCAGGTGGTTCTGGCATAGCCAGCAGTTGATATTGGCCTGTCCGGCAGGTGGTTCCAGCGAGTCGAACAGGTGGCTCCGGCGTGCTCGGCAGGTGGTTCCGGTCTGTCCGGTAGGAGATTCCGGCGTGTCCGGCACGTGCTTCCGGCACGTCTGAGAGGTGGTTCCGGCATGTGCGACAGGTGGTTTCGGAGTGTCCGCCAGGTGGTTCTGGCGTACCCGGCAGGTGATTTTGGCGTGTCCGGCAGGTGTTTCTGGCGAGTCGAGCAGGTGGCTCCAGCATGCTCGGCAGGTGCTTCCGGCGTCTCCGGCACTTGGTTCTGGTGTGTCTGAGAGCTGGTTCCGGCATGTCCGGCAGATGATTCCGGAGTGTGCGCCAAGTGGTTCTGGCATGCCCAGCAGGTGATTTTGGCGTGTCAGGGAGGTGGTACCGGTGAGTCGAGCAGGTGGTTCCGGCGTGCTCAGCAGTTGGTTCAGGCGGTTCTGGCAGTTGGTATCCGTCTGTTCGGGGTGTGGTTCCAGCATCTCATGAACACGTTTCTGGCACGTCTGAGATGTGGTTCCAGCCGGCCCGACAGGTGTTTCCGCCGTGTCCGCCAAGCGGTTCTGGCGTAGTTGGCAGGTGATTTTGGCATGACTGGCAGGTGGTTCCAGCAAGCCTGGCAGGTGATTCCAAAGTGTTCACCAACTGGTTGTGGCGTAGCCGGCAGGTGATTTTTGCGTGATCGGCAGGTGGTTCTGGCGAGTCGAGCAGGTGGTTCTGGCGTGCTCGGCTGGTGCTTCCGGGGTCATTGGCACGGGGTTCTGGCATGTCTGAGAGGTGGTTCCTGCATGCCCGGCAAGTGATTCCGGAGTGTTCGCCAAGTGGTTCTGGCATAGTCGGCAGGTGATTTTGGCATGTCCGGCAGGTGGTTCAGGCGAGTTGAGCAGGTGGTTCCAACGTGCTTGGCAGGTGCTTCCGGCGTCTCCGGCACGTGTTTCTGGCACATCTGACAGGTGGTTCCGGCATGCCCGAAAGGTGATTCCGGTCTGTCCGGTAGGTGGTTCCAGCCTGCACGGCATGTGGTTCTGGTACGTCTCAGAGGTGGTTGCGCATGCCCAACAGGTGATTCCGGACTGTCCGCCACATGGTTCTGGCACGTCTGAGAGGTGGTTCCGGCATGCCCGGCAGGTCATCCCAGAGAGTCCTCCAAGTGGTTCTGGCATAACACGCAGGTGATTTTGGCGTGTCTGGCAGGTTGTTCCGTTGTGCTTGGCAGGTGGTTCAGGCTTGGCCGGCAGGTGGTTCCAGACTGTCCAGGACGTGTTTCCAGCTTCTCCGGCAGGTGGTTCTGGTACGTCTGAGAGGTGGTTCCGCCATGGCTGGCAGGTGATTCCGGACCGTCCCCCAGGTGGTTCTGGCATAGCCAGCAGTTGATATTGGCCTGTCCGGCAGGTGGTTCCAGCGAGTCGAACAGGTGGCTCCGGCGTGCTCGGCAGGTGGTTCCGGTCTGTCCGGTAGGTGATTCCGGCGTGTCCGGCACGTGCTTCCGGCACGTCTGAGAGGTGGTTCCGGCATGCGCGACAGGTGATTTCGGAGTGTCCGCCAGGTGGTTCTGGCGTACCCGGCAGGTGATTTTGGCGTGTCATACAGGTGTTTCTGGCGAGTCGAGCAGGTGGCTCCGGCATGCTCGGCAGGTGCTTCCGGCGTCTCCGGCACGTGGTTCTGGTGTGTCTGAGAGCTGGTTCCGGCATGTCCGGCAGATGATTCCGGAGTGTCCGCCAAGTGGTTCTGGCATACCCGGCTGGTGATTTGGGCATGTCAGGTAGGTGGTTCCGGCGAGTCGAGCAGGTGGCTCCGGCGTGCTCGGCAGGTTGTTCAGACGGGTCTGGCAGGTGTTTTCCGTCTGTTCGGGGTGTGGTTCCAGCATCTCATGCACATGGTTCTGGCACGTCTGAGATGTGGTTCCGGCCGGCCCGACAGGTGTTTCCACAGTGTCCGCCAAGTGGTACTGGCGTAGTTGGCAGGTGATTTTGGCATGAAAGGCAGGTGGTTCCAGCAAGCCCGGCAGGTGATTCCGAAGTGTTCCCCAACTGGTTGTGGCGTAGCCGGCAGGTGATTTTTGCGTGTCCGGCAGGTGGTTCTGGCGAGTCGAGCTGGTGTTTCCTGCATGCTCGGCAGGTGCTTCCGGGGTCATTGGCACGTGGTTCTGGCATATCTGAGAGGTGGTTCCGGCATGCCCGGCAGGTGATTCCGGAGTGTTCGCCAAGTGTTTCCGGCGTAGCCGGCAGGTGATTTTGCATGTCCCGCGGTCGTTCCGGCGGGTCGAGCCGGTGGTTCCGGCGTGTCCGGCAGGTGGTTCCGGTCTGTCCGGTAGGTGTTTCCGGCGTGTCTGGCACGTGCTTCCGGCACATCTGAGAGGTGGCTCCGGCGTGCTCGGCAGGTGGTTCCGGTCTGTCCGGTAGGTGATTCCGGCGTGTCCGGCACGTGCTTCCGGCACGTCTGAGAGGTGGTTCCGTCATGCGCGACAGGTGGTTTCGGAGTGTCCGCCAGGTGGTTCTGGCGTACCCGGCAGGTGATTTTGGCGTGTCCGGCAGGTGTTTCTGGCGAGTCGAGCAGGTGGCTCCGGCATGCTCGGCAGGTGCTTCCGGCGTCTCCGGCACGTGGTTCTGGTGTGTCTGAGAGCTGGTTCCGGCATGTCCGGCAGATGATTCCGGAGTGTCCGCCAAGTGGTTCTGGCATACCCGGCTGGTGATTTGGGCATGTCAGGTAGGTGGTTCCGGCGAGTCGAGCAGGTGGCTCCGGCGTGCTCGGCAGGTTGTTCAGACGGGTCTGGCAGGTGTTTTCCGTCTGTTCGGGGTGTGGTTCCAGCATCTCATGCACATGGTTCTGGCACGTCTGAGATGTGGTTCCGGCCGGCCCGACAGGTGTTTCCACAGTGTCCGCCAAGTGGTACTGGCGTAGTTGGCAGGTGATTTTGGCATGACCGGCAGGTGGTTCCAGCAAGCCCGGCAGGTGATTCCGAAGTTTTCCCCAACTGGTTGTGGCGTAGCCGGCAGGTGATTTTTGCGTGTCCGGCAGGTGGTTCTGGCGAGTCGAGCAGGTGGTTCCGGCGTGCTCGGCTGGTGCTTCCGGGGTCATTGGCACGGGGTTCTGGCATGTCTGAGAGGTGGTTCCTGCATGCCCGGCAAGTGATTCCGGAGTGTTCGCCAAGTGGTTCTGGCATAGTCGGCAGGTGATTTTGGCATGTCCGGCAGGTGGTTCAGGCGAGTTGAGCAGGTGGTTCCAACGTGCTTGGCAGGTGCTTCCGGCGTCTCCGGCACGTGTTTCTGGCACATCTGACAGGTGGTACCGGCATGCCCGAAAGGTGATTCCGGTCTGTCCGGTAGGTGGTTCCAGCGAGTCAAACAGGTGGCTCCGGCATTCTTGGCAGGTGGTTCCGGTCTGTCCGGTAGGTGTTTCCGGCGTGTCTGGCACGTGCTTCCGGCACGTCTGAGAGGTGGTTCCGGCATGCGCGGCAGGTGATTCCGTAGTGTCCGCCAGGTGGTTCTGGCATACCCGGCAGGTGATTTTGGCGTGTCCGGCAGGTGTTTCTGGCGAGTCGAGCAGGTGGCTCCGGCATGCTCGGCAGGTGCTTCCGGCGTCTCCGGCACTTGGTTCTGGTGTGTCTGAGAGCTGGTTCCGGCATGTCCGGCAGATGATTCCGGAGTGTCCGCCAAGTGGTTCTGGCATACCCAGCAGGTGATATTCGCATGACCGGAAGGTGGTTCCAGCAAGCCCGGCAGGTGATTCCGAAGTGTTCCCCAACTGGTTGTGGCGTAGCCGGCAGGTGATTTTTGCGTGTCCGGCAGGTGGTTCTGGCGAGTCGAGCAGGTGGTTCCGGCGTGCTCGGCAGGTGCTTCCGGGGTCATTGGCACGTGGTTCTGGCATATCTGAGAGGTGGTTCAGGCATGCCCGGCAGGTGATTCTGGAGTGTTCGCCAAGTGTTTCCGGCGTAGCCGGCAGGTGATTTTGCATGTCCAGCGGTCGTTCCGGCGGGTGGAGCCGGTGGTTCCGGCGTGTCCGGCAGGTGGTTCCGGTCTGTCCGGCAGGTGGTTCTGTGGTGTCCGGGACGAGGTTCAGTCTGAGAGGCTGTGCCGGCATGCCCCTCAGGTGATTCCGGCTTGTCCCCGAAGTGGTGCTGGTGTAGCGGGCAGGTGATTTTGGCGTGTCCGGCAGGTGGTTCAGGCGAGTTGAGCAGGTGGTTGCGATGTGCTGGGCATGTGCTTCCGGCGTCTCTGGCACGTGTTTCTGGCACATCTGACTGGTGGTTCCGGCATGCCCAAAAGTTGATTCCGGTCTGTCCGGTAGGTGGTTCCGGCGTGCACGGCACGTGGTTCTGGTACGTCTCAGAGGTGGTTGCGTATGCCCAACAGGTGATTCCGGACTGTCCTCCACGTGCTTCTGGCACGTCTGAGAGGTGATTCCAACATGCCCGGCAGGTCATTTCGGAGAGTCGTCCAAGTGGTTCTGGCGTAGCCCGCAGGTGATTTTGGCGTGTCCGGCAGGTGGTTCCGCCGTGCTCGGCAGGTGGTTCAGGCATGGCCGTCACGTGGTTCCAGTCTGTCCAGGACGTGTTTCCAGCTTCTCCGGTAGGTGGTTCTGGTACGTCTGAGAGGTGGTTCCGCCATGGCTGGCAGGTGATCCCGGACTGTCCCCCAGGTGGTTCTGGCATAGCCAGCAGTTGATATTGGCCTGTCCGGCAGGTGGTTCCAGCGAGTCGAACAGGTGGCTCCGGCGGTCTTGGCAGGTGGTTCCGGTCTGTCCGGTAGGTGTTTCCGGCGTGTCTGGCACGTGCTTCCGGCGCGTCTGAGAGGTGGTTCCGGCATGCGCGGCAGGTGATTCCGTAGTGTCCGACAGGTGGTTCTGGCATACCCGGCAGGTGATTTTGGCGTGTCCGGCAGGTGTTTCTGGCGAGTCGAGCAGGTGGCTCCGGCATCCTCGGCAGGTGCTGCCGGCGTCTCCGGCACTTGGTTCTGGTGTGTCTGAGAGCTGGTTCCGGCATGTCCGGCAGATGATTCCGGAGTGTCCGCCAAGTGGTTCTGGCATACCCAGCAGGTGATTTTGGCGTGTCAGGTAGGTGGTACCGGTGAGTCGAGCAGGTGGTTCTGGCGTGCTCAGCAGGTGGCTCAGGCGGTTCTGGCAGGTGGTATCCGTCTGTTCGGGGTGTGGTTCCAGCATCTCATGAACACGTTTCTGGCACTTCTGAGATGTGGTTCCACCCGGCCCTACAGGTGTTTCCGCAATGTCCGCCAAGCGGGTCTGGCGTAGTTGGCAGGCGATTTTGGCATGACTGGCAGGTGGTTCCAGCAAGCCTGGCAGGTGATTCCAAAGTGTTCACCAACTGGTTGTGGCATAGCCGGCAGGTGATATTTGCGTGATCGGCAGGTGGTTCTGGCGAGTCGAGCAGGTGGTTCCGGCGTGCTCGGCTGGTGCTTCCGGGGTCATTGGCACGGGGTTCTGGCATGTCTGAGAGGTGGTTCCTGCATGCCCGGCAAGTGATTCCGGAGTGTTCGCCAAGTGGTTCTGGCATAGTCGGCAGGTGATTTTGGCATGTCCGGCAGGTGGTTCAGGCGAGTTGAGCAGGTGGTTCCAACGTGCTTGGCAGGTGCTTCCGGCGTCTCCGGCACGTGTTTCTGGCACATCTGACAGGTGGTTCCGGCATGCCCGAAAGGTGATTCCCGTCTGTCCGGTAGGTGGTTCCAGCCTGCACGGCATGTGGTTCTGGTACGTCTCAGAGGTTGTTGCGCAAGCCCAACTGGTGATTCCGGACTGTCCACCACATGGTTCTGGCACGTCTGAGAGGTGGTTCCGGCATGCCCGGCACGTCATCCCAGAGAGTCCTCCAAGTGGTTCTGGCATAACACACAGGTGATTTTGACGTGTCTGGCAGGTTGTTCTGCTGTGCTTGGCAGGTGGTTCAGGCTTGGCCGGCAGGTGGTTCCAGACTGTCCAGGACGTGTTTCCAGCTTCTCCGGAAGGTGGTTCTGGTACGTCTGAGAGGTGTTTCCGCAATGGCTGGCAGGTTATTCCGGACTGTCCGCCACGTGCTTCTGGCACGTCTGAGAGGTGGTTCCAACAAGCCCGGCAGGTCATTTCGGAGAGTCGTCTAAGTGGTTCTGGCGTAGCCCGCAGGTGATTTTGGCGTGTCCGGCAGGTGGTTCCTCCGTGCTCGGCAGGTGGTTCAGGCATGGCCATCACGTGGTTCCAGTCTGTCCAGGTCGTGTTTCCAGCTTCTCCGGCAGGTGGTTCTGGTACGTCTGAGAGGTGGTTCCGCCATGGCTGGCAGGTGATCCCGGACTGTCCCCCAGGTGGTTCTGGCATAGCCAGCAGTTGATATTGGCCTGTCCGGCAGGTGGTTCCAGCGAGTTGAACAGGTGGCTCCGGCGTGCTCGGCAGGTGGTTCCGGTCTGTCCGGTAGGTGATTCCGGCGTGTCCGGCACGTGCTTCCGGCACGTCTGAGAGGTGGTTCCGGCATGCGCGACAGGTGATTTCGGAGTGTCCGCCAGGTGGTTCTGGCGTACCCGGCAGGTGATTTTGGCGTGTCCGGCAGCTGTTTCTGGCGAGTCGAGCAGGTGGCTCCGGCATGCTCGGCAGGTGCTTCCGGGGTCTCTGGCACGTGGTTCTGCTGTGTCTGAGAGCTGGTTCCGGCATGTCCAGCAGATGATTCCGGAGTGTCCGCCAAGTGGTTCTGGCATACCCGGCTGGTGATTTGGGCATGTCAGGCAGGTGGTTGCGGCGAGTCGAGCAGGTGGCTCTGGCGTGCTCGGCAGGTTGTTCAGACGGGTCTGGCAGGTGTTTTCCGTCTGTTCGGGGTGTGGTTCCAGCATCTCATGCACATGGTTCTGGCACGTCTGAGAAGTGGTTCCGTCATGCCCGGCAGGTCATCGCAGAGAGTCCTCCAACTGTTTCTGGCATAACACGCAGGTGATTTTGGCGTGTCTGGCAGGTTGTTCCGTTGTGCTTGGCAGGTGGTTCAGGCTTGGCCGGCAGGTGGTTCCAGACTGTCCAGGACGTGTTTCCAGCTTCTCCGGCAGGTGGTTCTGCTACGTCTGAGAGGTGGTTCCGCCATGGCTGGCAGGTGATCCCGGACTGTCCCCCAGGTGCTTCTGGCATAGCCAGCAGTTGATATTGGCCTGTCCGGCAGGTGGTTCCAGCGAGTCGAACAGGTGGCTCCGGCGTGCTCGCCAGGTGGTTCCGGTCTGTCCGGTAGGTGATTCCGGCGTGTCCGGCACGTGCTTCCGGCACGTCTGAGAGGTGGTCCCGGCATGCGCGACAGGTGATTTTGGCGTGTCCGGCAGGTGTTTCTGGCGAGTCGAGCAGGTGGCTCCGGCGTGCTCGGCAGGTGCTTCCGGCGTCTCCGGCACTTGGTTCTGGTGTGTCTGAGAGCTGGTTCCGGCATGTCCGGCAGATGATTCCGGAGTGTCCGCCAAGTGGTTCTGGCATACCCGGCTGGTGATTTGGGCATGTCAGGTAGGTGGTTCCGGCGAGTCGAGCAGGTGGCTCCGGCGTGCTCGGCAGGTTGTTCAGACGGGTCTGGCAGGTGTTTTCCGTCTCTTCGGTTTGTGGTTCCAGCATCTCATGAACATGGTTCTGGCTCGTCTGAGATGTGGTTCCGGCCGGCCCGACAGGTGTTTCCACAGTGTCCGCCAAGTGGTACTGGCGTAGTTGGCAGGTGATTTTGGCATGACCGGCATGTGGTTCCAGCAAGCCCGGCAGGTGATTCCGAAGTTTTCCCCAACTGGTTGTGGCGTAGCCGGCAGGTGATTTCTGCGTGTCCGGCAGGTGGTTCTTGCGAGTCGAGCAGGTGGTTCCGCCGTGCTCGGCAGGTGGTTCAGGCATGGCCGTCACGTGGTTCCAGTCTGTCCAGGACGTGTTTCCAGCTTCTCCGGCAGGTGGTTCTGGTACGTCTGAGAGGTGGTTCCGCCATGCCTGGCAGGTGATCCCGGACTGTCCCCCAGGTGGTTCTGGCATAGCCAGCAGTTGATATTGGCCTGTCCGGCAGGTGGTTCCAGCGAGTCGTACAGGTGGCTCCGGCGTTCTTGGCAGGTGGTTCCGGTCTGTCCGGTAGGTGATTCCGGCGTGTCCGGCACGTGCTTCCGGCACGTCTGAGAGGTGGTTCCGGCATGCGCGACAGGTGGTTTCGGAGCGTCCGCCAGGTGGTTCTGGCGTACCCGGCACGTGATTTTGGCGTGTCCGGCAGGTGTTTCTGGCGAGTCGAGCAGGTGGCTCCAGCATGCTCGGCAGGTGCTTCGGGCATCTCCGGCACGTGGTTCTGGTGTGTCTGAGAGCTGGTTCCGGCATGTCCGGCAGATGATTCCGGAGTGTCCGCCAAGTGGTTCTGGCATACCCGGCTGGTGATTTGGGCATGTCAGGTAGGTGGTTCCGGCGAGTCGAGCAGGTGGCTCCGGCGTGCTCGGCAGGTTGTTCAGACGGGTGTGGCAGGTGTTTTCCGTCTGTTCAGGGTGTGGTTCCAGCATCTCATGAACACGTTTCTGGCACGTCTGAGATGTGGTTCCAGCCGGCCCGACAGGTGTTTCCGCAGTGTCCGCCAACCGGTTCTGGCGTAGTTGGCAGGTGATTTTGGCATGACTGGCAGGTGGTTCCAGCAAGCCTGGCAGGTGATTCCAAAGTGTTCCCCAACTGGTTGTGGCGTAACCGGCAGGTGATTTTTGCGTGTCCGGCAGGTGGTTCTGGCGAGTCGAGCAGGTGGTTCCAGCGTGCTCGGCAGGTGCTTCCGGGGTCATTGGCACGTGGTTCTGGCATATCTGAGAGGTGGTTCCGGCATGCCCGGCAGGTGATTCCGGAGTGTTCGCCAAGTGTTTCCGGCGTAGCCGGCAGGTGATTTTGGATGTCCAGCGGTCGTTCCGGCGGGTCGAGCCGGTGGTTCCGGCGTGTCCGGCAGGTGGTTCCGGTCTGTCCGGCAGGTGGTTCTGTGGTGTCCGGCACGAGGTTCAGTCTGAGAGGCTGTGCCGGCATGCCCCTCACGTGATTCCGGCTTGTCCCCGAAGTGGTGCTGGTGTAGCGGGCAGGTGATTTTGGCGTGTCCGGCAGGTGGTTCAGGCGAGTTGATCAGGTGGTTGCGACGTGCTCCGCAGGTGCTTCCGGCGTCTCCGGCACGTGTTTCTGGCACATCTGACTGGTGGTTCCGGCATGCCCAAAAGTGGATTCCGGTCTGTCCGGTAGGTGGTTCCGGCGTGCACGGCACGTGGTTCTGGTACGTGTCAGAGGTGGTTGCGTATGCCCAACAGGTGATTCCGGACTGTCCGCCACGTGCTTCTGGCATGTCTGAGAGGTGGTTCCAACATGCCCGGCAGGTCATTTCGGAGAGTCGTCCAAGTGGTTCTGGCGTAGCCCGCAGGTGATTTTGGCGTGTCCGGCAGGTGGTTCCGCCGTGCTCGGCAGGTGGTTCAGGCATGGCCGTCACGTGGTTCCAGTCTGTCCAGGACGTGTTTCCAGCTTCTCCGGCAGGTGGTTCTGGTACGTCTGAGAGGTGGTTCCGCCATGGCTGGCAGGTGATCCCGGACTGTCCCCCAGGTGGTTCTGGCATAGCCAGCAGTTGATATTGGCCTGTCCGGCAGGTTGTTCCAGCGAGTCAAACAGGTGGCTCTGGCGTTCTTGGCAGGTGGTTCCGGTCTGTCCGGTAGGTGTTTCCAGCGTGTCTGGCACGTGCTTCCGGCACGTCTGAGAGGTGGTTCCGGCATGCGCGGCAGGTGATTCCGTAGTGTCCGACAGGTGGTTCTGGCATACCCGGCAGGTGATTTTGGCGTGTCCGGCAGGTGTTTCTGGCGAGTCGAGCAGGTGGCTCCGGCATGCTCGGCAGGTGCTTCCGGCGTCTCCGGCACTTGGTTCTGGTGTGTCTGAGAGCTGGTTCCGGCATGTCCGGCAGATGATTCCGGAGTGTCCGCCAAGTGGTTCTGGCATACCCAGCAGGTGATTTTGGCGTGTCAGGGAGGTGGTACCGGTGAGTCGAGCAGGTGGTTCCGGCGTGCTCAGCAGGTGGTTCAGGCGGTTCTGGCAGGTGGTATCCGTCTGTTCGGGGTGTGGTTCCAGCATCTCATGAACACGTTTCTGGCACGTCTGAGATGTGGTTCCAGCCGGCCCGACAGGTGTTTCCGCAGTGTCCGCCAAGCGGTTCTGGCGTAGTTGGCAGGTGATTTTGGCATGACTGGCAGGTGGTTCCAGCAAGCCTGGCAGGTGATTCCAAAGTGTTCACCAACTGGTTGTGGCGTAGCCGGCAGGTGATTTTTGCGTGATCGGCAGGTGGTTCTGGCGAGTCGAGCAGGTGGTTCCGGCGTGCTCGGCTGGTGCTTCCGGGGTCATTGGCACGGGGTTCTGGCATGTCTGAGAGGTGGTTCCTGCATGCCCGGCAAGTGATTCCGGAGTGTTCGCCAAGTGGTTCTGGCATAGTCGGCAGGTGATTTTGGCATGTCCGGCAGGTGGTTCAGGCGAGTTGAGCAGGTGGTTCCAACGTGCTTGGCAGGTGCTTCCGGCGTCTCCGGCACGTGTTTCTGGCACATCTGACAGGTGGTTCCGGCATGCCCGAAAGGTGATTCCGGTCTGTCCGGTAGGTGGTTCCAGCCTGCACGGCATGTGGTTCTGGTACGTCTCAGAGGTGGTTGCGCATGCCCAACAGGTGATTCCGGACTGTCCGCCACATGGTTCTGGCACGTCTGAGAGGTGGTTCCGGCATGCCCGGCAGGTCATCCCAGAGAGTCCTCCAAGTGGTTCTGGCATAACACGCAGGTGATTTTGGCGTGTCTGGCAGGTTGTTCCGTTGTGCTTGGCAGGTGGTTCAGGCTTGGCCGGCAGGTGGTTCCAGACTGTCCAGGACGTGTTTCCAGCTTCTCCGGCAGGTGGTTCTGCTACGTCTGAGAGGTGGTTCCGCCATGGCTGGCAGCTGTTTCCGGACCGTCCCCCAGGTGGTTCTGGCATAGCCAGCAGTTGATATTGGCCTGTCCGGCAGGTGGTTCCAGCGAGTCGAACAGGTGGCTCCGGCGTGCTCGGCAGGTGGTTCCGGTCTGTCTGGTAGGTGATTCCGGCGTGTCCGGCACGTGCTTCCGGCACGTCTGAGAGGTGGTTCCGGCATGCGCGACAGGTGATTCCGTAGTGTCTGCCAGGTGGTTCTGGCGTACCCAGCAGGTGATTTTGGCATGTCCGACAGGTGTTTCTGGCGATTCGAGCAGGTGGCTCCGGCATGCTCGGCAGGTGCTTCCGGCGTCTCCGGCACGTGGTTCTGTTGTGTCTGAGAGCTGGTTCCGGCATGTCCGGCAGATGATTCCGGAGTGTCCGCCAAGTGGTTCTGGCATACCCGGCTGGTGATTTGGGCATGTCAGGTAGGTGGTTCCGGCGAGTCGAGCAGGTGGCTCCGGCGTGCTCGGCAGGTTGTTCAGACGGGTCTGGCAGGTGTTTTCCGTCTGTTCAGGGTGTGGTTCCAGCATCTCATGCACATGGTTCTGGCACGTCTGAGATGTGGTTCCGGCCGGCCCGACAGGTGTTTCCACAGTGTCCGCCAAGTGGTACTGGCGTAGTTGGCAGGTGATTTTGGCATGACCGGCAGGTGGTTCCAGCAAGCCCGGCAGGTGATTCCGCAGTTTTCCCCAACTGGTTGTGGCGTAGCCGGCAGGTGATTTTTGCGTGTCCGGCAGGTGGTTCTCGCGAGTCGAGCAGGTGGTTCCGGCGTTCTCGGCAGGTGGTTCCGGTCTGTCTGTTAGGTGATTCCTGCGTGTCCGGCACGTGCTTCCGGCACGTCTGAGAGGTGGTTCCGGCATGCGCGACAGGTGGTTTCGGAGTGTCCGCCAGGTGGTTCTGGCGTACCCGGCAGGTGATTTTGGCGTGTCCGACATGTGTTTCTGGCGAGTCGAGCAGGTGGCTCCGGCATGCTCGGCAGGGAATTCCGGAGTGTTCGTGAAGTGTTTCCGGCATAGCCGGCAGGTGATTTTGCATGTCCAGCGGTCGTTCCGGCGGGTCGAGCCGGTGGTTCCGGCGTGTCCGGCAGGTGGTTCCGGTCTGTCCGGCAGGTGGTTCTGTGGTGTCCGGCACGAGGTTCAGTCTGAGAGGCTGTGCCGGCATGCCCCTCACGTGATTCCGGCTTGTCCCCGAAGTGGTGCTGGTGTAGCGGGCAGGTGATTTTGGCGTGTCCGGCAGGTGGTTCAGGCGAGTTGATCAGGTGGTTGCGACGTGCTCCGCAGGTGCTTCCGGCGTCTCCGGCACGTGTTTCTGGCACATCTGACTGGTGGTCCGGAATGCCCAAAAGTGGATTCCGGTCTGTCCGGTAGGTGGTTCCGGCGTGCACGGCACGTGGTTCTGGTACGTGTCAGAGGTGGTTGCGTATGCCCAACAGGTGATTCCAGACTGTCCGCCACGTGCTTCTGGCACGTCTGAGAGGTGGTTCCAACATGCCCGGCAGGTCATTTCGGAGAGTCGTCCAAGTGGTTCTGGCATAGCCCGCAGGTGATTTTGGCGTGTCCGGCAGGTGGTTCCGCCGTGCTCGGCAGGTGGTTCAGGCATGGCCGTCACGTGGTTCCAGTCTGTCCAGGACGTGTTTCCAGCTTCTCCGGCAGGTGGTTCTGGTACGTCTGAGAGGTGGTTCCGCCATGGCTGGCAGGTGATCCCGGACTGTCCCCCAGGTGGTTCTGGCATAGCCAGCAGTTGATATTGGCCTGTCCGGCAGGTGGTTCCAGCGAGTCAAACAGGTGGCTCCGGCGTCCTTGGCAGGTGGTTCCGGTCTGTCCGGTAGGTGTTTCCGGCGTGTCTGGCACGTGCTTCCGGCACGTCTGAGAGGTGGTTCCGGCATGCGCGGCAGGTGATTCCGTAGTGTCCGACAGGTGGTTCTGGCATACCCGGCAGGTGATTTTGGCGTGTCCGGCAGGTGTTTCTGGCGAGTCGAGCAGGTGGCTCCGGCATGCTCGGCAGGTGCTTCCGGCGTCTCCGGCACTTGGTTCTGGTGTGTCTGAGAGCTGGTTCCGGCATGTCCGGCAGATGATTCCGGAGTGTCCGCCAAGTGGTTCTGGCATACCCAGCAGGTGATTTTCGCATGACCGGCAGGTGGTTCCAGCAAGCCCGGCAGGTGATTCCGAAGTGTTCCCCAACTGGTTGTGGCCTAGCCGGCAGGTGATTTTTGCGTGTCCGGCAGGTGGTTCTGGCGAGTCGAGCAGGTGGTTCCGGCGTGCTCGGCAGGTGCTTCCGGAGTCATTGGCACGTGGTTCTGGCATATCTGAGAGGTGGTTCCGGCATGCCCGGCAGGTGATTCCGGAGTGCTCGCCAAGTGTTTCCGGCGTAGCCAGCAGGTGATTTTGCATGTCCAGCGGTCGTTCCGGAGGGTCGAGCCGGTGGTTCCGGCGTGTCCGGCAGGTGGTTCCGGTCTGTCCGGCAGGTGGTTCTGTGGTGTCCGGCACGAGGTTCAGTCTGAGAGGCTGTGCCGGCATGCCCCTCACGTGATTCCGGCTTGTCCCCGAAGTGGTTCTGGCATACCCGGCAGGTGATTTTGGCGTGTCCGGCAGGTGTTTCTGGCGAGTCGAGCAGGTGGCTCCGGCATGCTCGGCAGGTGCTTCCGGCGTCTCCGGCACTTGGTTCTGGTGTGTCTGAGAGCTGGTTCCGGCATGTCCGGCAGATGATTCCGGAGTGTGCGCCAAGTGGTTCTGGCATGCCCAGCAGGTGATTTTGGCGTGTCAGGGAGGTGGTACCGGTGAGTCGAGCAGGTGGTTCCGGCGTGCTCAGCAGGTGGTTCAGGCGGTTCTGGCAGGTGGTATCCGTCTGTTCGGGGTGTGGTTCCAGCATCTCATGAACACGTTTCTGGCACGTCTGAGATGTGGTTCCAGCCGGCCCGACAGGTGTTTCCGCAGTGTCCGCCAAGCGGTTCTGGCGTAGTTGGCAGGTGATTTTGGCATGACTGGCAGGTGGTTCCAGCGAGCCTGGCAGGTGATTCCAAAGTGTTCACCAACTGGTTGTGGCGTAGCCGGCAGGTGATTTTTGCGTGATCGGCAGGTGGTTCTGGCGAGTCGAGCAGGTGGTTCCGGCGTGCTCGGCTGGTGCTTCCGGGGTCATTGGCACGGGGTTCTGGCATGTCTGAGAGGTGGTTCCTGCATGCCCGGCAAGTGATTCCGGAGTGTTCGCCAAGTGGTTCTGGCATAGTCGGCAGGTGATTTTGGCATGTCCGGCAGGTGGTTCAGGCGAGTTGAGCAGGTGGTTCCAACGTGCTTGGCAGGTGCTTCCGGCGTCTCCGGCACGTGTTTCTGGCACATCTGACAGGTGGTTCCGGCATGCCCGAAAGGTGATTCCGGTCTGTCCGGTAGGTGGTTCCAGCCTGCACAGCATGTGGTTCTGGTACGTGTCAGAGGTGGTTGCGCATGCCCAACAGGTGATTCCGGACTGTCCGCCACATGGTTCTGGCACGTCTGAGAGGTGGTTCCGGCATGCCCGGCAGGTCATCCCAGAGAGTCCTCCAAGTGGTTCTGGCATAACACGCAGGTGATTTTGGCGTGTCTGGCAGGTTGTTCCGTTGTGCTTGGCAGGTGGTTCAGGCTTGGCCGGCAGGTGGTTCCAGACTGTCCAGGACGTGTTTCCAGCTTCTCCGGCAGGTGGTTCTGGTACGTCTGAGAGGTGGTTCCGCCATGGCTGGCAGGTGATTCCGGACCGTCCCCCAGGTGGTTCTGGCATAGCCAGCAGTTGATATTGGCCTGTCCGGCAGGTGGTTCCAGCGAGTCGAACAGGTGGCTCCGGCGTGCTCGGCAGGTGGTTCCGGTCTGTCCGGTAGGTGATTCCGGCGTGTCCGGCACGTGCTTCCGGCACGTCTGAGAGGTGGTTCCGGCATGCGCAACAGGTGATTTCGGAGTGTCCGCCAGGTGATTCTGGCGTACCCGGCAGGTGATTTTGGCGTGTCCGACAGGTGTTTCTGGCGAGTCGAGCAGGTGGCTCCGGCATGCTCGGCAGGTGCTTCCGGCGTCTCCGGCACGTGGTTCTGGTGTGTCTGAGAGCTGGTTCCGGCATGTCCGGCAGATGATTCCGGAGTGTCCGCCAAGTGGTTCTGGCATACCCGGCTGGTGATTTGGGCATGTCAGGTAGGTGGTTCCGGCGAGTCGAGCAGGTGGCTCCGGCGTGCTCGGCAGGTTGTTCAGACGGGTCTGGCAGGTGTTTTCCGTCTGTTCAGGGTGTGGTTCCAGCATCTCATGCACATGGTTCTGGCACGTCTGAGATGTGGTTCCGGCCGGCCCGACAGGTGTTTCCACAGTGTCCGCCAAGTGGTACTGGCGTAGTTGGCAGGTGATTTTGGCATGACCGGCAGGTGGTTCCAGCAAGCCCGGCAGGTGATTCCGAAGTTTTCCCCAACTGGTTGTGGCGTAGCCGGCAGGTGATTTTTGCGTGTCCGGCAGGTGGTTCTGGCGAGTCGAGCAGGTGGTTCCGGCGTGCTCGGCAGGTGCTTCCGGGGTCATTGGCACGTGGTTCTGGCATATCTGAGAGGTGGTTCCGGCATGCCCGGCAGGTGATTCTGGAGTGTTCGCGAAGTGTTTCCGGCGTAGCCGGCAGGTGATTTTGCATGTCCAGCGGTCGTTCTGGCGGGTCGAGCCGGTGGTTCCGGCGTGTCCGGCAGGTGGTTCCGGTCTGTCCGGCAGGTGGTTCTGTGGTGTCCGGCACGAGGTTCAGTCTGAGAGGCTGTGCCGGCATGCCCCTCACGTGATTCCGGCTTGTCCCCGAAGTGGTGCTGGTGTAGCGGGCAGGTGATTTTGGCGTGTCCGGCAGGTGGTTCAGGCGAGTTGAGCAGGTGGTTGCGACGTGCTCGGCAGGTGCTTCCGGCGTCTCCGGCACGTGTTTCTGGCACATCTGACTGGTGGTTCCGGCATGCCCAAAAGTTGATTCCGGTCTGTCCGGTAGGTGGTTCCGGCGTGCACGGCACGTTGTTCTGGTACGTGTCAGAGGTGGTTGCGTATGCCCAACAGGTGATTCCGGACTGTCCGCCACGTGCTTCTGGCACGTCTGAGAGGTGGTTCCAACGTGCCCGGCAGGTCATTTCGGAGAGTCGTCCAAGTGGTTCTGGCATAGCCCGCAGGTGATTTTGGCGTGTCCGGCAGGTGGTTCAGCCGTGTTCGGCAGGTGGTTCAGGCATGGCCGTCACGTGGTTCCAGTCTGTCCAGGACGTGTTTCCAGCTTCTCCGGCAGGCGGTTCTGGTACGTCTGAGAGGTGGTTCCGCCATGGCTGGCAGGTGATCCCGGACTGTCCCCCAGGTGGTTCTGGCATAGCCAGCAGTTGATATTGGCCTGTCCGGCAGGTGGTTCCAGCGAGTCGAACAGGTGGCTCCGGCGTTCTTGGCAGGTGGTTCCGGTCTGTCCGGTAGGTGTTTCCGGCGTGTCTGGCACGTGCTTCCGGCACGTCTGAGAGGTGGTTCCTGCATGCGCGGCAGGTGATTCCGTAGTGTCCGCCAGGTGGTTCTGGCATACCCGGCAGGTGATTTTGGCGTGTCCGGCAGGTGTTTCTGGCGAGTCGAGCAGGTGGCTCCGGCATGCTCGGCAGGTGCTTCCGGCGTCTCCGGCACTTGGTTCTGGTGTGTCTGAGAGCTGGTTCCGGCATGTCCGGCAGATGATTCCGGAGTGTCCGCCAAGTGGTTCTGGCATACCCAGCAGGTGATTTTGGCGTGTCAGGGAGGTGGTACCGGTGAGTCGAGCAGGTGGTTCCGGCGTGCTCAGCAGGTGGTTCAGGCGGTTCTGGCAGGTGGTATCCGTCTGTTCGGGGTGTGGTTCCAGCATCTCATGAACACGTTTCTGGCACGTCTGAGATGTGGTTCCAGCCGGCCCGACAGGTGTTTCCGCAGTGTCCGCCAAGCGGTTCTGGCGTAGTTGGCAGGTGATTTTGGCATGACTGGCAGGTGGTTCCAGCAAGCCTGGCAGGTGATTCCAAAGTGTTCACCAACTGGTTGTGGCGTAGCCGGCAGGTGATTTTTGCGTGATCGGCAGGTGGTTCTGGCGAGTCGAGCAGGTGGTTCCGGCGTGCTCGGCTGGTGCTTCCGGGGTCATTGGCACGGGGTTCTGGCATGTCTGAGAGGTGGTTCCTGCATGCCCGGCAAGTGATTCCGGAGTGTTCGCCAAGTGGTTCTGGCATAGTCGGCAGGTGATTTTGGCATGTCCGGCAGGTGGTTCAGGCGAGTTGAGCAGGTGGTTCCAACGTGCTTGGCAGGTGCTTCCGGCGTCTCCGGCACGTGTTTCTGGCACATCTGACAGGTGGTTCCGGCATGCCCGAAAGGTGATTCCGGTCTGTCCGGTAGGTGGTTCCAGCCTGCACGGCATGTGGTTCTGGTACGTCTCAGAGGTGGTTGCGCATGCCCAACAGGTGATTCCGGACTGTCCGCCACATGGTTCTGGCACGTCTGAGAGGTGGTTCCGGCATGCCCGGCAGGTCATCCCAGAGAGTCCTCCAAGTGGTTCTGGCATAACACGCAGGTGATTTTGGCGTGTCTGGCAGGTTGTTCCGTTGTGCTTGGCAGGTGGTTCAGGCTTGGCCGGCAGGTGGTTCCAGACTGTCCAGGACGTGTTTCCAGCTTCTCCGGCAGGTGGTTCTGGTACGTCTGAGAGGTGGTTCCGCCATGGCTGGCAGGTGATTCCGGACCGTCCCCCAGGTGGTTCTGGCATAGCCAGCAGTTGATATTGGCCTGTCCGGCAGGTGGTTCCAGCGAGTCGAACAGGTGGCTCCGGCGTGCTCGGCAGGTGGTTCCGGTCTGTCCGGTAGGTGATTCCGGCGTGTCCGGCACGTGCTTCCGGCACGTCTGAGAGGTGGTTCCGGCATGCGCGACAGGTGATTTCGGAGTGTCCGCCAGGTGGTTCTGGCGTACCCGGCAGGTGATTTTGGCGTGTCATACAGGTGTTTCTGGCGATTCGAGCAGGTGGCTCCAGCATGCTCGGCAGGTGGTTCGGGCATCTCCGGCACGTGGTTCTGGTGTGTCTGAGAGCTGGTTCCGGCATGTCCGGCAGATGATTCCGGAGTGTCCGCCAAGTGGTTCTGGCATACCCGGCTGGTGATTTGGGCATGTCAGGTAGGTGGTTCCGGCGAGTCGAGCAGGTGGCTCCGGCGTGCTCGGCAGGTTGTTCAGACGGGTGTGGCAGGTGTTTTCCGTCTGTTCAGGGTGTGGTTCCAGCATCTCATGCACATGGTTCTGGCACGTCTGAGATGTGGTTCCGGCCGGCGCGACAGGTGTTTCAACAGTGTCCACCAAGTGGTACTGGCGTAGTTGGCAGGTGATTTTGGCATGACCGGCAGGTGGTTCCAGCAAGCCCGGCAGGTGATTCCGAAGTTTTCCCCAACTGGTTGTGGCGTAGCCGGCAGGTGATTTTT
Organism: Equus caballus; assembly: GCF_041296265.1. Lineage (NCBI taxonomy): Eukaryota > Metazoa > Chordata > Mammalia > Perissodactyla > Equidae > Equus > Equus caballus. Next base: position 2,412,492 of record NC_091707.1, on the reverse strand, counting down.
GCGTGTCCGGCAGGTGGTTCTGGCGAGTCGAGCAGGTGGTTCCGGCGTGCTCGGCAGGTGCTTCCGGGGTCATTGGCACGTGGTTCTGGCATATCTGAGAGGTGGTTCCGGCATGCCCGGCAGATGATTCTGGAGTGTTCGCAAAGTGTTTCCGGCGTAGCCGGCAGGTGATTTTGCATGTCCAGCGGTCGTTCCGGCGGGTCGAGCCGGTGGTTCCGGCGTGTCCGGCAGGTGGTTCCGGTCTGTCCGGCAGGTGGTTCTGTGGTGTCCGGCACGAGGTTCAGTCTGAGAGGCTGTGCCGGCATGCCCCTCACGTAATTCCAGCTTGTCCCCGAAGTGGTGCTGGTGTAGCGGGCAGGTGATTTTGGCGTGTCCGGCAGGTGGTTCAGGCGAGTTGAGCAGGTGGTTGCGACGTGCTCGGCAGGTGCTTCCGGCGTCTCCGGCACGTGTTTCTGGCACATCTGACTGGTGGTTCCGGCATGCCCAAAAGTTGATTCCGGTCTGTCCGGTAGGTGGTTCCGGCGTGCACGGCACGTGGTTCTGGTACGTGTCAGAGGTGGTTGCGTATGCCCAACAGGTGATTCCGGACTGTCCGCCACGTGCTTCTGGCACGTCTGAGAGGTGGTTCCAACATGCCCGGCAGGTCTTTTCGGAGAGTCGTCCAAGTGGTTCTGGCGTAGCCCGCAGGTGATTTTGGCGTGTCCGGCAGGGGGTTCCGCCGTGCTCGGCAGGTGGTTCAGGCATGGCCGTCACGTGGTTCCAGGCTGTCCAGGACGTGTTTCCAGCTTCTCTGGCAGGTGGTTCTGGTACGTCTGAGAGGTGGTTCCGCCATGGCTGGCAGGTGATCCCGGACTGTCCCCCAGGTGGTTCTGGCATAGCCAGCAGTTGATATTGGCCTGTCCGGCAGGTGGTTCCAGCGAGTCGAACAGGTGGCTCCGGCGTGCTCGGCAGGTGGTTCCGGTCTGTCCGGTAGGAGATTCCGGCGTGTCCGGCACGTGCTTCCGGCACGTCTGAGAGGTGGTTCCGGCATGCGCGACAGGTGGTTTCGGAGTGTCCGCCAGGTGGTTCTGGCGTACCCGGCAGGTGATTTTGGCGTGTCCGGCAGGTGTTTCTGGCGAGTCGAGCAGGTGGCTCCAGCATGCTCGGCAGGTGCTTCCGGCGTCTCCGGCACTTGGTTCTGGTGTGTCTGAGAGCTGGTTCCGGCATGTCCGGCAGATGATTCCGGAGTGTGCGCCAAGTGGTTCTGGCATGCCCAGCAGGTGATTTTGGCGTGTCAGGGAGGTGGTACCGGTGAGTCGAGCAGGTGGTTCCGGCGTGCTCAGCAGTTGGTTCAGGCGGTTCTGGCAGTTGGTATCCGTCTGTTCGGGGTGTGGTTCCAGCATCTCATGAACACGTTTCTGGCACGTCTGAGATGTGGTTCCAGCCGGCCCGACAGGTGTTTCCGCCGTGTCCGCCAAGCGGTTCTGGCGTAGTTGGCAGGTGATTTTGGCATGACTGGCAGGTGGTTCCAGCAAGCCTGGCAGGTGATTCCAAAGTGTTCACCAACTGGTTGTGGCGTAGCCGGCAGGTGATTTTTGCGTGATCGGCAGGTGGTTCTGGCGAGTCGAGCAGGTGGTTCCGGCGTGCTCGGCTGGTGCTTCCGGGGTCATTGGCACGGGGTTCTGGCATGTCTGAGAGGTGGTTCCTGCATGCCCGGCAAGTGATTCCGGAGTGTTCGCCAAGTGGTTCTGGCATAGTCGGCAGGTGATTTTGGCATGTCCGGCAGGTGGTTCAGGCGAGTTGAGCAGGTGGTTCCAACGTGCTTGGCAGGTGCTTCCGGCGTCTCCGGCACGTGTTTCTGGCACATCTGACAGGTGGTTCCGGCATGCCCGAAAGGTGATTCCGGTCTGTCCGGTAGGTGGTTCCAGCCTGCACGGCATGTGGTTCTGGTACGTCTCAGAGGTGGTTGCGCATGCCCAACAGGTGATTCCGGACTGTCCGCCACATGGTTCTGGCACGTCTGAGAGGTGGTTCCGGCATGCCCGGCAGGTCATCCCAGAGAGTCCTCCAAGTGGTTCTGGCATAACACGCAGGTGATTTTGGCGTGTCTGGCAGGTTGTTCCGTTGTGCTTGGCAGGTGGTTCAGGCTTGGCCGGCAGGTGGTTCCAGACTGTCCAGGACGTGTTTCCAGCTTCTCCGGCAGGTGGTTCTGGTACGTCTGAGAGGTGGTTCCGCCATGGCTGGCAGGTGATTCCGGACCGTCCCCCAGGTGGTTCTGGCATAGCCAGCAGTTGATATTGGCCTGTCCGGCAGGTGGTTCCAGCGAGTCGAACAGGTGGCTCCGGCGTGCTCGGCAGGTGGTTCCGGTCTGTCCGGTAGGTGATTCCGGCGTGTCCGGCACGTGCTTCCGGCACGTCTGAGAGGTGGTTCCGGCATGCGCGACAGGTGATTTCGGAGTGTCCGCCAGGTGGTTCTGGCGTACCCGGCAGGTGATTTTGGCGTGTCATACAGGTGTTTCTGGCGAGTCGAGCAGGTGGCTCCGGCATGCTCGGCAGGTGGTTCCGGCGTCTCCGGCACGTGGTTCTGGTGTGTCTGAGAGCTGGTTCCGGCATGTCCGGCAGATGATTCCGGAGTGTCCGCCAAGTGGTTCTGGCATACCCGGCTGGTGATTTGGGCATGTCAGGTAGGTGGTTCCGGCGAGTCGAGCAGGTGGCTCCGGCGTGCTCGGCAGGTTGTTCAGACGGGTCTGGCAGGTGTTTTCCGTCTGTTCGGGGTGTGGTTCCAGCATCTCATGCACATGGTTCTGGCACGTCTGAGATGTGGTTCCGGCCGGCCCGACAGGTGTTTCCACAGTGTCCGCCAAGTGGTACTGGCGTAGTTGGCAGGTGATTTTGGCATGAAAGGCAGGTGGTTCCAGCAAGCCCGGCAGGTGATTCCGAAGTGTTCCCCAACTGGTTGTGGCGTAGCCGGCAGGTGATTTTTGCGTGTCCGGCAGGTGGTTCTGGCGAGTCGAGCAGGTGTTTCCTGCATGCTCGGCAGGTGCTTCCGGGGTCATTGGCACGTGGTTCTGGCATATCTGAGAGGTGGTTCCGGCATGCCCGGCAGGTGATTCCGGAGTGTTCGCCAAGTGTTTCCGGCGTAGCCGGCAGGTGATTTTGCATGTCCCGCGGTCGTTCCGGCGGGTCGAGCCGGTGGTTCCGGCGTGTCCGGCAGGTGGTTCCGGTCTGTCCGGCAGGTGGTTCTGTGGTGTCCGGCACGAGGTTCAGTCTGAGAGGCTGTGCCGGCATGCCCCTCACGTGATTCCGGCTTGTCCCCGAAATGGTGCTGGTGTAGCGGGCAGGTGATTTTGGCGTGTCCGGCAGGTGGTTCAGGCGAGTTGAGCAGGTGGTTGCGACGTGCTCGGCAGGTGCTTCCGGCGTCTCCGGCACGTGTTTCTGGCACATCTGACTGGTGGTTCCGGCATGCCCAAAAGTTGATTCCGGTCTGTCCGGTAGGTGGTTCCGGCGTGCACGGCACGTGGTTCTGGTACGTGTCAGAGGTGGTTGCGTATGCCCAACAGGTGATTCCGGACTGTCCGCCACGTGCTTCTGGCACGTCTGAGAGGTGGTTCCAACGTGACCGGAAGGTCATTTCGGAGAGTCGTCTAAGTGGTTCTGGCGTAGCCCGCAGGTGATTTTGGCGTGTCCGGCAGGTGGCTCCGGCGTGCTCGGCAGGTGGTTCCGGTCTGTCCGGTAGGTGATTCCGGCGTGTCCGGCACGTGCTTCCGGCACGTCTGATATTTGGTCCCGGCATGCGAGACAGGTGATTTCGGAGTGTCCGCCAGGTGGTTCTGGCGTACCCGGCAGGTGATTTTGGCGTGTCCGGCAGGTGTTCCTGGCGAGTCGAACAGGTGGCTCCGGCATTCTCGGCAGGTGCTTCCGGCGTCTCCGGCATTTGGTTGTGGTGTCTCTGAGAGCTGGTTCCGGCATGTCCATCAGATGATTCCGGAGTGTCCGCCAAGTGGTTCTGGCATGCCCGGCTGGTGATTTGGGCATGTCAGGTAGGCGGTTCCGGCGAGTCGAGCAGGTGGCTCCGGCATGCTCGGCAGGTTGTTCAGACGGGTCTGGCAGGTGTTTTCCATCTTTTCGGGGTGTGGTTCCAGCATCTCATGCACATGGTTCTGGCACGTCTGAGATGTGGTTCCGGCCGGCCCGACAGGTGTTTCCACAGTGTCTGCCAAGTGGTACTGGCGTAGTTGGCAGGTGATTTTGGCATGACCGGCAGGTGGTTCCAGCAAGCCCGGCAGGTGATTCCGAAGTTTTCCCCAACTGGTTGTGGCGTAGCCGGCAGGTGATTTTTGCGTGTCCGGCAGGTGGTTCTGGCGAGTCGAGCAGGTGGTTCCGGAGTGCTCGGCAGGTGCTTCCGGGGTCATTGGCACGTGGTTCTGGCATATCTGAGAGGTGGTTCCGGCATGCCCGGCAGGTGATTCCGGAGTGTTCGGCAAGTTTTTCCGGCGTGGCCGACACGTGATTTTGCATGTCCAGCGGTCGTTCCGGCGGGTCGAGCCGGTGGTTCCGGCGTGTCCGGCAGGTGGTTCCGGTCTGTCCGGCAGGTGGTTCTGTGGTGTCCGGCACGAGGTTCAGTCTGAGAGGCTGTGCCGGCATGCCCCTCACGTGATTCCGGCTTGTCCCTGAAGTGGTGCTGGTGTAGCGGGCAGGTGATTTTGGCGTGTCCGGCAGGTGGTTCAGGCGAGTTGAGCAGGTGGTTGCGACGTGCTCGGCAGGTGCTTCCGGCGTCTCCGGCACGTGTTTCTGGCACATCTGACTGGTGGTTCCGGCATGCCCAAAAGTTGATTCCGGTCTGTCCGGTAGGTGGTTCCGGCGTGCATGGCACGTGGTTCTTGTACGTGTCAGAGGTGGTTGCGTATGCCCAACAGGTGATTCCGGACTGTCCGCCACGTGCTTCTGGCACGTCTGAGAGGTGGTTCCAACATGCCCGGCAGGTCATTTCGGAGAGTCGTCCAAGTGGTTCTGGCGTAGCCCGCAGGTGATTTTGGCGTGTCCGGCAGGTGGTTCCGCCGTGCTCGGCAGGTGGTTCAGGCATGGGCGTCACGTGGTTCCAGTCTGTCCAGGACGTGTTTCCAGCTTCTCCGGCAGGTGGTTCTGGTACGTCTGAGAGGTGGTTCCGCCATGGCTGGCAGGTGATCCCGGACCGTCCCCCAGGTGGTTCTGGCATAGCCAGCAGTTGATATTGGCCTGTCCGGGAGGAGGTTCCAGCGAGTCGAACAGGTGGCTCCGGCGTCCTTGGCAGGTGGTTCCGGTCTGTCCGGTAGGTGTTTCCGGCGTGTCTGGCACGTGCTTCCGGCACATCTGAGAGGTGGCTCCGGCGTGCTCGGCAGGTGGTTCCGGTCTGTCCGGTAGGTGATTCCGGCGTGTCCGGCACGTGCTTCCGGCACGTCTGAGAGGTGGTTCCGTCATGCGCGACAGGTGGTTTCGGAGTGTCCGCCAGGTGGTTCTGGCGTACCCGGCAGGTGATTTTGGCGTGTCCGGCAGGTGTTTCTGGCGAGTCGAGCAGGTGGCTCCGGCATGCTCGGCAGGTGCTTCCGGCGTCTCCGGCACGTGGTTCTGGTGTGTCTGAGAGCTGGTTCCGGCATGTCCGGCAGATGATTCCGGAGTGTCCGCCAAGTGGTTCTGGCATACCCGGCTGGTGATTTGGGCATGTCAGGTAGGTGGTTCCGGCGAGTCGAGCAGGTGGCTCCGGCGTGCTCGGCAGGTTGTTCAGACGGGTCTGGCAGGTGTTTTCCGTCTGTTCGGGGTGTGGTTCCAGCATCTCATGCACATGGTTCTGGCACGTCTGAGATGTGGTTCCGGCCGGCCCGACAGGTGTTTCCACAGTGTCCGCCAAGTGGTACTGGCGTAGTTGGCAGGTGATTTTGGCATGACCGGCAGGTGGTTCCAGCAAGCCCGGCAGGTGATTCCGAAGTTTTCCCCAACTGGTTGTGGCGTAGCCGGCAGGTGATTTTTGCGTGTCCGGCAGGTGGTTCTGGCGAGTCGAGCAGGTGGTTCCGGCGTGCTCGGCTGGTGCTTCCGGGGTCATTGGCACGGGGTTCTGGCATGTCTGAGAGGTGGTTCCTGCATGCCCGGCAAGTGATTCCGGAGTGTTCGCCAAGTGGTTCTGGCATAGTCGGCAGGTGATTTTGGCATGTCCGGCAGGTGGTTCAGGCGAGTTGAGCAGGTGGTTCCAACGTGCTTGGCAGGTGCTTCCGGCGTCTCCGGCACGTGTTTCTGGCACATCTGACAGGTGGTACCGGCATGCCCGAAAGGTGATTCCGGTCTGTCCGGTAGGTGGTTCCAGCGAGTCAAACAGGTGGCTCCGGCATTCTTGGCAGGTGGTTCCGGTCTGTCCGGTAGGTGTTTCCGGCGTGTCTGGCACGTGCTTCCGGCACGTCTGAGAGGTGGTTCCGGCATGCGCGGCAGGTGATTCCGTAGTGTCCGCCAGGTGGTTCTGGCATACCCGGCAGGTGATTTTGGCGTGTCCGGCAGGTGTTTCTGGCGAGTCGAGCAGGTGGCTCCGGCATGCTCGGCAGGTGCTTCCGGCGTCTCCGGCACTTGGTTCTGGTGTGTCTGAGAGCTGGTTCCGGCATGTCCGGCAGATGATTCCGGAGTGTCCGCCAAGTGGTTCTGGCATACCCAGCAGGTGATATTCGCATGACCGGAAGGTGGTTCCAGCAAGCCCGGCAGGTGATTCCGAAGTGTTCCCCAACTGGTTGTGGCGTAGCCGGCAGGTGATTTTTGCGTGTCCGGCAGGTGGTTCTGGCGAGTCGAGCAGGTGGTTCCGGCGTGCTCGGCAGGTGCTTCCGGGGTCATTGGCACGTGGTTTTGGCATATCTGAGAGGTGGTTCAGGCATGCCCGGCAGGTGATTCTGGAGTGTTCGCCAAGTGTTTCCGGCGTAGCCGGCAGGTGATTTTGCATGTCCAGCGGTCGTTCCGGCGGGTGGAGCCGGTGGTTCCGGCGTGTCCGGCAGGTGGTTCCGGTCTGTCCGGCAGGTGGTTCTGTGGTGTCCGGGACGAGGTTCAGTCTGAGAGGCTGTGCCGGCATGCCCCTCAGGTGATTCCGGCTTGTCCCCGAAGTGGTGCTGGTGTAGCGGGCAGGTGATTTTGGCGTGTCCGGCAGGTGGTTCAGGCGAGTTGAGCAGGTGGTTGCGATGTGCTGGGCATGTGCTTCCGGCGTCTCTGGCACGTGTTTCTGGCACATCTGACTGGTGGTTCCGGCATGCCCAAAAGTTGATTCCGGTCTGTCCGGTAGGTGGTTCCGGCGTGCACGGCACGTGGTTCTGGTACGTCTCAGAGGTGGTTGCGTATGCCCAACAGGTGATTCCGGACTGTCCTCCACGTGCTTCTGGCACGTCTGAGAGGTGATTCCAACATGCCCGGCAGGTCATTTCGGAGAGTCGTCCAAGTGGTTCTGGCGTAGCCCGCAGGTGATTTTGGCGTGTCCGGCAGGTGGTTCCGCCGTGCTCGGCAGGTGGTTCAGGCATGGCCGTCACGTGGTTCCAGTCTGTCCAGGACGTGTTTCCAGCTTCTCCGGTAGGTGGTTCTGGTACGTCTGAGAGGTGGTTCCGCCATGGCTGGCAGGTGATCCCGGACTGTCCCCCAGGTGGTTCTGGCATAGCCAGCAGTTGATATTGGCCTGTCCGGCAGGTGGTTCCAGCGAGTCGAACAGGTGGCTCCGGCGGTCTTGGCAGGTGGTTCCGGTCTGTCCGGTAGGTGTTTCCGGCGTGTCTGGCACGTGCTTCCGGCGCGTCTGAGAGGTGGTTCCGGCATGCGCGGCAGGTGATTCCGTAGTGTCCGACAGGTGGTTCTGGCATACCCGGCAGGTGATTTTGGCGTGTCCGGCAGGTGTTTCTGGCGAGTCGAGCAGGTGGCTCCGGCATCCTCGGCAGGTGCTGCCGGCGTCTCCGGCACTTGGTTCTGGTGTGTCTGAGAGCTGGTTCCGGCATGTCCGGCAGATGATTCCGGAGTGTCCGCCAAGTGGTTCTGGCATACCCAGCAGGTGATTTTGGCGTGTCAGGTAGGTGGTACCGGTGAGTCGAGCAGGTGGTTCTGGCGTGCTCAGCAGGTGGCTCAGGCGGTTCTGGCAGGTGGTATCCGTCTGTTCGGGGTGTGGTTCCAGCATCTCATGAACACGTTTCAGGCACTTCTGAGATGTGGTTCCACCCGGCCCTAAAGGTGTTTCCGCAATGTCCGCCAAGCGGGTCTGGCGTAGTTGGCAGGCGATTTTGGCATGACTGGCAGGTGGTTCCAGCAAGCCTGGCAGGTGATTCCAAAGTGTTCACCAACTGGTTGTGGCATAGCCGGCAGGTGATATTTGCGTGATCGGCAGGTGGTTCTGGCGAGTCGAGCAGGTGGTTCCGGCGTGCTCGGCTGGTGCTTCCGGGGTCATTGGCACGGGGTTCTGGCATGTCTGAGAGGTGGTTCCTGCATGCCCGGCAAGTGATTCCGGAGTGTTCGCCAAGTGGTTCTGGCATAGTCGGCAGGTGATTTTGGCATGTCCGGCAGGTGGTTCAGGCGAGTTGAGCAGGTGGTTCCAACGTGCTTGGCAGGTGCTTCCGGCGTCTCCGGCACGTGTTTCTGGCACATCTGACAGGTGGTTCCGGCATGCCCGAAAGGTGATTCCCGTCTGTCCGGTAGGTGGTTCCAGCCTGCACGGCATGTGGTTCTGGTACGTCTCAGAGGTTGTTGCGCAAGCCCAACTGGTGATTCCGGACTGTCCACCACATGGTTCTGGCACGTCTGAGAGGTGGTTCCGGCATGCCCGGCACGTCATCCCAGAGAGTCCTCCAAGTGGTTCTGGCATAACACACAGGTGATTTTGACGTGTCTGGCAGGTTGTTCTGTTGTGCTTGGCAGGTGGTTCAGGCTTGGCCGGCAGGTGGTTCCAGACTGTCCAGGACGTGTTTCCAGCTTCTCCGGAAGGTGGTTCTGGTACGTCTGAGAGGTGTTTCCGCAATGGCTGGCAGGTTATTCCGGACTGTCCGCCACGTGCTTCTGGCACGTCTGAGAGGTGGTTCCAACAAGCCCGGCAGGTCATTTCGGAGAGTCGTCTAAGTGGTTCTGGCGTAGCCCGCAGGTGATTTTGGCGTGTCCGGCAGGTGGTTCCTCCGTGCTCGGCAGGTGGTTCAGGCATGGCCATCACGTGGTTCCAGTCTGTCCAGGTCGTGTTTCCAGCTTCTCCGGCAGGTGGTTCTGGTACGTCTGAGAGGTGGTTCCGCCATGGCTGGCAGGTGATCCCGGACTGTCCCCCAGGTGGTTCTGGCATAGCCAGCAGTTGATATTGGCCTGTCCGGCAGGTGGTTCCAGCGAGTTGAACAGGTGGCTCCGGCGTGCTCGGCAGGTGGTTCCGGTCTGTCCGGTAGGTGATTCCGGCGTGTCCGGCACGTGCTTCCGGCACGTCTGAGAGGTGGTTCCGGCATGCGCGACAGGTGATTTCGGAGTGTCCGCCAGGTGGTTCTGGCGTACCCGGCAGGTGATTTTGGCGTGTCCGGCAGCTGTTTCTGGCGAGTCGAGCAGGTGGCTCCGGCATGCTCGGCAGGTGCTTCCGGGGTCTCTGGCACGTGGTTCTGGTGTGTCTGAGAGCTGGTTCCGGCATGTCCAGCAGATGATTCCGGAGTGTCCGCCAAGTGGTTCTGGCATACCCGGCTGGTGATTTGGGCATGTCAGGCAGGTGGTTGCGGCGAGTCGAGCAGGTGGCTCTGGCGTGCTCGGCAGGTTGTTCAGACGGGTCTGGCAGGTGTTTTCCGTCTGTTCGGGGTGTGGTTCCAGCATCTCATGCACATGGTTCTGGCACGTCTGAGAAGTGGTTCCGTCATGCCCGGCAGGTCATCGCAGAGAGTCCTCCAACTGTTTCTGGCATAACACGCAGGTGATTTTGGCGTGTCTGGCAGGTTGTTCCGTTGTGCTTGGCAGGTGGTTCAGGCTTGGCCGGCAGGTGGTTCCAGACTGTCCAGGACGTGTTTCCAGCTTCTCCGGCAGGTGGTTCTGCTCCGTCTGAGAGGTGGTTCCGCCATGGCTGGCAGGTGATCCCGGACTGTCCCCCAGGTGCTTCTGGCATAGCCAGCAGTTGATATTGGCCTGTCCGGCAGGTGGTTCCAGCGAGTCGAACAGGTGGCTCCGGCGTGCTCGCCAGGTGGTTCCGGTCTGTCCGGTAGGTGATTCCGGCGTGTCCGGCACGTGCTTCCGGCACGTCTGAGAGGTGGTCCCGGCATGCGCGACAGGTGATTTTGGCGTGTCCGGCAGGTGTTTCTGGCGAGTCGAGCAGGTGGCTCCGGCGTGCTCGGCAGGTGCTTCCGGCGTCTCCGGCACTTGGTTCTGGTGTGTCTGAGAGCTGGTTCCGGCATGTCCGGCAGATGATTCCGGAGTGTCCGCCAAGTGGTTCTGGCATACCCGGCTGGTGATTTGGGCATGTCAGGTAGGTGGTTCCGGCGAGTCGAGCAGGTGGCTCCGGCGTGCTCGGCAGGTTGTTCAGACGGGTCTGGCAGGTGTTTTCCGTCTCTTCGGTTTGTGGTTCCAGCATCTCATGAACATGGTTCTGGCTCGTCTGAGATGTGGTTCCGGCCGGCCCGACAGGTGTTTCCACAGTGTCCGCCAAGTGGTACTGGCGTAGTTGGCAGGTGATTTTGGCATGACCGGCATGTGGTTCCAGCAAGCCCGGCAGGTGATTCCGAAGTGTTCCCCAACTGGTTGTGGCGTAGCCGGCAGGTGATTTCTGCGTGTCCGGCAGGTGGTTCTTGCGAGTCGAGCAGGTGGTTCCGCCGTGCTCGGCAGGTGGTTCAGGCATGGCCGTCACGTGGTTCCAGTCTGTCCAGGACGTGTTTCCAGCTTCTCCGGCAGGTGGTTCTGGTACGTCTGAGAGGTGGTTCCGCCATGCCTGGCAGGTGATCCCGGACTGTCCCCCATGTGGTTCTGGCATAGCCAGCAGTTGATATTGGCCTGTCCGGGAGGAGGTTCCAGCGAGTCGAACAGGTGGCTCCGGCGTCCTTGGCAGGTGGTTCCGGTCTGTCCGGTAGGTGTTTCCGGCGTGTCTGGCACGTGCTTCCGGCACATCTGAGAGGTGGCTCCGGCGTGCTCGGCAGGTGGTTCCGGTCTGTCCGGTAGGTGATTCCGGCGTGTCCGGCACGTGCTTCCGGCACGTCTGAGAGGTGGTTCCGTCATGCGCGACAGGTGGTTTCGGAGTGTCCGCCAGGTGGTTCTGGCGTACCCGGCAGGTGATTTTGGCGTGTCCGGCAGGTGTTTCTGGCGAGTCGAGCAGGTGGCTCCGGCGTGCTCGGCAGGTGGTTCAGACGGGTCTGGCAGGTGTTTTCCGTCTGTTCAGGGTGTGGTTCCAGCATCTCATGCACATGGTTCTGGCTCCTCTGAGATGTGGTTCCAGCCGGCCCGACAGGTGTTTCCACAGTGTCCGCCAAGTGGTACTGGCGTAGTTGGCAGGTGATTTTGGCATGACCGGCAGGTGGTTCCAGCAAGCCCGGCAGGTGATTCCGAAGTGCTCCCCAACTGGTTGTGGCGTAGCCGGCAGGTGATTTCTGCGTGTCCGGCAGGTGGTTCTGGCGAGTCGAGCAGGTGGTTCCGGCGTGCTCGGCAGGTGCTTCCGGGGTCATTGGCACGTGGTTCTGGCATATCTGAGAGGTGGTTCCGGCATGCCCGGCAGGTGATTCCGGAGTGTTCGCCAAGTGTTTCCGGGGTAGCCAGCAGGTGATTTTGCATGTCCAGCGGTCGTTCCGGCGGGTCGAGCCGGTGGTTCCGGCGTGTCCGGCAGGTGGTTCCGGTCTGTCCGGCAGGTGGTTCTGTGGTGTCCGGCACGAGGTTCAGTCTGAGAGGCTGTGCCGGCATGCCCCTCACGTGATTCCGGCTTGTCCCCGAAGTGGTGCTGGTGTAGCGGGCAGGTGATTTTGGCGTGTCCGGCAGGTGGTTCAGGCGAGTTGAGCAGGTGGTTGCGACGTGCTCGGCAGCTGCTTCCGGCGTCTCCGGCACGCGTTTCTGGCACATCTGACTGGTGGTTCCGGCATGCCCAAAAGTTGATTCCGGTCTGTCCGGTAGGTGGTTCCGGCGTGCACGGCACGTGCTTCTGGTACGTTTCAGAGGTGGTTGCGTATGCCGAACAGGTGATTCCGGACTGTCCGCCACGTGCTTCTGGCATGTCTGAGAGGTGGTTCCAACATGCCCGGCAGGTCATTTCGGAGAGTCGTCCAAGTGGTTCTGGCGTAGCCCGCAGGTGATTTTGGCGTGTCCGGCAGGTGTTTCTGGCGAGTCGAGCAGGTGGCTCCGGCATGCTCGGCAGGTGCTTCCGGCGTCTCCGGCACTTGGTTCTGGTGTGTCTGAGAGCTGGTTCCGGCATGTCCGGCAGATGATTCCGGAGTGTCCGCCAAGTGGTTCTGGCATACCCAGCAGGTGATTTTCGCATGACCGGCAGGTGGTTCCAGCAAGCCCGGCAGGTGATTCCGAAGTGTTCCCCAACTGGTTGTGGCGTAGCCGGCAGGTGATTTTTGCGTGTCCGGCAGGTGGTTCTGGCGAGTCGAGCAGGTGGTTCCGGCGTGCTCGGCAGGTGCTTCCGGGGTCATTGGCACGTGGTTCTGGCATATCTGAGAGGTGGTTCCGGCATGCCCGGCAGGTGATTCCGGAGTGCTCGCCAAGTGTTTCCGGCATAGCCGGCAGGTTATTTTGCATGTCCAGCGGTCGTTCCGGAGGGTCGAGCCGGTGGTTCCGGCGTGTCCGGCAGGTGGTTCCGGTCTGTCCGGCAGGTGGTTCTGTGGTGTCCGGCACGAGGTTCAGTCTGAGAGGCTGTGCCGGCATGCCCCTCACGTGATTCCGGCTTGTCCCCGAAGTGGTTCTGGCATACCCGGCAGGTGATTTTGGCGTGTCCGGCAGGTGGTTCCGCCGTGCTCGGCAGGTGGTTCAGGCATGGCCGTCACGTGGTTCCAGTCTCTCCAGGACGTGTTTCCAGCTTCTCCGGCAGGTGGTTCTGGTACGTCTGAGAGGTGGTTCCGCCATGGCTGGCAGGTGATCCCGGACTGTCCCCCAGGTGGTTCTGGCATAGCCAGCAGTTGATATTGGCCTGTCCGGCAGGTGGTTCCAGCGAGTCGAACAGGTGGCTCCGGCGTTCTTGGCAGGTGGTTCCGGTCTGTCCGGTAGGTGTTTCCGGCGTGTCTGGCACGTGCTTCCGGCAAGTCTGAGAGGTGGTTCCGGCATGCGCGACAGGTGGTTTCGTAGTGTCCGCCAGGTGGTTCTGGCGTACCCGGCAGGTGATTTTGGCGTGTCCGGCAGGTGTTTCTGGCGAGTCGAGCAGGTGGCTCCGGCATGCTCGGCAGGTGCTTCCGGCGTCTCCGGCACGTGGTTCTGGTGTGTCTGAGAGCTGGTTCCGGCATGTCCGGCGGATGATTCCGGAGTGTCCGCCAAGTGGTTCTGGCATACCCAGCAGGTGATTTTGGCGTGTCAGGGAGGTGGTACCGGTGAGTCGAGCAGGTGGTTCCGGCGTGCTCAGCAGGTGGTTCAGGCGGTTCTGGCAGGTGGTATCCGTCTGTTCGGGGTGTGGTTCCAGCATCTCATGAACACGTTTCTGGCACGTCTGAGATGTGGTTCCAGCCGGCCCGACAGGTGTTTCCGCAGTGTCCGCCAAGCGGTTCTGGCATAGTTGGCAGGTGATTTTGGCATGACTGGCAGGTGGTTCCAGCAAGCCTGGCAGGTGATTCCAAAGTGTTCACCAACTGGTTGTGGCGAAGCCTGCAGGTGATTTTTGTGTGATCGGCAGGCGGTTCTGGCGAGTCGAGCAGGTGGTTCCGGCGTGCTCGGCTGGTGCTTCCGGGGTCATTGGCACGGGGTTCTGGCATGTCTGAGAGGTGGTTCCTGCATGCCCGGCAAGTGATTCCGGAGTGTTCGCCAAGTGGTTCTGGCATAGTCGGCAGGTGATTTTGGCATGTCCGGCAGGTGGTTCAGGCGAGTTGAGCAGGTGGTTCCAACGTGCTTGGCAGGTGCTTCCGGCGTCTCCGGCACGTGTTTCTGGCACATCTGACAGGTGGTTCCGGCATGCCCGAAAGGTGATTCCGGTCTGTCCGGTAGGTGGTTCCAGCCTGCACGGCATGTGGTTCTGGTACGTCTCAGAGGTGGTTGCGCATGCCCAACAGGTGATTCCGGACTGTCCGCCACATGGTTCTGGCACGTCTGAGAGGTGGTTCCGGCATGCCCGGCAGGTCATCCCAGAGAGTCCTCCAAGTGGTTCTGGCATAACACGCAGGTGATTTTGGCGTGTCTGGCAGGTTGTTCCGTTGTGCTTGGCAGGTGGTTCAGGCTTGGCCGGCAGGTGGTTCCAGACTGTCCAGGACGTGTTTCCAGCTTCTCCGGCAGGTGGTTCTGGTACGTCTGAGAGGTGGTTCCGCCATGGCTGGCAGGTGATTCCGGACCGTCCCCCAGGTGGTTCTGGCATAGCCAGCAGTTGATATTGGCCTGTCCGGCAGGTGGTTCCAGCGAGTCGAACAGGTGGCTCCGGCGTGCTCGGCAGGTGGTTCCGGTCTGTCTGGTAGGTGATTCCGGAGTGTCCGGCACGTGCTTCCGGCACGTCTGAGAGATGGTTCCGGCATGCGCGACAGGTGATTTCGGAGTGTCCGCCAGGTGGTTCTGGCGTACCCGGCAGGTGATTTTGGCGTGTCTGACAGGTGTTTCTGGCGAGTCGAGCAGGTGGCTCCGGCATGCTCGGCAGGTGCTTCCGGCGTCTCCGGCACGTGTTTCTGGCACATCTGACTGGTGGTTCCGGCATGCCCAAAAGTTGATTCCGGTCTGTCCGGTAGGTGGTTCCGGCGTGCACGGCACGTGGTTCTGGTACGTGTCAGAGGTGGTTGCGTATGCCCAACAGGTGATTCCGGACTGTCCGCCACGTGCTTCTGGCACGTCTGAGAGGTGGTTCCAACATGCCCGGCAGGTCATTTCGGAGAGTCGTCCAAGTGGTTCTGGCGTAGCCCGCAGGTGATTTTGGCGTGTCCGGCAGGTGGTTCTGCCGTGCTCGGCAGGTGGTTCAGGCATGGCCGTCACGTGGTTTCAGTCTGTCCAGGACGTGTTTCCAGCTTCTCCGGCAGGTGGTTCTGGTACGTCTGAGAGGTGGTTCCGCCATGGCTGGCAGGTGATCCCGGACTGTCCCCCAGGTGGTTCTGGCATAGCCAGCAGTTGATATTGGCCTGTCCGGCAGGTGGTTCCAGCGAGTCGAACAGGTGGCTCCGGCGTGCTCGGCAGGTGGTTCCGGTCTGTCCGGTAGGAGATTCCGGCGTTTCCGGCACGTGCTTCCGGCACGTCTGAGAGGTGGTTCCGGCATGCGCGACAGGTGGTTTCGGAGTGTCCGCCAGGTGGTTCTGGCGTATCCGGCAGGTGATTTTGGCGTGTCCGGCAGGTGTTTCTGGCGAGTCGAGCAGGTGGCTCCGGCATGCTCGGCAGGTGCTTCCGGCGTCTCCGGCACGTGGTTCTGGTGTGTCTGAGAGCTGGTTCCGGCATGTCCGGCAGATGATTCCGGAGTGTCCGCCAAGTGGTTCTGGCATACCCGGCTGGTGATTTGGGCATGTCAGGTAGGTGGTTCCGGCGAGTCGAGCAGGTGGCTCCGGCGTGCTCGGCAGGTTGTTCAGACGGGTCTGGCATGTGTTTTCCGTCTGTTCAGGGTGTGGTTCCAGCATCTCATGCACATGGTTCTGGCACGTCTGAGATGTGGTTCCGGCCGGCCCGACAGGTGTTTCCACAGTGTCCGCCAAGTGGTACTGGCGTAGTTGGCAGGTGATTTTGGCATGACTGGCAGGTGGTTCCAGCAAGCCCGGCAGGTGATTCCGAAGTTTTCCCCAACTGGTTGTGGCGTAGCCGGCAGGTGATTTTGGCGTGTCCGGCAGGTGTTTCTGGCGAGTCGAGCAGGTGGCTCCGGCATGCTCGGCAGGTGCTTCCGGCGTCTCCGGCACTTGGTTCTGGTGTGTCTGAGAGCTGATTCCGGCATGTCCGGCAGATGATTCCGGAGTGTCCGCCAAGTGGTTCTGGCATGCCCAGCAGGTGATTTTGGCGTGTCAGGGAGGTGGTACCGGTGAGTCGAGCAGGTGGTTCCGGCGTGCTCAGCAGGTGGTTCAGGCGGTTCTGGCAGGTGGTATCCGTCTGTTCGGGGTGTGGTTCCAGCATCTCATGAACACGTTTCTGGCACGTCTGAGATGTGGTTCCAGCCGGCCCGACAGGTGTTTCCGCAGTGTCCGCCAAGCGGTTCTGGCGTAGTTGGCAGGTGATTTTGGCCTGTCCGGCAGGTGGTTCCAGCGAGTCGAACAGGTGGCTCCGGCGTGCTCGGCAGGTGGTTCCGGTCTGTCCGGTAGGTGATTCCGGCGTGTGCAGCACGTGCTTCCGGCACGTCTGAGAGGTGGTTCCGGCATGTGCGACAGGTGCTCTCGGAGTGTCCACCAGGTGGTTCTGGCGTACCCGGCAGGTGATTTTGGCGTGTCCGGCAGGTATTTCTGGTGAGTCGAGCAGGTGGCTCCGGCATGCTCGGCAGGTGCTTCCGGCGTCTCCGGCACGTGGTTCTGGTGTGTCTGAGAGCTGGTTCCGGCATGTCCGGCAGATGATTCGGGAGTGTCCGCCAAGTGGTTCTGGCATACCCGGCTGGTGATTTGGGCATGTCAGGTAGGTGGTTCCGGCGAATCGAGCAGGTGCTCCGGCGTGCTCGGAAGGTTGTTCAGACGGGTCTGGCAGGTGTTTTCCGTCTGTTCGGGGTGTGGTTCCAGCATCTCATGCACATGGTTCTGGCACGTCTGAGATGTGGTTCCGGCCGGCCCGACAGGTGTTTCCACAGTGTCCGCCAAGTGGTACTGGCGTAGTTGGCAGGTGATTTTGGCATGACCGGCAGGTGGTTCCAGCAAGCCCGGCAGGTGATTCCGAAGTGTTCCCCAACTGGTTGTGGCGTAGCCGGCAGGTGATTTTTGTGTGATCGGCAGGTGGTTCTGGCGAGTCGAGCAGGTGGTTCCGGCGTGCTCGGCTGGTGCTTCCGGGGTCATTGGCACGGGGTTCTGGCATGTCTGAGAGGTGGTTCCTGCATGCCCGGCAAGTGATTCCGGAGTGTTCGCCAAGTGGTTCTGGCATAGTCGGCAGGTGATTTTGGCATGTCCGGCAGGTGGTTCAGGCGAGTTGAGCAGGTGGTTCCAACGTGCTTGGCAGGTGCTTCCGGCGTCTCCGGCACGTGTTTCTGGCACATCTGACAGGTGGTTCCGGCATGCCCGAAAGGTGATTCCGGTCTGTCCGGTAGGTGGTTCCAGCCTGCATGGCATGTGGTTCTGGTACGTCTCAGAGGTGGTTGCGCATGCCCAACAGGTGATTCCGGACTGTCCGCCACATGGTTCTGGCACGTCTGAGAGGTGGTTCCGGCATGCCCGGCAGGTCATCCCAGAGAGTCCTCCAAGTGGTTCTGGCATAACACGCAGGTGATTTTGGCGTGTCTGGCAGGTTGTTCCGTTGTGCTTGGCAGGTGGTTCAGGCTTGGCCGGCAGGTGGTTCCAGACTGTCCAGGACGTGTTTCCAGCTTCTCCGGCAGGTGGTTCTGGTACTTCTGAGAGGTGGTTCCGCCATGGCTGGCAGGTGATTCCGGACCGTCCCCCAGGTGGTTCTGGCATAGCCAGCAGTTGATATTGGCCTGTCCGGCAGGTGGTTCCAGCGAGTCGAACAGGTGGCTCCGGCGTGCTCGGCAGGTGGTTCCGGTCTGTCTGGTAGGTGATTCCGGCGTGTCCGGCACGTGCTTCCGGCACGTCTGAGAGGTGGTTCCGGCATGCGCGACAGGTCATTTCGTAGTGTCCGCCAGGTGGTTCTGGCGTACCCGGCAGGTGATTTTGGCGTGTCCGACAGGTGTTTCTGGCGAGTCGAGCAGGTGGCTCCGGCATGCTCGGCAGGTGCTTCCGGCGTCTCCGGCACGTGGTTCTGGTGTGTCTGAGAGCTGGTTCCGGCATGTCCGGCAGATGATTCCGGAGTGTCCGCCAAGTGGTTCTGGCATACCCGGCTGGTGATTTTGGCGTGTCAGGTAGGTGGTTCCGGCGAGTCGAGCAGGTGGCTCCGGCGTGCTCGGCAGTTGTTCAGACGGGTCTGGCATGTGTTTTCCGTCTGTTCAGGGTGTGGTTCCAGCATCTCATGCACATGGTTCTGGCACGTCTGAGATGTGGTTCCGGTCGGCCCGACAGGTGTTTCCACAGTGTCCGCCAAGTGGTACTGGCGTAGTTGGCAGGTGATTTTGGCATGACCGGCAGGTGGTTCCAGCAAGCCCGGCAGGTGATTCCGAAGTTTTCCCCAACTGGTTGTGGCATAGACGGCAGGTGATTTTTGCGTGTCCGGCATGTGGTTCTGGTGAGTCGAGCAGGTGGTTCCGGCGTGCTCGGCAGGTGCTTCCGGGGTCATTGGCATGTGGTTCTGGCATATCTGAGAGGTGGTTCCGGCATGCCCGGCAGGTGATTCTGGAGTGTTCGCCAAGTGTTTCCAGCGTAGCGGGCAGGTGATTTTGCATGTCCCGCGGTCGTTCCGGCGGGTCGAGCCGGTGGTTCCGGCGTGTCCGGCAGGTGGTTCCGGTCTGTCCGGCAGGTGGTTCTGTGGTGTCCGGCACGAGGTTCAGTCTGAGAGGCTGTGCCGGCATGCCCCTCACGTGATTCCGGCTTGTCCCCGAAGTGGTGCTGGTGTAGCGGGCAGGTGATTTTGGCGTGTCCGGCAGGTGGTTCAGGCGAGTTGAGCAGGTGGTTGCGACGTGCTCGGCAGGTGCTTCCGGCGTCTCCGGCACGCGTTTCTGGCACATCTGACTGGTGGTTCCGGCATGCCCAAAAGTTGATTCCGGTCTGTCCGGTAGGTGGTTCCGGCGTGCACGGCACGTGGTTCTGGTACGTGTCAGAGGTGGTTGCGAATGCCCAACAGGTGATTCCGGACTGTCCGCCACGTGCTTCTGGCACGTCTGAGAGGTGGTTCCAACATGCCCGGCAGGTCATTTCGGAGAGTCGTCCAAGTGGTTCTGGCGTAGCCCGCAGGTGATTTCGGAGTGTCCGCCAGTTGGTTCTGGCGTACCCGGCAGGTGATTTTGGCGTGTCATACAGGTGTTTCTGGCGAGTCGAGCAGGTGGCTCCGGCATGCTCGGCAGGTGCTTCCGGCGTCTCCGGCACGTGGTTCTGGTGTGTCTGAGAGCTGGTTCCGGCATGTCCGGCAGATGATTCCGGAGTGTCCGCCAAGTGGTTCTGGCATACCCAGCAGGTGATATTCGCATGACCGGAAGGTGGTTCCAGCAAGCCCGGCAGGTGATTCCGAAGTGTTCCCCAACTGGTTGTGGCGTAGCCGGCAGGTGATTTTGGCGTGTCCGGCAGGTGGTTCTGGCGAGTCGAGCAGGTGGTTCCGGCGTGCTCGGCAGGTGCTTCCGGGGTCATTGGCACGTGGTTCTGGCATATCTGAGAGGTGGTTCCGGCATGCCCG
The DNA here is from genome assembly GCF_041296265.1 of Equus caballus. Lineage (NCBI taxonomy): Eukaryota > Metazoa > Chordata > Mammalia > Perissodactyla > Equidae > Equus > Equus caballus. The sequence continues at coordinate 2,393,053 of NC_091707.1, read as the reverse complement.
GCAGGTGTTTCCGGAGTGTTCGCCAAGTGTTTCCGGCGTAGCCGGCAGGTGATTTTGCATGTCCAGTGGTCGTTGCGGCGGGTCGAGCCGGTGGTACCGGCGTGTCCGGCAGGTGGTTCCGGTCTGTCCGGCAGGTGGTTCTGTGGTGTCCGGCACGAGGTTCAGTCTGAGAGGCTGTGCCGGCATGCCCCTCACGTGATTCCGGCTTGTCCCCGAAGTGGTTCTGGCATACCCGGCAGGTGATTTTGGCGTGTCCGGCAGGTGTTTCTGGCGAGTCGAGCAGGTGGCTCCGGCATGCTCGGCAGGTGCTTCCGGCGTCTCCGGCACTTGGTTCTTGTGTGTCTGAGAGCTGGTTCCGGCATGTCCGGCAGATGATTCCGGAGTGTCCGCCAAGTGTTTCTGGCATACCCAGCAGGTGATTTTGGCGTGTCAGGGAGGTGGTACCTGTGAGTCGAGCAGGTGGTTCCGGCGTGCTCAGCAGGTGGTTCAGGCGGTTCTGGCAGGTGGTATCCGTCTGTTCGGGGTGTGGTTCCAGCATCTCATGAACACGTTTCTGGCACGTCTGAGATGTGGTTCCAGCCGGCCCGACAGGTGTTTCCGCAGTGTCCGCCAAGCGGTTCTGGCGTAGTTGGCAGGTGATTTTGGCATGACTGGCAGGTGGTTCCAGCAAGCCTGGCAGGTGATTCCAAAGTGTTCACCAACTGGTTGTGGCGTAGCCGGCAGGTGATTTTTGCGTGATCGGCAGGTGGTTCTGGCGAGTCGAGCAGGTGGTTCCGGCGTGCTCGGCTGGTGCTTCTGGGGTCATTGGCACGGGGTTCTGGCATGTCTGAGAGGTGGTTCCTGCATGCCCGGCAAGTGATTCCGGAGTGTTCGCCAAGTGGTTCTGGCATAGTCGGCAGGTGATTTTGGCATGTCCGGCAGGTGGTTCAGGCGAGTTGAGCAGGTGGTTCCAACGTGCTTGGCAGGTGCTTCCGGCGTCTCCGGCACGTGTTTCTGGCACATCTGACAGGTGGTTCCGGCATGCCCGAAAGGTGATTCCGGTCTGTCCGGTAGGTTGTTCCAGCCTGCACGGCATGTGGTTCTGGTACGTCTCAGAGGTGGTTGCGCATGCCCAACAGGTGATTCCGGACTGTCCGCCACATGGTTCTGGCACGTCTGAGAGGTGGTTCCGGCATGCCCGGCAGGTCATCCCAGAGAGTCCTCCAAGTGGTTCTGGCATAACACGCAGGCGATTTTGGCGTGTCTGGCAGGTTGTTCCGTTGTGCTTGGCAGGTGGTTCAGGCTTGGACGGCAGGTGGTTCCAGACTGTCCAGGACGTGTTTCCAGCTTCTCCGGCAGGTGGTTCTGGTACGTCTGAGAGGTGGTTCCGCCTTGGCTGGCAGGCGATTCCGGACTGTCCCCCAGGTGGTTCTGGCATAGCCAGCAGTTGATATTGGCCTTTCCGGCAGGTGGTTCCAGCGAGTCGAACATGTGGCTCCGGCGTGCTCGGCAGGTGGTTCCGGTCTGTCCGGTAGGTGATTCCGGCGTGTGCAGCACGTGCTTCCGGCACGTCTGAGAGGTGGTTCCGGCATGTGCGACAGGTGGTCTCGGAGTGTCCACCAGGTGGTTCTGGCGTACCCGGCAGGTGATTTTGGCGTGTCCGGCAGGTATTTCTGGTGAGTCGAGCAGGTGGCTCCGGCATGCTCGGCAGGTGCTTCCGGCGTCTCCGGCACGTGGTTCTGGTGTGTCTGAGAGCTGGTTCCGGCATGTCCGGCAGATGATTCGGGAGTGTCCGCCAAGTGGTTCTGGCATACCCGGCTGGTGATTTGGGCATGTCAGGTAGGTGGTTCCGGCGAGTCGAGCAGGTGCTCCGGCGTGCTCGGAAGGTTGTTCAGACGGGTCTGGCAGGTGTTTTCCGTCTGTTCGGGGTGTGGTCCCAGCATCTCATGCACATGGTTCTGGCACGTCTGAGATGTGGTTCCGGCCGGCCCGACAGGTGTTTCCACAGTGTCCGCCAAGTGGTACTGGCGTAGTTGGCAGGTGATTTTGGCATGACCGGCAGGTGGTTCCAGCAAGCCCGGCAGGTGATTCCGAAGTGTTCCCCAACTGGTTGTGGCGTAGCCGGCAGGTGATTTTTGCGTGTCCGGCAGGTGGTTCTGGCGAGTCGAGCAGGTGGTTCCGGCGTGCTCGGCAGGTGCTTCCGGGGTCATTGGCACGTGGTTCTGGCATATCTGAGAGGTGGTTCCGGCATGCCCGGCAGGTGATTCTGGAGTGTTCGCCAAGTGTTTCCGGCGTAGCCAGCAGGTGATTATGCATGTCCAGCGGTCGTTCCGGCGGGTCGAGCCGGTGGTTCCGGCGTGTCCGGCAGGTGGTTCCGGTCTGTCCGGCAGGTGGTTCTGTGGTGTCCGGCACGAGGTTCAGTCTGAGAGGCTGTGCCGGCATGCCCCTCACGTGATTCCGGCTTGTCCCCGAAGTTGTTCTGGCATACCCGGCAGGTGATTTTGGCGTGTCCGGCAGGTGTTTCTGGCGAGTCGAGCAGGTGGCTCCGGCATGCTCGGCAGGTGCTTCCGGCGTCTCCGGCACTTGGTTCTGGTGTGTCTGAGAGCTGGTTCCGGCATGTCCGGCAGATGATTCCGGAGTGTCCGCCAAGTGGTTGTGGCATACCCAGCAGGTGATTTTGGCGTGTCAGGGAGGTGGTACCGGTGAGTCGAGCAGGTGGTTCCGGCGTGCTCAGCAGGTGGTTCAGGCGGTTCTGGCAGGTGGTATCCGTCTGTTCGGGTTGTGGATCCAGCATCTCATGAACACATTTCTGGCACGTCTGAGATGTGGTTCCAGCCGGCCCGACAGGTGTTTCCGCAGTGTCCGCCAAGCGGTTCTGGCGTAGTTGGCAGGTGATTTTGGCATGACTGGCAGGTGGTTCCAGCAAGCCTGGCAGGTGATTCCAAAGTGTTCACCAACTGGTTGTGGCGTAGCCGGCAGGTGATTTTTGCGTGATCGGCAGGTGGTTCTGGCGAGTCGAGCAGGTGGTTCCGGCGTGCTCGGCTGGTGCTTCCGGGGTCATTGGCACGGGGTTCTGGCATGTCTGAGAGGTGGTTCCTGCATGCCCGGCAAGTGATTCCGGAGTGTTCGCCAAGTGGTTCTGGCATAGTCGGCAGGTGATTTTGGCATGTCCGGCAGGTGGTTCAGGCGAGTTGAGCAGGTGGTTCCAACGTGCTTGGCAGGTGCTTCCGGCGTCTCCGGCACGTGTTTCTGGCACATCTGACAGGTGGTTCCGGCATGCCCGAAAGGTGATTCCGGTCTGTCCGGTAGGTGGTTCCAGCCTGCACGGCATGTGGTTCTGGTACGTCTCAGAGGTGGTTGCGCATGCCCAACAGGTGATTCCGGACTGTCCGCCACATGGTTCTGGCACGTCTGAGAGGTGGTTCCGGCATGCCCGGCAGGTCATCCCAGAGAGTCCTCCAAGTGGTTCTGGCATAACACGCAGGTGATTTTGGCGTGTCTGGCAGGTTGTTCCGTTGTGCTTGGCAGGTGGTTCAGGCTTGGCCGGCAGGTGGTTCCAGACTGTCCAGGACGTGTTTCCAGCTTCTCCGGCAGGTGGTTCTGGTACGTCTGAGAGGTGGTTCCGCCATGGCTGGCAGGTGATTCCGGACCGTCCCCCAGGTGGTTCTGGCATAGCCAGCAGTTGATATTGGCCTGTCCGGCAGGTGGTTCCAGCGAGTCGAACAGGTGGCTCCGGCGTGCTCGGCAGGTGGTTCCGGTCTGTCCGGTAGGTGATTCCGGCGTGTCCGGCACGTGCTTCCGGCACGTCTGAGAGGTGGTTCCGGCATGCGCGACAGGTGATTTCGGAGTGTCCGCCAGGTGGTTGTGGCGTACCCCGCAGGTGATTTTGGCGTGTCCGGCAGGTGTTTCTGGCGAGTCGAGCAGGTGGCTCCGGCATGCTCGGCAGGTGCTTCCGGCGTCTCCGGCACTTGGTTCTGGTGTGTCTGAGAGCTGGTTCCGGCATGTCCGGCAGATGATTCCGGAGTGTCCGCCAAGTGGTTCTGGCATACCCGGCTGGTGATTTGGGCATGTCAGGTAGGTGGTTCCGGCGAGTCGAGCAGGTGGCTCCGGCGTGCTCGGCAGGTTTTTCAGACGGGTGTGGCAGGTGTTTTCCGTCTGTTCAGGCATCTCATGCACATGGTTCTGGCACGTCTGAGTTGTGGTTCCGGCCGGCCCGACAGGTGTTTCCACAGTGTCCGCCAAGTGGTACTGGCGTAGTTGGCAGGTGATTTTGGCATGACCGGCAGGTGGTTCCAGCAAGCCCGGCAGGTGATTCCGAAGTTTTCCCCAACTGGTTGTGGCGTAGCCGGCAGGTGATTTTTGCGTGTCCGGCAGGTGGTTCTGGCGAGTCGAGCAGGTGGTTCCGGCGTGCTCGGCAGGTGCTTCCGGGGTCATTGGCACGTGGTTCTGGCATATCTGAGAGGTGGTTCCGGCATGCCCGGCAGGTGATTCCGCAGTGTTCGCCAAGTGTTTCCGGCGTAGCCGGCAGGTGATTTTGCATGTCCAGCGGTCGTTCCGGCGGGTCGAGCCGGTGGTTCCGGCGTGTCCGGCAGGTGGTTCCGGTCTGTCCGGCAGGTGGTTCTGTGGTGTCCGGCACGAGGTTCAGTCTGAGAGGCTGTGCCGGCATGCCCCTCACGTGATTCCGGCTTGTCCCCGAAGTGGTGCTGGTGTAGCGGGCAGGTGATTTTGGCGTGTACGGCAGGTGGTTCAGGCGAGTTGAGCAGGTGGTTGCGACGTGCTCCGCAGGTGCTTCCGGCGTCTCCGGCACGTGTTTCTGGCACATCTGACTGGTGGTTCCGGCATGCCCAAAAGTGGATTCCGGTCTGTCCGGTAGGTGGTTCCGGCGTGCACGGCACGTGGTTCTGGTACGTGTCAGAGGTGGTTGCGTATGCCCAACAGGTGATTCCGGACTGTCCGCCACGTGCTTCTGGCAGGTCTGAGAGGTGGTTCCAACGTGCCCGGCAGGTCATTTCGGAGAGTCGTCCAAGTGGTTCTGGCGTAGCCCGCAGGTGATTTTGGCGTGTCCGGCAGGTGGTTCCGCCGTGCTCGGCAGGTGGTTCAGGCATGGCCGTCACGTGGTTCCAGTCTGTCCAGGACATGTTTCCAGCTTCTCCGGCAGGTGGTTCTGGTACGTCTGAGAGGTGGTTCCGCCATGGCTGGCAGGTGATCCCGGACTGTCCCCCAGGTGGTTCTGGCATAGCCAGCAGTTGATATTGGCCTGTCCGGCAGGTGGTTCCGGCGAGTCGTACAGGTGGCTCCGGCGTTCTTGGCAGGTGGTTCCGGGCTGTCCGGTAGGTGATTCCGGCGTGTCCGGCACGTGCTTCCGGCACGTCTGAGAGGTGGTTCCTGCATGCGCGACAGGTGGTTTCGGAGCGTCCGCCAGGTGGTTCTGGCGTACCCGGCACGTGATTTTGGCGTGTCCGGCAGGTGTTTCTGGCGAGTCGAGCAGGTGGCTCCGGCGTGCTCGGCAGGTGGTTCAGACGGGTCTGGCAGGTGTTTTCCGTCTGTTCAGGGTGTGGTTACAGCATCTCATGCACATGGTTCTGGCTCCTCTGAGATGTGGTTCCAGCCGGCCCGACAGGTGTTTCCACAGTGTCCGCCAAGTGGTACTGGCGTAGTTGGCAGGTGATTTTGGCATGACCGGCAGGTGGTTCCAGCAAGCCCGGCAGGTGATTCCGAAGTGCTCCCCAACTGGTTGTGGCGTAGCCGGCAGGTGATTTCTGCGTGTCCGGCAGGTGGTTCTGGCGAGTCGAGCAGGTGGTTCCGGCGTGCTCGGCAGGTGCTTCCGGGGTCATTGGCACGTGGTTCTGGCATATCTGAGAGGTGGTTCCGGCATGCCCGGCAGGTGATTCCGGAGTGTTCGCCAAGTGTTTCCGGGGTAGCCAGCAGGTGATTTTGCATGTCCAGCGGTCGTTCCGGCGGGTCGAGCCGGTGGTTCCGGCGTGTCCGGCAGGTGGTTCCGGTCTGTCCGGCAGGTGGTTCTGTGGTGTCCGGCACGAGGTTCAGTCTGAGAGGCTGTGCCGGCATGCCCCTCACGTGATTCCGGCTTGTCCCCGAAGTGGTGCTGGTGTAGCGGGCAGGTGATTTTGGCGTGTCCGGCAGGTGGTTCAGGCGAGTTGAGCAGGTGGTTGCGACGTGCTCGGCAGCTGCTTCCGGCGTCTCCGGCACGCGTTTCTGGCACATCTGACTGGTGGTTCCGGCATGCCCAAAAGTTGATTCCGGTCTGTCCGGTAGGTGGTTCCGGCGTGCACGGCACGTGCTTCTGGTACGTTTCAGAGGTGGTTGCGTATGCCGAACAGGTGATTCCGGACTGTCCGCCACGTGCTTCTGGCATGTCTGAGAGGTGGTTCCAACATGCCCGGCAGGTCATTTCGGAGAGTCGTCCAAGTGGTTCTGGCGTAGCCCGCAGGTGATTTTGGCGTGTCGGGCAGGTGGTTCCGCCGTGCTCGGCAGGTGGTTCAGGCATGGCCGTCACGTGGTTCCAGTCTGTCCAGGACGTGTTTCCAACTTCTCCGGCAGGTGGTTCTGGTACGTCTGAGAGGTGGTTCCGCCATGGCTGGCAGGTGATCCCGGACTGTCCCCCAGGTGGTTCTGGCATAGCCAGCAGTTGATATTGGCCTGTCCGGCAGGTGGTTCCAGCGAGTCGAACAGGTGGCTCCGGCGTTCTTGGCAGGTGGTTCCGGTCTGTCCGGTAGGTGTTTCCGGCGTGTCTGGCACGTGCTTCCAGCGCGTCTGAGAGGTGGATCTGGCATCCGCGGCAGGTGATTCCGCAGTGTCCGCCAGGTGGTTCTGGCATACCCGGCAGGTGATTTTGGAGTTTCCGGCAGGTGTTTCTGGCGAGTCGAGAAGGTAGCTCCGGCATGCTCGGCAGGTGCTTCCGGCATCTCCGGCACTTGGTTCTGGTGTGTCTGAGAGCTGGTTCCGGCATGTCCGGCAGATGATTCCGGAGTGTCCGCCAAGTGGTTCTGGCATACCCAGCAGGTGATTTTGGCGTGTCAGGGAGGTGGTACCGGTGAGTCGAGCAGGTGGTTCCGGCGTGCTCAGCAGGTGGTTCAGGCGGTTCTGACATGTGGTATCCGTCTGTTCGGGGTGTGGTTCCAGCATCTCATGAACACGTTTCTGGCACGTCTGAGATGTGGTTCCAGCCGGCCCGACAGGTGTTTCCGCAGTGTGTGCCAAGCGGTTCTGGCGTAGTTGGCAGGTGATTTTGGCATGACCGGCAGGTGGTTCCAGCAAGCCCGGCAGGTGATTCCGAAGTTTTCCCCAACTGGTTGTGGCGTAGACGGCAGGTGATTTTTGCGTGTCCGGCAGGTGGTTCTGGCGAGTCGAGCAGGTGGTTCCGGCGTGCTCGGCAGGTGCTTCCGGGGTCATTGGCACGTGGTTCTGGCATATCTGAGAGGTGGTTCAGGCATGCCCGGCAGGTGATTCTGGAGTGTTCGCCAAGTGTTTCCGGCGTAGCGGGCAGGTGATTTTGCATGTCCCGCGGTCGTTCCGGCGGGTCGAGCCGGTGGTTCCGGCGTGTCCGGCAGGTGGTTCCGGTCTGTCCGGCATGTGGTTCTGTGGTGTCCGGCACGAGGTTCAGTCTGAGAGGCTGTGCCGGCATGCCCCTCACGTGATTCCGGCTTGTCCCCGAAGTGGTGCTGGTGTAGCGGGCAGGTGATTTTGGCGTGTCCGGCAGGTGGTTCAGGCGAGTTGAGCAGGTGGTTGCGACGTGCTCGGCAGGTGCTTCCGGCGTCTCCGGCACGTGTTTCTGGCACATCTGACTGGTGGTTCTGGCATGCCCAAAAGTTGATTCCGATCTGTCCGGTAGGTGGTTCCGGCGTGCACGGCACGTGGTTCTGGTACGTGTCAGAGGTGGTTGCGTATGCCCAACAGTTGATTCCGGACTGTCCGCCACGTGCTTCTGGCACGTCTGAGAGGTGGTTCCAACATGCCCGGCAGGTCATTTCGGAGAGTCGTCCAAGTGGTTCTGGCGTAGCCCGCAGGTGATTTTGGCGTGTCCGGCAGGTGTTTCCGGCGAGTCGAGCAGGTGGCTCCGGCATGCTCGGCAGGTGCTTCCGGCGTCTCCGGCACTTGGTTCTGGTGTGTCTGAGAGCTGGTTCCGGCATGTCCGGCAGATGATTCCGGAGTGTCCGCCAAGTGGTTCTGGCATACCCAGCAGGTGATTTTCGCATGACCGGCAGGTGGTTCCAGCAAGCCTGGCAGGTGATTCCAAAGTGTTCACCAACTGGTTGTGGCGTAGCCGGCAGGTGATTTTTGTGTGATCGGCAGGTGGTTCTGGCGAGTCGAGCAGGTGGTTCCGGCGTGTTCGGCTGGTGCTTCCGGGGTCATTGGCACGGGGTTCTGGCATGTCTGAGAGGTGGTTCCTGCATGCCCGGCAAGTGATTCCGGAGTGTTCGCCAAGTGGTTCTGGCATAGTCGGCAGGTGATTTTGGCATGTCCGGCAGGTGGTTCAGGCGAGTTGAGCAGGTGGTTCCAACGTGCTTGGCAGGTGCTTCCGGCGTCTCCGGCACGTGTTTCTGGCACATCTGACAGGTGGTTCCGGCATGCCCGAAAGGTGATTCCGGTCTGTCCGGTAGGTGGTTCCAGCCTGCACGGCATGTGGTTCTGGTACGACTCAGAGGTGGTTGCGCATGCCCAACAGGTGATTCTGGACTGTCCGCCACATGGTTCTGGCACGTCTGAGAGGTGGTTCCGGCATGCCCGGCAGGTCATCCCAGAGAGTCCTCCAAGTGGTTCTGGCATAACACGCAGGTGATTTTGGCGTGTCTGGCAGGTTGTTCCGTTGTGCTTGGCAGGTGGTTCAGGCTTGGCCGGCAGGTGGTTCCAGACTGTCCAGGACGTGTTTCCAGCTTCTCCGGCAGGTGGTTCTGGTACGTCTGAGAGGTGGTTCCGCCATGGCTGGCAGGTGATTCCGGACCGTCCCCCAGGTGGTTCTGGCATAGCCAGCAGTTGATATTGGCCTGTCCGGCAGGTGGTTCCAGCGAGTCGAACAGGTGGCTCCGGCGTGCTCGGCAGGTGGTTCCGGTCTGTCTGGTAGGTGATTCCGGAGTGTCCGGCACGTGCTTCCGGCACGTCTGAGAGGTGGTTCCGGCATGCGCGACAGGTGATTTCGGAGTGTCCGCCAGGTGGTTCTGGCGTACAGGGCAGGTGATTTTGGCGTGTCTGACAGGTGTTTCTGGCGAGTCGAGCAGGTGGCTCCGGCATGCCGGCAGGTGCTTCCGGCGTCTCCGGCACGTGTTTCTGGCACATCTGACTGGTGGTTCCGGCATGCCCAAAAGTTGATTCCGGTCTGTCCGGTAGGTGGTTCCGGCGTGCACGGCACGTGGTTCTGGTACGTGTCAGAGGTGGTTGCGTATGCCCAACAGGTGATTCCGGACTGTCCGCCACGTGCTTCTGGCACGTCTGAGAGGTGGTTCCAACATGCCCGGCCGGTCATTTCGGAGAGTCGTCCAAGTGGTTCTGGCGTAGCCCGCAGGTGATTTTGGCGTGTCCGGCAGGTGGTTCTGCCGTGCTCGGCAGGTGGTTCAGGCATGGCCGTCACGTGGTTTCAGTCTGTCCAGGACGTGTTTCCAGCTTCTCCGGCAGGTGGTTCTGGTACGTCTGAGAGGTGGTTCCGCCATGGCTGGCAGGTGATCCCGGACTGTCCCCCAGGTGGTTCTGGCATAGCCAGCAGTTGATATTGGCCTGTCCGGCAGGTGGTTCCAGCGAGTCGAACAGGTGGCTCCGGCGTGCTCGGCAGGTGGTTCCGGTCTGTCCGGTAGGAGATTCCGGCGTTTCCGGCACGTGCTTCCGGCACGTCTGAGAGGTGGTTCCGGCATGCGCGACAGGTGGTTTCGGAGTGTCCGCCAGGTGGTTCTGGCGTATCCGGCAGGTGATTTTGGCGTGTCCGGCAGGTGTTTCTGGCGAGTCGAGCAGGTGGCTCCGGCATGCTCGGCAGGTGCTTCCGGCGTCTCCGGCACGTGGTTCTGGTGTGTCTGAGAGCTGGTTCCGGCATGTCCGGCAGATGATTCCGGAGTGTCCGCCAAGTGGTTCTGGCATACCCGGCTGGTGATTTTGGCATGTCAGGTAGGTGGTTCCGGCGAGTCGAGCAGGTGGCTCCGGCGTGCTCGGCAGGTTGTTCAGACGCGTCTGGCATGTGTTTTCCGTCTGTTCAGGGTGTGGTTCCAGCATCTCATGCACATGGTTCTGGCACGTCTGAGATGTGGTTCCGGCCGGCCCGACAGGTGTTTCCACAGTGTCCGCCAAGTGGTACTGGCGTAGTTGGCAGGTGATTTTGGCATGACCGGCAGGTGGTTCCAGCAAGCCCGGCAGGTGATTCCGAAGTTTTCCCCAACTGGTTGTGGCGTAGCCGGCAGGTGATTTTGGCGTGTCCGGCAGGTGTTTCTGGCGAGTCGAGCAGGTGGCTCCGGCATGCTCGGCAGGTGCTTCCGGCGTCTCCGGCACTTGGTTCTGGTGTGTCTGAGAGCTGATTCCCGCATGTCCGGCAGATGATTCCGGAGTGTCCGCCAAGTGGTTCTGGCATACCCAGCAGGTGATTTTGGCGTGTCAGGGAGGTGGTACCGGTGAGTCGAGCAGGTGGTTCCGGCGTGCTCAGCAGGTGGTTCAGGCGGTTCTGGCAGGTGGTATCCGTCTGTTCGGGGTGTGGTTCCAGCATCTCATGAACACGTTTCTGGCACGTCTGAGATGTGGTTCCAGCCGGCCCGACAGGTGTTTCCGCAGTGTCCGCCAAGCGGTTCTGGCGTAGTTGGCAGGTGATTTTGGCATGACTGGCAGGTGGTTCCAGCAAGCCTGGCAGGTGATTCCAAAGTGTTCACCAACTGGTTGTGGCGTAGCCGGCAGGTGATTTTTGCGTGATCGGCAGGTGGTTCTGGCGAGTCGAGCAGGTGGTTCCGGCGTGCTCGGCTGGTGCTTCTGGGGTCATTGGCACGGGGTTCTGGCATGTCTGAGAGGTGGTTCCTGCATGCCCGGCAAGTGATTCCGGAGTGTTCGCCAAGTGGTTCTGGCATAGTCGGCAGGTGATTTTGGCATGTCCGGCAGGTGGTTCAGGCGAGTTGAGCAGGTGGTTCCAACGTGCTTGGCAGGTGCTTCCGGCGTCTCCGGCACGTGTTTCTGGCACAACTGACAGGTGGTTCCGGCATGCCCGAAAGGTGATTCCGGTCTGTCCGGTAGGTTGTTCCAGCCTGCACGGCATGTGGTTCTGGTACGTCTCAGAGGTGGTTGCGCATGCCCAACAGGTGATTCCGGACTGTCCGCCACATGGTTCTGGCACGTCTGAGAGGTGGTTCCGGCATGCCCGGCAGGTCATCCCAGAGAGTCCTCCAAGTGGTTCTGGCATAACACGCAGGCGATTTTGGCGTGTCTGGCAGGTTGTTCCGTTGTGCTTGGCAGGTGGTTCAGGCTTGGACGGCAGGTGGTTCCAGACTGTCCAGGACGTGTTTCCAGCTTCTCCGGCAGGTGGTTCTGGTACGTCTGAGAGGTGGTTCCGCCTTGGCTGGCAGGCGATTCCGGACCGTCCCCCAGGTGGTTCTGGCATAGCCAGCAGTTGATATTGGCCTGTCCGGCAGGTGGTTCCAGCGAGTCGAACATGTGGCTCCGGCGTGCTCGGCAGGTGGTTCCGGTCTGTCCGGTAGGTGATTCCGGCGTGTGCAGCACGTGCTTCCGGCACGTCTGAGAGGTGGTTCCGGCATGTGCGACAGGTGGTCTCGGAGTGTCCACCAGGTGGTTCTGGCGTACCCGGCAGGTGATTTTGGCGTGTCCGGCAGGTATTTCTGGTGAGTCGAGCAGGTGGCTCCGGCATGCTCGGCAGGTGCTTCCGGCGTCTCCGGCACGTGGTTCTGTTGTGTCTGAGAGCTGGTTCCGGCATGTCCGGCAGATGATTCGGGAGTGTCCGCCAAGTGGTTCTGGCATACCCGGCTGGTGATTTGGGCATGTCAGGTAGGTGGTTCCGGCGAGTCGAGCAGGTGCTCCGGCGTGCTCGGAAGGTTGTTCAGACGGGTCTGGCAGGTGTTTTCCGTCTGTTCGGGGTGTGGTTCCAGCATCTCATGCACATGGTTCTGGCACGTCTGAGATGTGGTTCCGGCCGGCCCGACAGGTGTTTCCACAGTGTCCGCCAAGTGGTACTGGCGTAGTTGGCAGGTGATTTTGGCATGACCGGCAGGTGGTTCCAGCAAGCCCGGCAGGTGATTCCGAAGTGTTCCCCAACTGGTTGTGGCGTAGCCGGCAGGTGATTTTTGCGTGTCCGGCAGGTGGTTCTGGCGAGTCGAGCAGGTGGTTCCGGCGTGCTCGGCAGGTGCTTCCGGGGTCATTGGCACGTGGTTCTGGCATATCTGAGAGGTGGTTCCGGCATGCCCGGCAGGTGATTCTGGAGTGTTCGCCAAGTGTTTCCGGCGTAGCCAGCAGGTGATTATGCATGTCCAGCGGTCGTTCCGGCGGGTCGAGCCGGTGGTTCCGGCGTGTCCGGCAGGTGGTTCCGGTCTGTCCGGCAGGTGGTTCTGTGGTGTCCGGCACGAGGTTCAGTCTGAGAGGCTGTGCCGGCATGCCCCTCACGTGATTCCGGCTTGTCCCCGAAGTGGTGCTGGTGTAGCGGGCAGGTGATTTTGGCGTGTCCGGCAGGTGGTTCAGGCGAGTTGAGCAGGTGGTTGCGACGTGCTCGGCAGGTGCTTCCGGCGTCTCCGGCACGTGTTTCTGGCACATCTGACTGGTGGTTCCGGCATGCCCAAAAGTTGATTCCGGTCTGTCCGGTAGGTGGTTCCGGCGTGCACGGCACGTGGTTCTGGTACGTGTCAGAGGTGGTTGCGTATGCCCAACAGGTGATTCCGGACTGTCCGCCACGTGCTTCTGGCACGTCTGAGGGGTGGTTCCAACATGCCCGGCAGGTCATTTCGGAGAGTCGTCCAAGTGGTTCTGTGGTAGCCCTCAGGTGATTTTGGCGTGTCCGGCAGGTGGTTCCGCCGTGCTCGGCAGGTGGTTCAGGCATGGCCGTCACGTGGTTCCAGTCTGTCCAGGACGTGTTTCCAGCTTCTCCGGCAGGTGGTTCTGGTACGTCTGAGAGGTGGTTCCGCCATGGCTGGCAGGTGATCCCGGACTGTCCCCCAGGTGGTTCTGGCATAGCCAGCAGTTGATATTGGCCTGTCCGGCAGGTGGTTCCAGCGAGTCGAACAGGTGGCTCCGGCGTGCTCGGCAGGTGGTTCCGGTCTGTCCGGTAGGAGATTCCGGCGTGTCTGGCACGTGCTTCCGGCACGTCTGAGAGGTGGTTCCGGCATGCGCAACAGGTGGTTTCGGAGTGTCCGCCAGGTGGTTCTGGCGTATCCGGCAGGTGATTTTGGCGTGTCCGGCAGGTGTTTCTGGCGAGTCGAGCAGGTGGCTCCGGCATGCTCGGCAGGTGCTTCCGGCGTCTCCGGCACTTGGTTCTTGTGTGTCTGAGAGCTGGTTCCGGCATGTCCGGCAGATGATTCCGGAGTGTCCGCCAAGTGTTTCTGGCATACCCAGCAGGTGATTTTGGCGTGTCAGGGAGGTGGTACCGGTGAGTCGAGCAGGTGGTTCCGGCGTGCTCAGCAGGTGGTTCAGGCGGTTCTGGCAGGTGGTATCCGTCTGTTCGGGGTGTGGTTCCAGCATCTCATGAACACGTTTCTGGCACGTCTGAGATGTGGTTCCAGCCGGCCCGACAGGTGTTTCCGCAGTGTCCGCCAAGCGGTTCTGGCGTAGTTGGCAGGTGATTTTGGCATGACTGGCAGGTGGTTCCAGCAAGCCTGGCAGGTGATTCCAAAGTGTTCACCAACTGGTTGTGGCGTAGCCGGCAGGTGATTTTTGCGTGATCGGCAGGTGGTTCTGGCGAGTCGAGCAGGTGGTTCCGGCGTGCTCGGCTGGTGCTCCTGGGGTCATTGGCACGGGGTTCTGGCATGTCTGAGAGGTGGTTCCTGCATGCCCGGCAAGTGATTCCGGAGTGTTCGCCAAGTGGTTCTGGCATAGTCGGCAGGTGATTTTGGCATGTCCGGCAGGTGGTTCAGGCGAGTTGAGCAGGTGGTTCCAACGTGCTTGGCAGGTGCTTCCGGCGTCTCCGGCACGTGTTTCTGGCACATCTGACAGGTGGTTCCGGCATGCCCGAAAGGTGATTCCGGTCTGTCCGGTAGGTTGTTCCAGCCTGCACGGCATGTGGTTCTGGTACGTCTCAGAGGTGGTTGCGCATGCCCAACAGGTGATTCCGGACTGTCCGCCACATGGTTCTGGCACGTCTGAGAGGTGGTTCCGGCATGCCCGGCAGGTCATCCCAGAGAGTCCTCCAAGTGGTTCTGGCATAACACGCAGGCGATTTTGGCGTGTCTGGCAGGTTGTTCCGTTGTGCTTGGCAGGTGGTTCAGGCTTGGACGGCAGGTGGTTCCAGACTGTCCAGGACGTGTTTCCAGCTTCTCCGGCAGGTGGTTCTGGTACGTCTGAGAGGTGGTTCCGCCTTGGCTGGCAGGCGATTCCGGACTGTCCCCCAGGTGGTTCTGGCATAGCCAGCAGTTGATATTGGCCTGTCCGGCAGGTGGTTCCAGCGAGTCGAACAGGTGGCTCCGGCGTGCTCGGCAGGTGGTTCCGGTCTGTCTGGTAGGTGATTCCGGCGTGTCCGGCACGTGCTTCCGGCACGTCTGTGAGGTGGTTCCGGCATGCGCGACAGGTCATTTCGTAGTGTCCGCCAGGTGGTTCTGGCGTACCCGGCAGGTGATTTTGGCGTGTCCGACAGGTGTTTCTGGCGAGTCGAGCAGGTGGCTCCGGCATGCTCGGCAGGTGCTTCCGGCGTCTCCGGCACGTGGTTCTGGTGTGTCTGAGAGCTGGTTCCGGCATGTCCGGCAGATGATTCCGGAGTGTCCGCCAAGTGGTTCTGGCATACCCGGCTGGTGATTTGGGCATGTCAGGTAGGTGGTTCCGGCGAGTCGAGCAGGTGGCTCCGGCGTGCTCGGCAGGTTGTTCAGACGGGTCTGGCAGGTGTTTTCCGTCTGTTCAGGGTGTGGTTCCAGCATCTCATGCACATGGTTCTGGCACGTCTGAGATGTGGTTCCGGCCGGCCCGACAGGTGTTTCCACAGTGTCCGCCAAGTGGTACTGGCGTAGTTGGCAGGTGATTTTGGCATGACCGGCAGGTGGTTCCAGCAAGCCCGGCAGGTGATTCCGAAGTGTTCCCCAACTGGTTGTGGCGTAGCCGGCAGGTGATTTTGGCGTGTCCGGCAGGTGGTTCTGGCGAGTCGAGCAGGTGGTTCCGGCGTGCTCGGCAGGTGCTTCCGGGGTCATTGGCACGTGGTTCTGGCATATCTGAGAGGTGGTTCCGGCATGCCCGGCAGGTGTTTCCGGAGTGTTCGCCAAGTGTTTCCGGCGTAGCCGGCAGGTGATTTTGCATGTCCAGTGGTCGTTCCGGCGGGTCGGGCCGGTGGTACCGGCGTGTCCGGCAGGTGGTTCCGGTCTGTCCGGCAGGTGGTTCTGTGGTGTCCGGCACGAGGTTCAGTCTGAGAGGCTGTGCCGGCATGCCCCTCACGTGATTCCGGCTTGTCCCCGAAGTTGTTGTGGCATACCCGGCAGGTGATTTTGGCGTGTCCGGCAGGTGTTTCTGGCGAGTCGAGCAGGTGGCTCCGGCATGCTCGGCAGGTGCTTCCGGCGTCTCCGGCACTTGGTTCTGGTGTGTCTGAGAGCTGGTTCCGGCATGTCCGGCAGATGATTCCGGAGTGTCCGCCAAGTGGTTCTGGCATACCCAGCAGGTGATTTTGGCGTGTCAGGGAGGTGGTACCGGTGAGTCGAGCAGGTGGTTCCGGCGTGCTCAGCAGGTGGTTCAGGCGGTTCTGGCAGGTGGTATCCGTCTGTTCGGGGTGTGGATCCAGCATCTCATGAACACATTTCTGGCACGTCTGAGATGTGGTTCCAGCCGGCCCGACAGGTGTTTCCGCAGTGTCCGCCAAGCGGTTCTGGCGTAGTTGGCAGGTGATTTTGGCATGACTGGCAGGTGGTTCCAGCAAGCCTGGCAGGTGATTCCAAAGTGTTCACCAACTGGTTGTGGCGTAGCCGGCAGGTGATTTTTGCGTGATCGGCAGGTGGTTCTGGCGAGTCGAGCAGGTGGTTCCGGCGTGCTCGGCTGGTGCTTCCGGGGTCATTGGCACGGGGTTCTGGCATGTCTGAGAGGTGGTTCCTGCATGCCCGGCAAGTGATTCCGGAGTGTTCGCCAAGTGGTTCTGGCATAGTCGGCAGGTGATTTTGGCATGTCCGGCAGGTGGTTCAGGCGAGTTGAGCAGGTGGTTCCAACGTGCTTGGCAGGTGCTTCCGGCGTCTCCGGCACGTGTTTCTGGCACATCTGACAGGTGGTTCCGGCATGCCCGAAAGGTGATTCCGGTCTGTCCGGTAGGTGGTTCCAGCCTGCACGGCATGTGGTTCTGGTACGTCTCAGAGGTGGTTGCGCATGCCCAACAGGTGATTCCGGACTGTCCGCCACATGGTTCTGGCACGTCTGAGAGGTGGTTCCAGCATGCCCGGCAGGTCATCCCAGAGAGTCCTCCAAGTGGTTCTGGCATAACACGCAGGTGATTTTGGCGTGTCTGGCAGGTTGTTCCGTTGTGCTTGGCAGGTGGTTCAGGCTTGGCCGGCAGGTGGTTCCAGACTGTCCAGGACGTGTTTCCAGCTTCTCCGGCAGGTGGTTCTGCTACGTCTGAGAGGTGGTTCCGCCATGGCTGGCAGGTGATTCCGGACCGACCCCCAGGTGGTTCTGGCATAGCCAGCAGTTGATATTGGCCTGTCCGGCAGGTGGTTCCAGCGAGTCGAACAGGTGGCTCCGGCGTGCTCGGCAGGTGGTTCCGGTCTGTCTGGTAGGTGATTCCGGCGTGTCCGGCACGTGCTTCCGGCACGTCTGAGAGGTGGTTCCGGCATGCGCGACAGGTGATTTCGGAGTGTCCGCCAGGTGGTTGTGGCGTACCCGGCAGGTGATTTTGGCGTGTCCGGCAGGTGTTTCTGGCGAGTCGAGCAGGTGGCTCCGGCATGCTCGGCAGGTGCTTCCGGCGTCTCCGGCACTTGGTTCTGGTGTGTCTGAGAGCTGGTTCCGGCATGTCCGGCAGATGATTCCGGAGTGTCCGCCAAGTGGTTCTGGCATACCCGGCTGGTGATTTGGGCATGTCAGGTAGGTGGTTCCGGCGAGTCGAGCAGGTGGCTCCGGCGTGCTCGGCAGGTTTTTCAGACGGGTGTGGCAGGTGTTTTCCGTCTGTTCAGGCATCTCATGCACATGGTTCTGGCACGTCTGAGTTGTGGTTCCGGCCGGCCCGACAGGTGTTTCCACAGTGTCCGCCAAGTGGTACTGGCGTAGTTGGCAGGTGATTTTGGCATGACCGGCAGGTGGTTCCAGCAAGCCCGGCAGGTGATTCCGAAGTTTTCCCCAACTGGTTGTGG
Organism: Equus caballus; assembly: GCF_041296265.1. Lineage (NCBI taxonomy): Eukaryota > Metazoa > Chordata > Mammalia > Perissodactyla > Equidae > Equus > Equus caballus. The sequence goes on along the minus strand of NC_091707.1, from coordinate 2,375,636 downwards.
CGTAGCCGGCAGGTGATTTTTGCGTGTCCGGCAGGTGGTTCTGGCGAGTCGAGCAGGTGGTTCCGGCGTGCTCGGCAGGTGCTTCCGGGGTCATTGGCACGTGGTTCTGGCATATCTGAGAGGTGGTTCCGGCATGCCCGGCAGGTGATTCCGGAGTGTTCGCCAAGTGTTTCCGGCGTAGCCGGCAGGTGATTTTGCATGTCCCGCGGTCGTTCCGGCGGGTCGAGCCGGTGGTTCCGGCGTGTCCGGCAGGTGGATCCGGTCTGTCCGGCAGGTGGTTCTGCGGTGTCCGGCACGAGGTTCAGTCTGAGAGGCTGTGCCGGCATGCCCCTCACGTGATTCCGGCTTGTCCCCGAATTGGTGCTGGTGTAGCGGGCAGGTGATTTTGGCGTGTCCGGCAGGTGGTTCAGGCGAGTTGAGCAGGTGGTTGCGACGTGCTCAGCAGGTGCTTCCGGCGTCTCCGGCACGTGTTTCTGGCACATCTGACTGGTGGTTCCGGCATGCCCGAAAGGTGATTCTGGTCTGTCCGGTAGGTGGTTCCGGCGTGCACGGCACGTGGTTCTGGTACGTCTCAGAGGTGGTTGCGTATGCCCAACAGGTGATTCCGGACTGTCCGCCACGTGCTTCTGGCACGTCTGAGAGGTGGTTGCAACATGCCCGGCAGGTCATTTCGGAGAGTCGTCCAAGTGGTTCTGGCATAGCCCGCAGGTGATTTTGGCGTGTCCGGCAGGTGGTTCCGCCGTGCTCGGCAGGTGGTTCAGGCATGGCCGTCACGTGGTTCCAGTCTGTCCAGGACGTTTTTCCAACTTCTCCGGCAGGTGGTTCTGGTACGTCTGAGAGGTGGTTCCGCCATGGCTGGCAGGTGATCCCGGACTGTCCCCCAGGTGGTTCTGGCATAGCCAGAAGTTGATATTGGCCTGTCCGGCAGGTGGTTCCAGCGAGTCGAACAGGTGGCTCCGGCGTTCTTGGCAGGTGGTTCCGGTCTGTCCGGTAGGTGTTTCCGGCGTATCTGGCACGTGCTTCCGGCACGTCTGAGAGGTGGTTCCGGCATGCACGGCAGGTGATTCCGTAATGTCCGCCAGGTGGTTCTGGCGTACCCGGCAGGTGATTTTGGCGTGTCCGGCAGGTGTTTCTGGCGAGTCGAACAGGTGGCTCCGGCATGCTCGGCAGGTGCTTCCGGCGTCTCCGGCACTTGGTTCTGGTGTGTCTGAGAGCTGGTTCCGGCATGTCCGGCAGATGATTCCGGAGTGTCCGCCAAGTGGTTCTGGCATACCCAGCTCGTGATTTTGGCGTGTCAGGGAGGTGGTACCGGTGAGTCGAGCAGGTGGTTCCGGCGTGCTCAGCAGGTGGTTCAGGCGGTTCTGACAGGTGGTATCCGTCTGTTCGGGGTGTGGTTCCAGCATCTCATGAACACGTTTCTGGCACGTCTGAGATGTGGTTCCAGCCGGCCCGACAGGTGTTTCCGCAGTGTCCGCCAAGCGGTTCTGGCGTAGTTGGCAGGTGATTTTGGCATGACTGGCAGGTGGTTCCAGCAAGCCTGGCAGGTGATTCCAAAGTGTTCACCAACTGGTTGTGGCGTAGCCGGCAGGTGATTTTTGCGTGATCGGCAGGTGGTTCTGGCGAGTCGAGCAGGTGGTTCCGGCGTGCTCGGCTGGTGCTTCCGGGGTCATTGGCACGGGGTTCTGGCATGTCTGAGAGGTGGTTCCTGCATGCCCGGCAAGTGATTCCGGAGTGTTCGCCAAGTGGTTCTGGCATAGTCGGCAGGTGATTTTGGCATGTCCGGCAGGTGGTTCAGGCGAGTTGAGCAGGTGGTTCCAACGTGCTTGGCAGGTGCTTCCGGCGTCTCCGGCACGTGTTACTGGCACATCTGACAGGTGGTTCCGGCATGCCCGAAAGGTGATTCCGGTCTGTCCGGTAGGTGGTTCCAGCCTGCACGGCATGTGGTTCTGGTACGTCTCAGAGGTGGTTGCGCATGCCCAACAGGTGATTCCGGACTGTCCGCCACATGGTTCTGGCACGTCTGAGAGGTGGTTCCGGCATGCCCGGCAGGTCATCCCAGAGAGTCCTCCAAGTGGTTCTGGCATAACACGCAGGCGATTTTGGCGTGTCTGGCAGGTTGTTCCGTTGTGCTTGGCAGGTGGTTCAGGCTTGGCCGGCAGGTGGTTCCAGACTGTCCAGGACGTGTTTCCAGCTTCTCCGGCAGGTGGTTCTGGTACGTCTGAGAGGTGGTTCCGCCTTGGCTGGTAGGCGATTCCGGACCGTCCCCCAGGTGGTTCTGGCATAGCCAGCAGTTGATATTGGCCTGTCCGGCAGGTGGTTCCAGCGAGTCGAACAGGTGGCTCCGGCGTGCTCGGCAGGTGGTTCCGGTCTGTCCGGTAGGTGATTCCGGCGTGTGCAGCAAGTGCTTCCGGCACGTCTGAGAGGTGGTTCCGGCATGTGCGACAGGTGGTCTCGGAGTGTCCACCAGGTGGTTCTGGCGTACCCGGCAGGTGATTTTGGCGTGTCCGGCAGGTATTTCTGGTGAGTCGAGCAGGTGGCTCCGGCATGCTCGGCAGGTGCTTCCGGCGTCTCCGGCACGTGGTTCTGGTGTGTCTGAGAGCTGGTTCCGGCATGTCCGGCAGATGATTCGGGAGTGTCCGCCAAGTGGTTCTGGCATACCAGGCTGGTGATTTGGGCATGTCAGGTAGGTGGTTCCGGCGAGTCGAGCAGGTGCTCCGGCGTGCTCGGAAGGTTGTTCAGACGGGTCTGGCAGGTGTTTTCCGTCTCTTCGGGGTGTGGTTTCAGCATCTCATGCACATGGTTCTGGCACGTCTGAGATGTGGTTCCGGCCGGCCCGACAGGTGTTTCCACAGTGTCCGCCAAGTGGTACTGGCGTAGTTGGCAGGTGATTTTGGCATGACCGGCAGGTGGTTCCAGCAAGCCCGGCAGGTGATTCCGAAGTGTTCCCCAACTGGTTGTGGCGTAGCCGGCAGGTGATTTTTGCGTGTCCGGCAGGTGGTTCTGGCGAGTCGAGCAGGTGGTTCCGGCGTGCTCGGCAGGTGCTTCCGGGGTCATTGGCACGTGGTTCTGGCATATCTGAGAGGTGGTTCCGGCATGCCCGGCAGGTGATTCTGGAGTGTTCGCCAAGTGTTTCCGGCGTAGCCGGCAGGTGATTTTGCATGTCCAGCGGTCGTTCCGGCGGGTCGAGCCGGTGGTTCCGGCGTGTCCGGCAGGTGGTTCCGGTCTGTCCGGCAGCTGGTTCTGTGGTGCCCGGCACGAGGTTCAGTCTGAGAGGCTGTGCCGGCATGCCCCTCACGTGATTCCGGCTTGTCCCCGAAGTGGTGCTGGTGTAGCGGGCAGGTGATTTTGGCGTGTCCGGCAGGTGGTTCAGGCGAGTTGAGCAGGTGGTTGCGACGTGCTCCGCAGGTGCTTCCGGCGTCTCCGGCACGTGTTTCTGGCACATCTGACTGGTGGTTCCGGCATGCCCAAAAGTGGATTCCGGTCTGTCCGGTAGGTGGTTCCAGCCTGCACGGCATGTGGTTCTGGTACGTCTCAGAGGTGGTTGCGCATGCCCAACAGGTGATTCCGGACTGTCCGCCACATGGTTCTGGCACATCTGAGAGGTGGTTCCGGCATGCCCGGCAGGTCATCCCAGAGAGTCCTCCAAGTGGTTCTGGCATAACACGCAGGTGATTTTGGCGTGTCTGGCAGGTTGTTCCGTTGTGCTTGGCAGGTGGTTCAGGCTTGGCCGGCAGGTGGTTCCAGACTGTCCAGGACGTGTTTCCAGCTTCTCCGGCAGGTGGTTCTGGTACGTCTGAGAGGTGGTTCCGCCATGGCTGGCAGGTGATTCCGGACCGTCCCCCAGGTGGTTCTGGCATAGCCAGCAGTTGATATTGGCCTGTCCGGCAGGTGGTTCCAGCGAGTCGAACAGGTGGCTCCGGCGTGCTCGGCAGGTGGTTCCGGTCTGTCCGGTAGGTGATTCCGGCGTGTCCGGCACGTGCTTCCGGCACGTCTGAGAGGTGGTTCCGGCATGCGCGACAGGTGATTTCGGAGTGTCCGCCAGGTGGTTCTGGCGTACCCGGCAGGTGATTTTGGCGTGTCCGACAGGTGTTTCTGGCGAGTCGAGCAGGTGGCTCCGGCATGCTCGGCAGGTGCTTCCGGCGTCTCCGGCACGTGGTTCTGGTGTGTCTGAGAGCTGGTTCCGGCATGTCCGGCAGATGATTTCGGAGTGTCCGCCAAGTGGTTCTGGCATACCCGGCTGGTGATTTGGGCATGTCAGGTAGGTGGTTCCAGCAAGTCGAGCAGGTGGCTCCGGCGTGCTCGGCAGGTTTTTCAGACGGGTGTGGCAGGTGTTTTCCGTCTGTTCAGGGTGTGGTTCCAGCATCTCATGCACATGGTTCTGGCATTTCTGAGATGTGGTTCCGGCCGGCCCGACAGGTGTTTCCACAGTGTCCGCCAGGTGGTACTGGCGTAGTTGGCAGGTGATTTTGGCATGACCGGCAGGTGGTTCCAGCAAGCCCGGCAGGTGATTCCGAAGTTTTCCCCAACTGGTTGTGGCGTAGCCGGCAGGTGATTTTTGCGTGTCCGGCAGGTGGTTCTGGCGAGTCGAGCAGGTGGTTCCGGGGTGCTCGGCAGGTACTTCCGGGGTCATTGGCACGTGGTTCTGGCATATCTGAGAGGTGGTTCCGGCATGCCCGGCAGGTGATTCCGGAGTGTTCGCCAAGTGTTTCCGGCGTAGCCGGCAGGTGATTTTGCATGTCCAGCGGTCGTTCCGGCGGGTCGAGCCGGTGGTTCCGGCGTGTCCGGCAGGTGGTTCCGGTCTGTCCGGCAGGTGGTTCTGTGGGGTCCGGCACGAGGTTCAGTCTGAGAGGCTGTGCCGGCATGCCCCTCACGTGATTCCGGCTTGTCCCCGAAGTGGTGCTGGTGTAGCGGGCAGGTGATTTTGGCGTGTCCGGCAGGTGGTTCAGGCGAGTTGAGCAGGTGGTTGCGACGTGCTCGGCAGGTGCTTCCGGCGTCTCGGGCACGTGTTTCTGGCACATCTGACTGGTGGTTCCGGCATGCCCAAAAGTTGATTCCGGTCTGTCCGGTAGGTGGTTCCGGCGTGCACGGCACGTGGTTCTGGTACGTGTCAGAGGTGGTTGCGTATGCCCAACAGGTGATTCCGGACTGTCCGCCACGTGCTTCTGGCACGTCTGAAAGGTGGTTCCAACATGCCCGGCAGTTTATTTCGGAGAGTCGTCCAAGTGGTTCTGGCATAGCCCGCAGGTGATTTTGGCGTGTCCGGCAGGTGGTTCCGCCGTGCTCGGCAGGTGGTTCAGGCATGGCCGTCACGTGGTTCCAGTCTGTCCAGGACGTGTTTCCAGCTTCTCCGGCAGGTGGTTCTGGTACATCTGAGAGGTGGTTCCGCCATGGCTGGCAGGTGATCCCGGACTGTCCCCCAGGTGGTTCTGGCATAGCCAGCAGTTGATATTGGCCTGTCCGGCAGGTGGTTCCAGCGAGTCAAACAGGTGGCTCCGGCGTTCTTGGCAGGTGGTTCCGGTCTGTCCGGTAGGTGTTTCCGGCGTGTCTGGCACGTGCTTCCGGCACGTCTGAGAGGTGGTTCCCTCATGCGCGGCAGGTGATTCCGTAGTGTCCGACAGGTGGTTCTGGCATACCCGGCAGGTGATTTTGGCGTGTCCGACAGGTGTTTCTGGCGAGTCGAGCAGGTGGCTCCGGCATGCTCGGCAGGTGCTTCCGGCGTCTCCGGCACGTGGTTCTGGTGTGTCTGAGAGCTGGTTCCGGCATGTCCGGCAGATGATTCCGGAGTGTCCGCCAAGTGGTTCTGGCATACCCGGCTGGTGATTTGGGCATGTCAGGTAGGTGGTTCCGGCGAGTCGAGCAGGTGGCTCCGGCGTGCTCGGCAGGTTGTTCAGACGGGTCTGGCAGGTGTTTTCCGTCTGTTCAGGGTGTGGTTCCAGCATCTCATGCACATGGTTCTGGCACGTCTGAGATGTGGTTCCGGCCGGCCCGACAGGTGTTTCCACAGTGTCCGCCAAGTGGTACTGGCGTAGTTGGCAGGTGATTTTGGCATGACCGGCAGGTGGTTCCAGCAATCCCGGCAGGTGATTCCGAAGTTTTCCCCAACTGGTTGTGGCGTAGCCGGAAGGTGATTTTTGCGTGTCCGGCAGGTGGTTCTGGCGAGTCGAGCAGGTGGTTCCGGCGTGCTCGGCAGGTGGTTCCGGTCTGTCTGGTAGGTGATTCCGGCGTGTCCGGCACGTGCTTCCGGCACGTCTGAGAGGTGGTTCCGGCATGCGCGACAGGTGGTTTCGGAGTGTCCGCCAGGTGGTTCTGGCGTACCCGGCAGGTGATTTTGGCGTGTCCGGCAGGTGTTTCTGGCGAGTCGAGCAGGTGGCTCCGGCATGCTCGGCAGGTGCTTCCGGCGTCTCCGGCACGTGGTTGTGGTGTGTCTGAGAGCTGGTTCCGGCATGTCCGGCAGATGATTCCGGAGTGTCCGCCAAGTGGTTCTGGCATACCCAGCAGGTGATTTTGGCGTGTTAGGGAGGTGGTACCCGTGAGTCGAGCAGGTGGTTCCGGCGTGCTCAGCAGGTGGTTCAGGCGGTTCTGGCAGGTGGTATCCGTCTGTTCGGGGTGTGGTTCCAGCATCTCATGAACACGTTTCTGGCACGTCTGAGATGTGGTTCCAGCCGGCCCGACAGGTGTTTCCGCAGTGTCCGCCAAGCGGTTCTGGCGTAGTTGGCAGGTGATTTTGGCATGACTGGCAGGTGGTTCCAGCAAGCCTGGCAGGTGATTCCAAAGTGTTCACCAACTGGTTGTGGCGTAGCCGGCAGGTGATTTTTGCGTGATCGGCAGGTGGTTCTGGCGAGTCGAGCAGGTGGTTCCGGCGTGCTCGGCTGGTGCTTCCGGGGTCATTGGCACGGGGTTCTGGCATGTCTGAGAGGTGGTTCCTGCATGCCCGGCAAGTGATTCCGGAGTGTTCGCCAAGTGGTTCTGGCATAGTCGGCAGGTGATTTTGGCATGTCCGGCAGGTGGTTCAGGCGAGTTGAGCAGGTGGTTCCAACGTGCTTGGCAGGTGCTTCCGGCGTCTCCGGCACGTGTTTCTGGCACATCTGACAGGTGGTTCCGGCATGCCCGAAAGGTGATTCCGGTCTGTCCGGTAGGTGGTTCCAGCCTGCACGGCATGTGGTTCTGGTACGTCTCAGAGGTGGTTGCGCATGCCCAACAGGTGATTCCGGACTGTCCGCCACATGGTTCTGGCACGTCTGAGAGGTGGTTCCGGCATGCCCGGCAGGTCATCCCAGAGAGTCCTCCAAGTGGTTCTGGCATAACACGCAGGCGATTTTGGCGTGTCTGGCAGGTTGTTCCGTTGTGCTTGGCAGGTGGTTCAGGCTTGGCCGGCAGGTGGTTCCAGACTGTCCAGGACGTGTTTCCAGCTTCTCCGGCAGGTGGTTCTGGTACGTCTGAGAGGTGGTTCCGCCTTGGCTGGTAGGCGATTCCGGACCGTCCCCCAGGTGGTTCTGGCATAGCCAGCAGTTGATATTGGCCTGTCCGGCAGGTGGTTCCAGCGAGTCGAACAGGTGGCTCCGGCGTGCTCGGCAGGTGGTTCCGGTCTGTCCGGTAGGTGATTCCGGCGTGTGCAGCAAGTGCTTCCGGCACGTCTGAGAGGTGGTTCCGGCATGTGTGACAGGTGGTCTCGGAGTGTCCACCAGGTGGTTCTGGCGTACCCGGCAGGTGATTTTGGCGTGTCCGGCAGGTATTTCTGGTGAGTCGAGCAGGTGGCTCCGGCATGCTCGGCAGGTGCTTCCGGCGTCTCCGGCACGTGGTTCTGGTGTGTCTGAGAGCTGGTTCCGGCATGTCCGGCAGATGATTCGGGAGTGTCCGCCAAGTGGTTCTGGCATACCAGGCTGGTGATTTGGGCATGTCAGGTAGGTGGTTCCGGCGAGTCGAGCAGGTGCTCCGGCGTGCTCGGAAGGTTGTTCAGACGGGTCTGGCAGGTGTTTTCCGTCTCTTCGGGGTGTGGTTTCAGCATCTCATGCACATGGTTCTGGCACGTCTGAGATGTGGTTCCGGCCGGCCCGACAGGTGTTTCCACAGTGTCCGCCAAGTGGTACTGGCGTAGTTGGCAGGTGATTTTGGCATGACCGGCAGGTGGTTCCAGCAAGCCCGGCAGGTGATTCCGAAGTGTTCCCCAACTGGTTGTGGCGTAGCCGGCAGGTGATTTTTGCGTGTCCGGCAGGTGGTTCTGGCGAGTCGAGCAGGTGGTTCCAGCGTGCTCGGCAGGTGCTTCCGGGGTCATTGGCACGTGGTTCTGGCATATCTGAGAGGTGGTTCCGGCATGCCCGGCAGGTGATTCTGGAGTGTTCGCCAAGTGTTTCCGGCGTAGCCGGCAGGTGATTTTGCATGTCCAGCGGTCGTTCCGGCGGGTCGAGCCGGTGGTTCCGGCGTGTCCGGCAGGTGGTTCCGGTCTGTCCGGCAGCTGGTTCTGTGGTGCCCGGCACGAGGTTCAGTCTGAGAGGCTGTGCCGGCATGCCCCTCACGTGATTCCGGCTTGTCCCCGAAGTGGTGCTGGTGTAGCGGGCAGGTGATTTTGGCGTGTCCGGCAGGTGGTTCAGGCGAGTTGAGCAGGTGGTTGCGACGTGCTCCGCAGGTGCTTCCGGCGTCTCCGGCACGTGTTTCTGGCACATCTGACTGGTGGTTCCGGCATGCCCAAAAGTGGATTCCGGTCTGTCCGGTAGGTGGTTCCAGCCTGCACGGCATGTGGTTCTGGTACGTCTCAGAGGTGGTTGCGCATGCCCAACAGGTGATTCCGGACTGTCCGCCACATGGTTCTGGCACATCTGAGAGGTGGTTCCGGCATGCCCGGCAGGTCATCCCAGAGAGTCCTCCAAGTGGTTCTGGCATAACACGCAGGTGATTTTGGCGTGTCTGGCAGGTTGTTCCGTTGTGCTTGGCAGGTGGTTCAGGCTTGGCCGGCAGGTGGTTCCAGACTGTCCAGGACGTGTTTCCAGCTTCTCCGGCAGGTGGTTCTGGTACGTCTGAGAGGTGGTTCCGCCATGGCTGGCAGGTGATTCCGGACCGTCCCCCAGGTGGTTCTGGCATAGCCAGCAGTTGATATTGGCCTGTCCGGCAGGTGGTTCCAGCGAGTCGAACAGGTGGCTCCGGCGTGCTCGGCAGGTGGTTCCGGTCTGTCCGGTAGGTGATTCCGGCGTGTCCGGCACGTGCTTCCGGCACGTCTGAGAGGTGGTTCCGGCATGCGCGACAGGTGATTTCGGAGTGTCCGCCAGGTGGTTCTGGCGTACCCGGCAGGTGATTTTGGCGTGTCCGACAGGTGTTTCTGGCGAGTCGAGCAGGTGGCTCCGGCATGCTCGGCAGGTGCTTCCGGCGTCTCCGGCACGTGGTTCTGGTGTGTCTGAGAGCTGGTTCCGGCATGTCCGGCAGATGATTTCGGAGTGTCCGCCAAGTGGTTCTGGCATACCCGGCTGGTGATTTGGGCATGTCAGGTAGGTGGTTCCAGCAAGTCGAGCAGGTGGCTCCGGCGTGCTCGGCAGGTTTTTCAGACGGGTGTGGCAGGTGTTTTCCGTCTGTTCAGGGTGTGGTTCCAGCATCTCATGCACATGGTTCTGGCATGTCTGAGATGTGGTTCCGGCAGGCCCGACAGGTGTTTCCACAGTGTCCGCCAGGTGGTACTGGCGTAGTTGGCAGGTGATTTTGGCATGACCGGCAGGTGGTTCCAGCAAGCCCGGCAGGTGATTCCGAAGTTTTCCCCAACTGGTTGTGGCGTAGCCGGCAGGTGATTTTTGCGTGTCCGGCAGGTGGTTCTGGCGAGTCGAGCAGGTGGTTCCGGGGTGCTCGGCAGGTACTTCCGGGGTCATTGGCACGTGGTTCTGGCATATCTGAGAGGTGGTTCCGGCATGCCCGGCAGGTGATTCCGGAGTGTTCGCCAAGTGTTTCCGGCGTAGCCGGCAGGTGATTTTGCATGTCCAGCGGTCGTTCCGGCGGGTCGAGCCGGTGGTTCCGGCGTGTCCGGCAGGTGGTTCCGGTCTGTCCGGCAGGTGGTTCTGTGGGGTCCGGCACGAGGTTCAGTCTGAGAGGCTGTGCCGGCATGCCCCTCACGTGATTCCGGCTTGTTCCCGAAGTGGTGCTGGTGTAGCGGGCAGGTGATTTTGGCGTGTCCGGCAGGTGGTTCAGGCGAGTTGAGCAGGTGGTTGCGACGTGCTCGGCAGGTGCTTCCGGCGTCTCGGGCACGTGTTTCTGGCACATCTGACTGGTGGTTCCGGCATGCCCAAAAGTTGATTCCGGTCTGTCCGGTAGGTGGTTCCGGCGTGCACGGCACGTGGTTCTGGTACGTCTCAGAGGTGGTTGCGTATGCCCAACAGGTGATTCCGGACTGTCCGCCACGTGCTTCTGGCACGTCTGAGAGGTGGTTCCAACATGCCCGGCAGGTCATTTCGGAGAGTCGTCCAAGTGGTTCTGGCGTAGCCCGCAGGTGATTTTGGCGTGTCCGGCAGGTGGTTCCGCCGTGCTCGGCAGGTGGTTCAGGCATGGCCGTCACGTGGTTCCAGTCTGTCCAGGACGTGTTTCCAGCTTCTCCGGCAGGTGGTTCTGGTACGTCTGAGAGGTGGTTCCGCCATGGCTGGCAGGTGATCCCGGACTGTCCCCCAGGTGGTTCTGGCATAGCCAGAAGTTGATATTGGCCTGTCCGGCAGGTGGTTCCAGCGAGTCGAACAGGTGGCTCCGGCGTTCTTGGCAGGTGGTTCCGGTCTGTCCGGTAGGTGTTTCCGGCGTGTCTGGCACGTGCTTCCGGCACGTCTGAGAGGTGGTTCCGGCATGCGCGGCAGGTGATTCCGTAATGTCCGCCAGGTGGTTCTGGCGTACCCGGCAGGTGATTTTGGCGTGTCCGGCAGGTGTTTCTGGCGAGTCGAGCAGGTGGCTCCGGCATGCTCGGCAGGTGCTTCCGGCGTCTCCGGCACTTGGTTCTGGTGTGTCTGAGAGCTGGTTCCGGCATGTCCGGCAGATGATTCCGGAGTGTCCGCCAAGTGGTTCTGGCATACCCAGATGGTGATTTTGGCGTGTCAGGGAGGTGGTACCGGTGAGTCGAGCAGGTGGTTCCGGCGTGCTCAGCAGGTGGTTCAGGCGGTTCTGACAGGTGGTATCCGTCTGTTCGGGGTGTGGTTTCAGCATCTCATGAACACGTTTCTGGCACGTCTGAGATGTGGTTCCAGCCGGCCCGACAGGTGTTTCCGCAGTGTCCGCCAAGCGGTTCTGGCGTAGTTGGCAGGTGATTTTGGCATGACTGGCAGGTGGTTCCAGCAAGCCTGGCAGGTGATTCCAAAGTGTTCACCAACTGGTTGTGGCGTAGCCGGCAGGTGATTTTTGCGTGATCGGCAGGTGGTTCTGGCGAGTCGAGCAGGTGGTTCCGGCGTGCTCGGCTGGTGCTTCCGGGGTCATTGGCACGGGGTTCTGGCATGTCTGAGAGGTGGTTCCTGCATGCCCGGCAAGTGATTCCGGAGTGTTCGCCAAGTGGTTCTGGCATAGTCGGCAGGTGATTTTGGCATGTCCGGCAGGTGGTTCAGGCGAGTTGGGCAGGTGGTTCCAACGTGCTTGGCAGGTGCTTCCGGCGTCTCCGGCACGTGTTTCTGGCACATCTGACAGGTGGTTCCGGCATGCCCGAAAGGTGATTCCGGTCTGTCCGGTAGGTGGTTCCAGCCTGCACGGCATGTGGTTCTGGTACGTCTCAGAGGTGGTTGCGCATGCCCAACAGGTGATTCCGGACTGTCCGCCACATGGTTCTGGCACGTCTGAGAGGTGGTTCCGGCATGCCAGGCAGGTCATCCCAGAGAGTCCTCCAAGTGGTTCTGGCATAACACGCAGGCGATTTTGGCGTGTCTGGCAGGTTGTTCCGTTGTGCTTGGCAGGTGGTTCAGGCTTGGCCGGCAGGTGGTTCCAGACTGTCCAGGACGTGTTTCCAGCTTCTCCGGCAGGTGGTTCTGGTACGTCTGAGAGGTGGTTCCGCCTTGGCTGGTAGGCGATTCCGGACCGTCCCCCAGGTGGTTCTGGCATAGCCAGCAGTTGATATTGGCCTGTCCGGCAGGTGGTTCCAGCGAGTCGAACAGGTGGCTCCGGCGTGCTCGGCAGGTGGTTCCGGTCTGTCCGGTAGGTGATTCCGGCGTGTGCAGCAAGTGCTTCCGGCACGTCTGAGAGGTGGTTCCGGCATGTGCGACAGGTGGTCTCGGAGTGTCCACCAGGTGGTTCTGGCGTACCCGGCAGGTGATTTTGGCGTGTCCGGCAGGTATTTCTGGTGAGTCGAGCAGGTGGCTCCGGCATGCTCGGCAGGTGCTTCCGGCGTCTCCGGCACGTGGTTCTGGTGTGTCTGAGAGCTGGTTCCGGCATGTCCGGCAGATGATTTCGGAGTGTCCGCCAAGTGGTTCTGGCATACCCGGCTGGTGATTTGGGCATGTCAGGTAGGTGGTTCCAGCAAGTCGAGCAGGTGGCTCCGGCGTGCTCGGCAGGTTTTTCAGACGGGTGTGGCAGGTGTTTTCCGTCTGTTCAGGGTGTGGTTCCAGCATCTCATGCACATGGTTCTGGCATGTCTGAGATGTGGTTCCGGCAGGCCCGACAGGTGTTTCCACAGTGTCCGCCAGGTGGTACTGGCGTAGTTGGCAGGTGATTTTGGCATGACCGGCAGGTGGTTCCAGCAAGCCCGGCAGGTGATTCCGAAGTTTTCCCCAACTGGTTGTGGCGTAGCCGGCAGGTGATTTTTGCGTGTCCGGCAGGTGGTTCTGGCGAGTCGAGCAGGTGGTTCCGGGGTGCTCGGCAGGTACTTCCGGGGTCATTGGCACGTGGTTCTGGCATATCTGAGAGGTGGTTCCGGCATGCCCGGCAGGTGATTCCGGAGTGTTCGCCAAGTGTTTCCGGCGTAGCCGGCAGGTGATTTTGCATGTCCAGCGGTCGTTCCGGCGGGTCGAGCCGGTGGTTCCGGCGTGTCCGGCAGGTGGTTCCGGTCTGTCCGGCAGGTGGTTCTGTGGGGTCCGGCACGAGGTTCAGTCTGAGAGGCTGTGCCGGCATGCCCCTCACGTGATTCCGGCTTGTTCCCGAAGTGGTGCTGGTGTAGCGGGCAGGTGATTTTGGCGTGTCCGGCAGGTGGTTCAGGCGAGTTGAGCAGGTGGTTGCGACGTGCTCGGCAGGTGCTTCCGGCGTCTCGGGCACGTGTTTCTGGCACATCTGACTGGTGGTTCCGGCATGCCCAAAAGTTGATTCCGGTCTGTCCGGTAGGTGGTTCCGGCGTGCACGGCACGTGGTTCTGGTACGTCTCAGAGGTGGTTGCGTATGCCCAACAGGTGATTCCGGACTGTCCGCCACGTGCTTCTGGCACGTCTGAGAGGTGGTTCCAACATGCCCGGCAGGTCATTTCGGAGAGTCGTCCAAGTGGTTCTGGCGTAGCCCGCAGGTGATTTTGGCGTGTCCGGCAGGTGGTTCCGCCGTGCTCGGCAGGTGGTTCAGGCATGGCCGTCACGTGGTTCCAGTCTGTCCAGGACGTGTTTCCAGCTTCTCCGGCAGGTGGTTCTGGTACGTCTGAGAGGTGGTTCCGCCATGGCTGGCAGGTGATCCCGGACTGTCCCCCAGGTGGTTCTGGCATAGCCAGAAGTTGATATTGGCCTGTCCGGCAGGTGGTTCCAGCGAGTCGAACAGGTGGCTCCGGCGTTCTTGGCAGGTGGTTCCGGTCTGTCCGGTAGGTGTTTCCGGCGTGTCTGGCACGTGCTTCCGGCACGTCTGAGAGGTGGTTCCGGCATGCGCGGCAGGTGATTCCGTAATGTCCGCCAGGTGGTTCTGGCGTACCCGGCAGGTGATTTTGGCGTGTCCGGCAGGTGTTTCTGGCGAGTCGAGCAGGTGGCTCCGGCATGCTCGGCAGGTGCTTCCGGCGTCTCCGGCACTTGGTTCTGGTGTGTCTGAGAGCTGGTTCCGGCATGTCCGGCAGATGATTCCGGAGTGTCCGCCAAGTGGTTCTGGCATACCCAGATGGTGATTTTGGCGTGTCAGGGAGGTGGTACCGGTGAGTCGAGCAGGTGGTTCCGGCGTGCTCAGCAGGTGGTTCAGGCGGTTCTGACAGGTGGTATCCGTCTGTTCGGGGTGTGGTTCCAGCATCTCATGAACACGTTTCTGGCACGTCTGAGATGTGGTTCCAGCCGGCCCGACAGGTGTTTCCGCAGTGTCCGCCAAGCGGTTCTGGCGTAGTTGGCAGGTGATTTTGGCATGACTGGCAGGTGGTTCCAGCAAGCCTGGCAGGTGATTCCAAAGTGTTCACCAACTGGTTGTGGCGTAGCCGGCAGGTGATTTTTGCGTGATCGGCAGGTGGTTCTGGCGAGTCGAGCAGGTGGTTCCGGCGTGCTCGGCTGGTGCTTCCGGGGTCATTGGCACGGGGTTCTGGCATGTCTGAGAGGTGGTTCCTGCATGCCCGGCAAGTGATTCCGGAGTGTTCGCCAAGTGGTTCTGGCATAGTCGGCAGGTGATTTTGGCATGTCCGGCAGGTGGTTCAGGCGAGTTGGGCAGGTGGTTCCAACGTGCTTGGCAGGTGCTTCCGGCGTCTCCGGCACGTGTTTCTGGCACATCTGACAGGTGGTTCCGGCATGCCCGAAAGGTGATTCCGGTCTGTCCGGTAGGTGGTTCCAGCCTGCACGGCATGTGGTTCTGGTACGTCTCAGAGGTGGTTGCGCATGCCCAACAGGTGATTCCGGACTGTCCGCCACATGGTTCTGGCACGTCTGAGAGGTGGTTCCGGCATGCCAGGCAGGTCATCCCAGAGAGTCCTCCAAGTGGTTCTGGCATAACACGCAGGCGATTTTGGCGTGTCTGGCAGGTTGTTCCGTTGTGCTTGGCAGGTGGTTCAGGCTTGGCCGGCAGGTGGTTCCAGACTGTCCAGGACGTGTTTCCAGCTTCTCCGGCAGGTGGTTCTGGTACGTCTGAGAGGTGGTTCCGCCTTGGCTGGTAGGCGATTCCGGACCGTCCCCCAGGTGGTTCTGGCATAGCCAGCAGTTGATATTGGCCTGTCCGGCAGGTGGTTCCAGCGAGTCGAACAGGTGGCTCCGGCGTGCTCGGCAGGTGGTTCCGGTCTGTCCGGTAGGTGATTCCGGCGTGTGCAGCAAGTGCTTCCGGCACGTCTGAGAGGTGGTTCCGGCATGTGCGACAGGTGGTCTCGGAGTGTCCACCAGGTGGTTCTGGCGTACCCGGCAGGTGATTTTGGCGTGTCCGGCAGGTATTTCTGGTGAGTCGAGCAGGTGGCTCCGGCATGCTCGGCAGGTGCTTCCGGCGTCTCCGGCACGTGGTTCTGGTGTGTCTGAGAGCTGGTTCCGGCATGTCCGGCAGATGATTCCGGAGTGTCCGTCAAGTGGTTCTGGCATACCCGGCTGGTGATTTGGGCATGTCAGGTAGGTGGTTCCGGCGAGTGGAGCAGGTGGCTCCGGCGTGCTCGGCAGGTTGTTCAGACGGGTCTGGCAGGTGTTTTCCGTCTGTTCGGGGTGTGGTTCCAGCATCTCATGCACATGGTTCTGGCACGTCTGAGATGTGGTTCCGGCCGGCCCGACTGGTGTTTCCACAGTGTCCGCCAAGTGGTACTGGCGCAGTTGGCAGGTGATTTTGGCATGACAGGCAGGTGGTTCCAGCAAGCCCGGCAGGTGATTCCGAAGTGTTCCCCAACTGGTTGTGGCGTAGACGGCAGGTGATTTTTGCGTGTCCGGCAGGTGGTTCTGGCGAGTCGAGCAGGTGGTTCCGGCGTGCTCGGCAGGTGCTTCCGGGGTCATTGGCACGTGGTTCTGGCATATCTGAGAGGTGGTTCCGGCATGCCCGGCAGGTGATTCCGGAGTGTTCGCCAAGTGTTTCCGGCGTAGCCGGCAGGTGATTTTGCATGTCCAGCGGTCGTTCCGGCGGGTCGAGCCGGTGGTTCCGGCGTGTCCGGCAGGTGGTTCCGGTCTGTCCGGCAGGTGGTTCTGTGGTGTCCGGCACGAGGTTCAGTCTGAGAGGCTGTGCCGGCATGCCCCTCACGTGATTCCGGCTTGTCCCCGAAGTGGTGCTGGTGTAGCGGGCAGGTGATTTTGGCGTGTCCGGCAGGTGGTTCAGGCGAGTTGAGCAGGTGGTTGCGACGTGCTCGGCAGGTGCTTCCGGCGTCTCCGGCACGTGTTTCTGGCACATCTGACTGGTGGTTCCGGCATGCCCAAAAGTTGATTCCGGTCTGTCCGGTAGGTGGTTCCGGCGTGCACGGCGCGTGGTTCTGGTACGTGTCAGAGGTGGTTGCGTATGCCCAACAGGTGATTCCGGACTGTCCGCCACGTGCTTCTGGCACGTCTGAGAGGTGGTTCCAACATGCCCGGCAGGTCATTTCGGAGAGTCGTCCAAGTGGTTCTGGCGTAGCCCGCAGGTGATTTTGGCGTGTCCGGCAGGTGGTTCCGCCGTGCTCGGCAGGTGGTTCAGGCATGGCAGTCACGTGGTTCCAGTCTGTCCAGGACGTGTTTCCAGCTTCTCCGGCAGGTGGTTCTGGTACGTCTGAGAGGTGGTTCCGCCATGGCTGGCAGGTGATCCCGGACTGTCCCCCAGGTGGTTCTGGCATAGCCAGCAGTTGATATTGGCCTGTCCGGCAGGTGGTTCCAGCGAGTCGAACAGGTGGCTCCGGCGTTCTTTGCAGGTGGTTCCGGTCTGTCCGGTAGGTGTTTCTGGCGTGTCTGGCACGTGCTTCCGGGACGTCTGAGAGGTGGTTCCGGCATGCGCGGCAGGTGATTCCGCAGTGTCCGCCTGGTGGTTCTGGCATACCCGGCAGGAGATTTTGGCGTGTCCGGCAGGTGTTTCTGGCGAGTCGAGCAGGTGGCTCCGGCATGCTCGGCAGGTGCTTCTGGCGTCTCCGGCACTTGGTTCTGGTGTGTCTGAGAGCTGGTTCCGGCATGTCCGGCAGATGATTCCGGAGTGTCCTCAAGTGGTTCTGGCATACCCAGCAGTTGATTTTGGCGTGTCAGGGAAGTGGTACCGGTGAGTCGAGCAGGTGGTTCCGGCGTGCTCAGCAGGTGGTTCAGGCGGTTCTGGCAGGTGGTATCCGTCTGTTCGGGGTGTGGTTCCAGCATCTCATGAACACGTTTCTGGCACGTCTGAGATGTGGTTCCAGCCGGCCCGACAGGTGTTTCCGCAGTGTCCGCCAAGCGGTTCTGGCGTAGTTGGCAGGTGATTTTGGCATGACTGGCAGGTGGTTCCAGCAAGCCTGGCAGGTGATTCCAAAGTGTTCACCAACTGGTTGTGGCGTAGCCGGCAGGTGATTTTTGCGTGATCGGCAGGTGGTTCTGGCG
Source organism: Equus caballus (assembly GCF_041296265.1). NCBI lineage: Eukaryota > Metazoa > Chordata > Mammalia > Perissodactyla > Equidae > Equus > Equus caballus. The sequence goes on along the minus strand of NC_091707.1, from coordinate 2,358,339 downwards.
AGTCGAGCAGGTGGTTCCGGCGTGCTCGGCTGGTGCTCCCGGGGTCATTGGCACGGGTTTCTGGCATGTCTGAGAGGTGGTTCCTGCATGCCCGGCAAGTGATTCCGGAGTGTTCGCCAAGTGTTTCTGGCATAGTCGGAAGGTGATTTTGGCATGTCCGGCAGGTGGTTCAGGCGAGTTGAGCAGGTGGTTCCAACGTGCTTGGCAGGTGCTTCTGGCGTCTCCGGCACGTGTTTCTGGCACATCTGACAGGTGGTTCCGGCATGCCCGAAAGGTGATTGCGGTCTGTCCGGTAGGTGGTTCCAGCCTGCACGGCATGTGGTTCTGGTACGTCTCAGAGGTGGTTGCGCATGCCCAACAGGTGATTCCGGACTGTCCGCCACGTGCTTCTGGCACGTCTGAGAGGTGGTTCCAACATGCCCGGCAGGTCATTTCGGAGAGTCGACCAAGTGGTTCTGGCATAGCCCGCAGGTGATTTTGGCGTGTCCGACAGGTGGTTCCGCCGTGCTCGGCAGGTGGTTTAGGCATGGGCGTCACGTGGTTTCAGTTTGTCCAGGACGTGTTTCCAGCTTCTCCGGCAGGTGGTTCTGGTACGTCTGAGAGGTGGTTCCGCCATGGCTGGCAGGTGATCCCGGACTGTCCCCCAGGTGGTTCTGGCATAGCCAGCAGTTGATATTGGCCTGTCCGGCAGGTGGTTCCAGCGAGTCGAACAGGTGGCTCCGGCGTTCTTGGCAGGTGGTTCCGGTCTGTCCGGTACGTGTTTCCGGCGTGTCTGGCACGTGCTTCCGGCACGTCTGAGAGGTGGTTCCGGCATGCGCGGCAGGTGATTCCGTAGTGTCCGCCAGGTGGTTCTGGCATACCCGGCAGGTGATTTTGGCGTGTCCGGGAGGTGTTTCTGGCGAGTCGGGCAGGTGGCTCCGTCATGCTCGGCAGGTGCTTCCGGCGTCTCCGGCACTTGGTTCTGGTGTGTCTGAGAGCTGGTTCCGGCATGTCCGGCAGATGACTCCGGAGTGTCCGCCAAGTGGTTCTGGCATACCCAGCAGGTGATTTTGGCGTGTCAGGTAGGTGGTATCGGTGAGTCGAGCAGGTGGTTCCGGCGTGCTCAGCAGGTGGTTCAGGCGGTTCTGGCAGGTGGTATCCGTCTGTTCGGGGTGTGGTTCCTGCATCTCATGAACACGTTTCTGGCACGTCTGAGATGTGGTTCCAGCCGGCCCGACAGGTCTTTCCGCAGTGTCCGCCAAGCGGGTCTGGCGTAGTTGGCAGGTGATTTTGGCATGAATGGCAGGTGGTTCCAGCAAGCCTGGCAGGTGATTCCGAAGTGTTCCCCAACTGGTTGTGGCGTAGCCGGCAGGTGATTTTTGCGTGTCCGGCAGGTCGTTATGGCGAGTCGAGCAGGTGTTTCCGGCGTGCTCGGCAGGTGCTTCCGGGGTCATTGGCACGTGGTTCTGGCATATCTGAGAGGTGGTTCCGGCATGCCCGGCAGGTGATTCCGGAGTGTTCGCCAAGTGTTTCCGGCGTAGCCGGCAGGTGATTTTGCATGTCCAGCGGTCATTCCGGCGGGTCGAGCCGGTGGTTCCGGCGTGTCCGGCAGGTGGTTCCGGTCTGTCCGGTAGGTGTTTCTGTGGTGTCCGGCACGAGGTTCAGTCTGAGAGGCTGTTCCGGCATGCCCCTCACGTGATTCCGGCTTGTCCCCGAAGTGGTGCTGGTGTAGCGCCAGGTGATTTTGGCGTGTCCGGCAGCTGGTTCAGGCGATTTGAGCAGGTGGTTCCGGCGTGCTATGCTGGTGCTTCCAGGGTCATTGGCACGGGGTTCTGGCATGTCTGAGAGGTGGTTCCTGCATGCCCGGCAAGTGATTCCGGAGTGTTCGCCAAGTGGTTCTGGCATAGTCGGCAGGTGAGTTTGGCATGTCCGGCAGGTGGTTCAGGCGAGTTGAGCAGGCGGTTCCAACGTGCTTGGCAGGTGCTTCCGGCGTCTCCGGCACGTGTTTCTGGCACATCTGACAGGTGGTTCCGGCATGCCCGAAAGGTGATTCCGGTCTGTCCGGTAGGTGGTTCCAGCCGGCACGGCATGTGGTTCTGGTACGTCTCAGAGGTGGTTGCGCATGCCCAACAGGTGATTCCGGACTGTCCGCCACATGGTTCTGGAACGTCTGAGAGGTGGTTCCGGCATGCCCGGCAGGTCATCCCAGAGAGTCCTCCAACTGGTTCTGGCATAACACGCAGGTGATTTTGGCGTGTCTGGCAGGTTGTTCCGTTGTGCTTGGCAGGTGGTTCAGGCTTGGCCGGCAGGTGGTTCCAGACTGTCCAGGACGTGTTTCCAGCTTCTCCGGCAGGTGGTTCTGGTACGTCTGAGAGGTGGTTCCGCCATGGCTGGCAGGTGATTCCAGACCATCCCCCAGGTGGTTCTGGCATAGCCAGCAGTTGATATTGGCCTGTCCGACATGTGGCTCGAGCGAGTCGAACAGGTGGCTCCGGCGTGCTCGGCAGGTGGTTCCGGTCTGTCCGGTAGGTGATTCCGGCGTGTCCGGCACGTGCTTCCGGCACGTCTGAGAGGTGGTTCCGGCATGCGCGACAGGTGATTTCGGAGTGTCCGCCAGGTGGATCTGGCGTACCCGGCAGGTGATTTTGGCGTGTCCGACAGGTGTTTCTGGCGAGTTGAGCAGGTGGCTCCGGCATGCTCGGCAGGTGCTTCCGGCGTCTCCGGCACGTGGTTCTGGTGTGTCTGAGAGCTGGTTCCGGCATGTCCGGCAGATGATTCCGGAGTGTCCGCCAAGTGGTTCTAGCATACCCGGCAGGTGATTTTGCACGTCCAGCGGTTGTTCCGGCGGGTCGAGCTGGTGGTTCCGGCGTGTCCGGCAGGTGGTTCCGGTCTGTCCGGCAGGTGGTTCTGTGGTGTCCGGCACGAGGTTCAGTCTGAGAGGCTGTGCCGGCATGCCCCTCACGTGATTCCGGCTTGTCCCCGAAGTGGTGCTGGTGTAGCGGGCAGGTGATTTTGGCGTGTCCGGCAGGTGGTTCAGGCGAGTTGAGCAGGTGGTTGCGACGTGCTCGGCAGGTGCTTCCGGCGTCTCCGGCACGTGTTTCTGGCACATCTGACTGGTGGTTCCGGCATGCCCAAAAGTTGATTCCGGTCTGTCTGGTAGGTGGTTCCGGCGTGCACGGCACGTGGTTCTGGTACGTGTCAGAGGTGGTTGCGTATGCCCAACAGGTGATTCCGGACTGTCCGCCACGTGCTTCTGGCACGTCTGAGAGGTGGTTCCAACATGCCCGGCAGGTCATTTCGGAGAGTCGACCAAGTGGTTCTGGCATAGCCCGCAGGTGATTTTGGCGTGTCCGACAGGTGGTTCCGCCGTGCTCGGCAGGTGGTTCAGGCATGGCCGTCACGTGGTTCCAGTCTGTCCAGGACGTGTTTCCAGCTTCTCCGGCAGGTGGTTCTGGTACGTCTGAGAGGTGGTTCCGCCATGGCTGGCAGGTGATCCCGGACTGTCCCCCAGGTGGTTGTGGCATAGCCAGAAGTTGATATTGGCCTGTCCGGCAGGTGGTTCCAGCGAGTCGAACAGGTGGCTCCGGCATACTTGGCAGGTGGTTCTGGTCTGTCCGGTAGGTGTTTCCGGCGTGTCTGGCACGTGCTTCCGGCACGTCTGAGAGGTGGTTCCGGCATGCGCGGCAGGTGATTCCGTAGCGTCCGCCAGGTGGTTCTGGCATTCCCGGCAGGTGATTTTGGCGTGTCCGGCAGGTGTTTCTTGCGAGTCGAGCAGTTGGCTCCGGCAGGCTCGGCAGGTGCTTCCGGCGTCTCCGGCACTTGGTTCTGGTGTGTCTGAGAGCTGGTTCCGGCATGTCCGGCAGATCATTCCGGAGTGTGCGCCATGTGGTTCTGGCATACCCAGCAGGTGATTTTGGCGTGTCAGGGAGGTGGTACCGGTGAGTCGAGCAGGTGGTTCCGGCGTGCTCAGCAGGTGGTTCAGGCGGTTCTGGCAGGTGGTATCCGTCTGTTCGGGGTGTGGTTCCAGCATCTCATGAACACGTTTCTGGCACGTCTGAGATGTGGTTCCAGCCGGCCCGACAGGTGTTTCCGCAGTGTCCGCCAAGCGGTTCTGGCGTAGTTGGCAGGTGATTTTGGCATGACTGGCAGGTGGTTCCAGCAAGCCTGGCAGGTGATTCCAAAGTGTTCCCCAACTGGTTGTGGCGTAGGCGGCAGGTGATTTTTGCGTGATCGGCAGGTGGTTCTGGCGAGTCGAGCAGGTGGTTCCGGCGTGCTCGGCTGGTGCTTCCGGGGTCATTGGCACGGGGTTCTGGCATGTCTGAGAGGTGGTTCCTGCATGCCCGGCAAGTGATTCCGGAGTGTTCGCCAAGTGGTTCTGGCATAGTCGGCAGGTGATTTTGGCATGTCCGGCAGGTGGTTCAGGCGAGTTGAGCAGGTGGTTCCAACGTGCTTGGCAGGTGCTTCCGGCGTCTCCGGCACGTGTTTCTGGCACATCTGACAGGTGGTTCTGGCATGCCCGAAAGGTGATTCCGGTCTGTCCGGTAGGTGGTTCCAGCCTGCACGGCATGTGGTTCTGGTACGTCTCAGAGGTGGTTGCGCATGCCAAACAGGTGATGCCGGACTGTCCGCCACATGGTTCTGGCACGTCTGAGAGGTGGTTCCGGCATGCCCGGCAGGTCATCCCAGAGAGTCCTCCAAGTGGTTCTGGCATAACACGCAGGTGATTTTGGCGTGTCTGGCAGGTTGTTCCGTTGTGCTTGGCAGGTGGTTCAGGCTTGGCCGGCAGGTGGTTCCAGACTGTCCAGGACGTGTTTCCAGCTTCTCCGGCAGGTGGTTCTGGTACGTCTGAGAGGTGGTTCCGCCATGGCTGGCAGGTGATTCCGGACCGTCCCCCAGGTGGTTCTGGCATAGCCAGCAGTTGATATTGGCCTGTCCGGCAGGTGGTTCCAGCGAGTCGAACAGGTGGCTCCGGCGTGCTCGGCAGGTGGTTCCGGTCTGTCTGGTAGGTGATTCCGTCGTGTCCGGCACGTGCTTCCGGCACGTCTGAGAGCTGGTTCCGGCATGTCCGGCAGATGATTTCGGAGTGTCCGCGAAGTGGTTCTGGCATACCCAGCTGGTGATTTTGGCATGTCAGGTAGGAGGTTCCGGCGAGTCGAGCAGGTGGCTCCGGCGTGCTCGGCAGTTTGTTCAGACGGGTCTGGCAGGTGTTTTCCGTCTGTTCGGGGTGTGGTTCCAGCATCTCATGCACATGGTTCTGGCACGTCTGAGATGTGGTTCCGGCCGGCCCGACAGCTGTATCCATAGTGTCCGCCAAGTGGTACTGGCGTAGTTGGCAGGTGATTTTGGCATGACCGGCAGGTGGTTCCAACAAGCCCGGCAGGTGATTCCGAAGTGTTCCCCAACTGGTTGTGGCGTAGCCGGCAGGTGATTTTTGCGTGTCCGACAGGTGGTTCTGGCGAGTCGAGCAGGTGGTTCCGGCGTGCTCGGCAGGTGCTTCCGGGGTCATTGGCACGTGGTTCTGGCATATCTGAGAGGTGGTTCCGGCATGCCCGGCAGGTGATTCCGGACTGTTCGCCAAGTGTTTCCGGCGTAGCCGGCAGGTGACTTTGCATGTCCAGCGGTCGTTCCGGCGGGTCGAGCCGGTGGTTCCGGCGTGTCCGGCAGGTGGTTCCGCCGTGCTCGGCAGGTGGTTCAGGCATGGCCGTCACGTGGTTCCAGTCTGTCCAGGACGTGTTTCCAGCTTCTCCGGCAGGTGGTTCTGGTACGTCTGAGAGGTGGTTCCGCCATGGCTGGCAGGTGATCCCGGACTGTCCCCCAGGTGGTTCTGGCATAGCCAGCAGTTGATATTGGCCTGTCCGGCAGGTGGTTCCAGCGAGTCGAACAGGTGGCTCCGGCGTTCTTGGCAGATGGTTCCGGTCTGTCCGGTAGGTGATTCCGGCGTGTCCGGCACGTGCTTCCGGCACGTCTGAGAGGTGGTTCCGGCATGCGCGACAGGTGGTTTCGGAGTGTCCGCCAGGTGGTTCTGGCGTACCCGGCACGTGATTTTGGCGTGTCCGGCAGGTGTTTCTGGCGAGTCGAGCAGGTGGCTCCGGCATGCTCGGCAGGTGCTTCCGGCGTGTCCGGCACGTGGTTGTGGTGTGTCTGAGAGCTGGTTCCGGCATGTCCGGAAGATGATTCTGGAGTGTCCGCCAAGTGGTTCTGGCATACCCGGCTGGTGATTTTGGCATGTCAGGTAGGTGGTTCCGGCGAGTCGAGCAGGTGGCTCCGGCGTGCTCGTCAGGTTGTTCAGACGGGTCTGGCAGGTGTTTTCCGTCTGTTCGGGGTGTGGTTCCAGCATCTCATGCACATGGTTCTGGCACGTCTGAGATGTGGTTCCGGCCGGCCCGACAGGTGTTTCCACAGTGTCCGCCAAGTGGTACTGGCGTAGTTGGCAGGTGATTTTGGCATGACCGGCAGGTGGTTCCAGCAAGCCCGGCAGGTGATTCCGAAGTGCTCCCCAACTGGTTGTGGCGTAGCCGGCAGGTGATTTTTGCGTGTCCGGCAGGTGGTTCTGGCGAGTCGAGCAGGTGGTTCCGGCGTGCTCGGCTGGTGCTTCCGGGGTCATTGGCACGGGGTTCTGGCATGTCTGAGAGGTGGTTCCTGCATGCCCGGCAAGTGATTCCGGAGTGTTCGCCAAGTGGTTCTGGCCTAGTCGGCAGGTGATTTTGGCATGTCCGGCAGGTGGTTCAGGCGAGTTGAGCAGGTGGTTCCAACGTGCTTGGCAGGTGCTTCCGGCGTCTCCGGCACGTGTTTCTGGCACATCTGACAGGTGGTTCCGGCATGCCCGAAATGTGATTCCGGTCTGTCCGGTAGGTGGTTCCAGCCTGCACGGCATGTGGTTCTGGTACGTCTCAGAGGTGGTTGCGCATGCCCAACAGGTGATTCCGGACTGTCCGCCACATGGTTCTGGCACGTCTGAGAGGTGGTTCCGGCATGCCCGGCAGGTCATCCCAGAGAGTCCTCCAAGTGGTTCTGGCATAACACGCAGGTGATTTTGGCGTGTCTGGCAGGTTGTTCCGTTGTGCTTGGCAGGTGGTTCAGGCTTGGCCGGCAGGTGGTTCCAGACTGTCCAGGACGTGTTTCCAGCTTCTCCGGCAGGTGGTTCTGGTACGTCTGAGAGGTGGTTCCGCCATGGCTGGCAGGTGATTCCGGACCGTCCCCCAGGTGGTTCTGGCATAGCCAGCAGTTGATATTGGCCTGTCCGGCAGGTGGTTCCAGCGAGTCGAACAGGTGGCTCCGGCGTGCTCAGCAGGTGGTTCCGGTCTGTCTGGTAGGTGATTCCGGCGTGTCCGGCACGTGCTTCCGGCACGTCTGAGAGGTGGTTCCGGCATGCGCGACAGGTCATTTCGTAGTGTCCGCCAGGTGGTTCTGGCGTACCCGGCAGGTGATTTTGGCGTGTCCGACAGGTGTTTCTGGCGAGTCGAGCAGGTGGCTCCGGCATGCTCGGCAGGTGCTTCCGGCGTCTCCGGCACGTGGTTCTGGTGTGTCTGAGAGCTGGTTCCGGCATGTCCGGCAGATGATTCCGGAGTGTCCGCCAAGTGGTTCTGGCATACCCGGCTGGTGATTTGGGCATGTCAGGTAGGTGGTTCCGGCGAGTCGAGCAGGTGGCTCCGGCGTGCTCGGCAGGTTGTTCAGACGGGTCTGGCAGGTGTTTTCCGTCTGTTCAGGGTGTGGTTCCAGCATCTCATGCACATGGTTCTGGCACGTCTGAGATGTGGTTCCGGCCGGCCCGACAGGTGTTTCCACAGTGTCCGCCAAGTGGTACTGGCGTAGTTGGCAGGTGATTTTGGCATACCGGCAGGTGGTTCCAGCAAGCCCGGCAGGTGATTCCGAAGTTTTCCCCAACTGGTTGTGGCGTAGCCGGCAGGTGATTTCTGCGTGTCCGGCAGGTGGTTCTGGCGAGTCGAGCAGGTGGTTCCGGCGTGCTCGGCAGGTGCTTCCGGGGTCACTGGCACGTGGTTCTGGCATATCTGAGAGGTGGTTCCGGCATGCCCGGCAGGTGATTCCGGAGTGTTCGCGAAGTGTTTCCGGCGTAGCCGGCAGGTGATTTTGCATGTCCCGCGGTCGTTCCGGCGGGTCGAGCCGGTGGTTCCGGCGTGTCCGGCAGGTGGTTCCGGTCTGTCCGGCAGGTGGTTCTGTGGTGTCCGGTTCGAGGTTCAGTCTGAGAGGCTGTGCCGGCATGCCCCTCACGTGATTCCGGCTTGTCCCCGAAGTGGTGCTGGTGTAGCGGGCAGGTGATTTTGGCGTGTCCGGCAGGTGGTTCAGGCGAGTTGAGCAGGTGGTTGCGACGTGCTCGGCAGGTGCTTCCGGCGTCTCCGGCACGTGTTTCTGGCACATCTGACTGGTGGTTCCGGCATGCCCAAAAGTTGATTCCGGTCTGTCCGGTAGGTGGTTCCGGCGTGCACGGCACGTGGTTCTGGTACGTGTCAGAGGTGGTTGCGTATGCCCAACAGGTGATTCCGGACTGTCCGCCACGTGCTTCTGGCACGTCTGAGAGGTGGTTCCAACATGCCCGGCAGGTCATTTCGGAGAGTCGTCCAAGTGGTTCTGGCGTAGCCCGCAGGTGATTTTGGCGTGTCCGGCAGGTGGTTCCGCCGTGCTCGGCAGGTGGTTCAGGCATGGCCGTCACGTGGTTCCAGTCTGTCCAGGACGTGTTTCCAGCTTCTCCGGCAGGTGGTTCTGGTACGTCTGAGAGGTGGTTCCGCCATGGCTGGCAGGTGATCCCGGACTGTCCCCCAGGTGGTTCTGGCATAGCCAGCAGTTGATATTGGCCTGTCCGGCAGGTGGTTCCAGCGAGTCAAACAGGTGGCTCCGGCGTTCTTGGCAGGTGGTTCCGGTCTGTCCGGTAGGTGTTTCCGGCGTGTCTGGCACGTGCTTCCGGCACGTCTGAGAGGTGGTTCCGGCATGCGCGGCAGGTGATTCCGTAGTGTCCGCCAGGTGGTTCTGGCATACCCGGCAGGTGATTTTGGCGTGTCCGGCAGGTGTTTCTGGCGAGTCGAGCAGGTGGCTCCGGCATGCTCGGCAGGTGCTTCCGGCGTCTCCGGCACTTGGTTCTGGTGTGTCTGAGAGCTGGTTCCGGCATGTCCGGCAGATGATTCCGGAGTGTCCGCCAAGTGGTTCTGGCATACCCAGCAGGTGATATTCGCATGACCGGAAGGTGGTTCCAGCAAGCCCGGCAGGTGATTCCGAAGTGTTCCCCAACTGGTTGTGGCGTAGCCGGCAGGTGATTTTGGCGTGTCCGGCAGGTGGTTCTGGCGAGTCGAGCAGGTGGTTCCGGCGTGCTCGGCAGGTGCTTCCGGGGTCATTGGCACGTGGTTCTGGCATATCTGAGAGGTGGTTCCGGCATGCCCGGCAGGTGTTTACGGAGTGTTCGCCAAGTGTTTCCGGCGTAGCCGGCAAGTGATTTTGCATGTCCAGCGGTCGTTCCGGCGGGTCGAGCCGGTGGTACCGGCGTGTCCGGCAGGTGGTTCCGGTCTGTCCGGCAGGTGGTTCTGTGGTGTCCGGCACGAGGTTCAGTCTGAGAGGCTGTTCCGGCATGCCCCTCACGTGATTCCGGCTTGTCCCCGAAGTGGTTCTGGCATACCCGGCAGGTGATTTTGGCGTGTCCGGCAGGTGTTTCTGGCGAGTCGAGCAGGTGGCTCCGGCATGCTCGGCAGGTGCTTCCGGCGTCTCCGGCACTTGGTTCTGGTGTGTCTGAGAGCTGGTTCCGGCATGTCCGGCAGATGATTCCGGAGTGTCCGCCAAGTGGTTCTGGCATACCCAGCAGGTGATTTTGGCGTGTCAGGGAGGTGGTACCGGTGAGTCGAGCAGGTGGTTCCGGCGTGCTCAGCAGGTGGTTCAGGCGGTTCTGGCAGGTGGTATCCGTCTGTTCGGGGTGTGGTTCCAGCATCTCATGAACACGTTTCTGGCACGTCTGAGATGTGGTTCCAGCCGGCCCGACAGGTGTTTCCGCAGTGTCCGCCAAGAGGTTCTGGCGTAGTTGGCAGGTGATTTTGGCATGACTGGCAGGTGGTTCCAGCAAGCCTGGCAGGTGATTCCAAAGTGTTCACCAACTGGTTGTGGCGTAGCCGGCAGGTGATTTTTGCGTGATCGGCAGGTGGTTCTGGCGAGTCGAGCAGGTGGTTCCGGCGTGCTCGGCTGGTGCTTCCGGGGTCATTGGCACGGGGTTCTGGCATGTCTGAGAGGTGGTTCCTGCATGCCCGGCAAGTGATTCCGGAGTGTTCGCCAAGTGGTTCTGGCATAGTCGGCAGGTGATTTTGGCATGTCCGGCAGGTGGTTCAGGCGAGTTGAGCAGGTGGTTCCAACGTGCTTGGCAGGTGCTTCCGGCGTCTCCGGCACGTGTTTCTGGCACATCTGACAGGTGGTTCCGGCATGCCCGAAAGGTGATTCCGGTCTGTCCGGTAGGTGGTTCCAGCCTGCACGGCATGTGGTTCTGGTACGTCTCAGAGGTGGTTGCGCATGCCCAACAGGTGATTCCGGACTGTCCGCCACATGGTTCTGGCACGTCTGAGAGGTGGTTCCGGCATGCCGGGCAGGTCATCCCAGAGAGTCCTCCAAGTGGTTCTGGCATAACACGCAGGTGATTTTGGCGTGTCTGGCAGGTTGTTCCGTTGTGCTTGGCAGGTGGTTCAGGCTTGGCCGGCAGGTGGTTCCAGACTGTCCAGGACGTGTTTCCAGATTCTCCGGCAGGTGGTTCTGCTACGTCTGAGAGGTGGTTCCGCCATGGCTGGCAGGTGATTCCGGACCGTCCCCCAGGTGGTTCTGGCATAGCCAGCAGTTGATATTGGTCTGTCCGGCAGGTGGTTCCAGCGAGTCGAACAGGTGGCTCCGGCGTGCTCGGCAAGTGGTTCCGGTCTGTCTGGTAGGTGATTCCGGCGTGTCCGGCACGTGCTTCCGGCACGTCTGAGATGTGGTTCCGGCATGCGCGACAGGTGATTTCGGAGTGTCCGCCAGGTGGTTCTGGCGTACCCGGCAGGTGATTTTGGCGTGTCCGACAGGTGTTTCTGGCGAGTCGAGCAGGTGGCTCCGGCATGCTCGGCAGGTGCTTCCGGCGTCTCCGGCACGTGGTTCTGTTGTGTCTGAGAGGTGGTTCCGGCATGTCCGGCAGATGATTCCGGAGTGTCCGCCAAGTGGTTCTGGCATACCCGGCTGGTGATTTGGGCATGTCAGGTAGGTGGTTCCGGCGAGTCGAGCAGGTGGCTCCGGCGTGCTCGGCAGGTTGTTCAGACGGGTCTGGCAGGTGTTTTCCGTCTGTTCAGGGTGTGGTTCCAGCATCTCATGCACATGGTTCTGGCACGTCTGAGATGTGGTTCCGGCCGGCCCGACAGGTGTTTCCACAGTGTCCGCCAAGTGGTACTGGCGTAGTTGGCAGGTGATTTTGGCATGACCGGCAGGTGGTTCCAGCAAGCCCGGCAGGTGATTCCGAAGTGTTCCCCAACTGGTTGTGGCGTAGCCGGCAGGTGATTTTTGCGTGTCCGGCAGGTGGTTCTGGCGAGTCGAGCAGGTGGTTCCGGCGTGCTCGGCAGGTGCTTCCGGGGTCATTGGCACGTGGTTCTGGCATATCTGAGAGGTGGTTCCGGCATGCCCGAAACGTGATTCCTGTCTGTCCGGTAGGTGGTTCCAGCCTGCACGGCATGTGGTTCTGGTACGTCTCAGAGGTGGTTGCGCATGCCCAACAGGTGATTCCGGACTGTCCGCCACATGGTTCTGGCACGTCTGAGAGGTGGTTCCGGCATGCCCGGCAGGTCATCCCAGAGAGTCCTCCAAGTGGTTCTGGCATAACACGCAGGTGATTTTGGCATGTCTGGCAGGTTGTTCCGTTGTGCTTGGCAGGTGGTTCAGGCTTGGCCGGCAGGTGGTTCCAGACTGTCCAGGACGTGTTTCCAGCTTCTCCGGCAAGTGGTTTTGGTACGTCTGAGTGGTGTTTCCGCCATGGCTGGCAGGTGATTCCGGACCGTCCCCCAGGTGGTTCTGGCATAGCCAGCAGTTGATATTGGCCTGTCCGGCAGGTGGTTCCAGCGAGTCGAACAGGTGGCTCCGGCTTGCTCGGCAGGTGGTTCCGGTCTGTCCGGTAGGTGATTCCGGCGTGTCCGGCACGTGCTTCCGGCACGTCTGAGAGGTGGTTCCGGCATGCGCGACAGGTGATTTCGGAGTGTCCGCCAGGTGGTTCTGGCGTACCCGGCAGGTGATTTTGGCGTGTCCGACAGGTGTTTCTGGCGAGTCGAGCACATGTCTCCGGCATGCTCAGCAGGTGCTTCCGGCGTCTCCGGCACGTGGTTCTGGTGTGTCTGAGAGCTGGTTCCGGCATGTCCGGCAGATGATTCCGGAGTGTCCGCCAAATGGTTCTGGCATACCCGGCTGGTGATTTGGGCATGTCAGGTAGGTGGTTCCGGCAAGTCGAGCAGGTGGCTCCAGCGTGCTCGGCAGGTTCTTCAGACGGGTCTGGCAGGTGTTTTCCGTCTCTTCGGGGTGTGGTTGCAGCATCTCATGCACGTGGTTCTGGCACGTCTGAGATGTGGTTCCGGCCGGCCCGACTGTTGTTTCCACACTGTCCGCCATGTGATACTGGCGTAGTTGGCAGGTGATTTTGGCATGACCGGCAGGTGGTTCCAGCGAGCCCGGCAGGTGATTCCGAAGTGTTCCCCAACTGGTTGTGGCGTAGCCGGCAGGTGATTTTTGCGTGTCCGGCAGGTGGTTCTGGCGATTCGAGCAGGTGGTTCCGGCGTGCTCGTCAGGTGCTTCCGGGGTCATTGGCACGTGGTTCTGGCATATCTGAGAGGTGGTTCCGGCATGCCCGGCAGGTGATTCCGGAGCGTTCGCCAAGTGTTTCCGGCGTACCCGGCAGGTGAATTTGCATGTCGAGCGGTCGTTCCGGCGGGTCGAGCCGGTGGTTCCGGCGTGTCCGGCAGGTGGATCCGGTCTGTCCGGCAGGTGGTTCTGCGGTGTCCGGCAAGAGGTTCAGTCTGAGAGGCTGTGCCGGCTTGCCCCTCACGTGATTCCGGCTTGTCCCCGAAGTGGTGCTGGTGTAGCAGACAGGTGATTTTGGCGTGTCCGGCAGGTGGTTCAGGCGAGTTGAGCAGGTGGTTGCGACGTGCTCGGCAGGTGCTTCCGGCGTCTCCGGCACGTGTTTCTGGCACATCTGACTGGTGGTTCCGGCATGCCCAAAAGTTGATTCCGGTCTGTCCGGTAGGTGGTTCCGGCGTGCACGGCACGAGGTTCTGGTACGTGTCAGAGGTGGTTGCGTATTCCCAACAGGTGATTCCGGACTCTCCGCCACGTGCTTCTGGCACGTCTGAGAGGTGGTTCCAACATGCCCGGCAGGTCATTTCGGAGAGTCGTCCAAGTGGTTCTGGCGTAGCCCGCAGGTGATTTTGGCGTGTCCGGCAGGTGGTTCCGCCGTGCTCGGCAGGTGGTTCAGGCATGGCCGTCACGTGGTTCCAGTCTGTCCAGGACGTGTTTCCAGCTTCTCCGGCAGGTGGTTCTGGTACGTCTGAGAGGTGGTTCCGCCATGGCTGGCAGGTGATCCCGGAGTGTCCCCCAGGTGGTTCTGGCATAGCCAGCAGTTGATATTGGCCTGTCCGGCAGGTGGTTCCAGCGAGTCGAACAGGTGGCTCTGGCGTTCTTGGCAGGTGGTTCCGGTCTGTCCGGTAGGTGTTTCCGGCGTGTCTGGCACGTGCTTCCGGCACGTCTGAGAGGTGGTTCCGGCATGCGCGGCAGGTGATTCCGTAATGTCCGCCAGGTGGTTCTGGCATACCCGGCAGGTGATTTTGGCGTGTCCGGCAGGTGTTTCTGGCGAGTCGAGCAGGTGGCTCCGTCATGCTCGGCAGGTGCTTCCGGCGTCTCCGGCACTTGGTTGTGGTGTGTCTGAGAGCTGGTTCCGTCATGTCCGGCAGATGATTCCGGAGTTTCCGCCAAGTGGTTCTGGCATACCCAGCAGGTGATTTTGGCGTGTTAGGGAGGTGGTACCCGTGAGTCGAGCAGGTGGTTCCGGCGTGCTCAGCAGGTGGTTCAGGCGGTTCTGGCAGGTGGTATCCGTCTGTTCGGGGTGTGGTTCCAGCATCTCATGAACACGTTTCTGGCACGTCTGAGATGTGGTTCCAGCCGGCCCGACAGGTGTTTCCGCAGTGTCCGCCAAGCGGTTCTGGCGTAGTTGGCAGGTGATTTTGGCATGACTGGCAGGTGGTTCCAGCAAGCCTGGCAGGTGATTCCAAAGTGTTCACGAACTGGTTGTGGCGTAGGCGGCAGGCGATTTTTGCGCGATCGGCAGGTGGTTCTGGCAAGTCGAGCAGGTGGTTCCGGCGTGCTCGGCTGGTGCTTCCGGGGTCATTGGCACGGGGTTCTGGCATGTCTGAGAGGTGGTTCCTGCATGCCCGGCAAGTGATTCCGGAGTGTTCGCCAAGTGGTTCTGGCATAGTCGGCAGGTGATTTTGGCATGTCCGGCAGGTGGTTCAGGCGAGTTGAGCAGGTGGTTCCAACGTGCTTGGCAGGTGCTTCCGGCATCTCCGGCACGTGTTTCTGGCACATCTGACAGGTGGTTCCGGCATGCCCGAAAGGTGATTCCGGTCTGTCCGGTAGGTGGTTCCAGCCTGCACGGCATGTGGTTCTGGTACGTCTCAGAGGTGGTTGCGCATGCCCAACAGGTGATTCCGGACTGTCCGCCACATGGTTCTGGCACGTCTGAGAGGTGGTTCCGGCATGCCCGGCAGGTCATCCCAGAGAGTCCTCCAAGTGGTTCTGGCATAACACGCAGGTGATTTTGGCGTGTCTGGCAGGTTGTTCCGTTGTGCTTGGCAGGTGGTTCAGGCTTGGCCGGCAGGTGGTTCCAGACTGTCCAGGACGTGTTTCCAGCTTCTCCGGCAGGTGGTTCTGGTACGTCTGAGAGGTGGTTCCGCCATGGCTGGCAGGTGATTCCGGACCGTCCCCCAGGTGGTTCTGGCATAGCCAGCAGTTGATTTTGGCCTGTCCGGCAGGTGGTTCCAGCGAGTCGAACAGGTGGCTCCGGCGTGCTCGGCAGGTGGTTCCGGTCTGTCCGGTAGGTGATTCCGGCGTGTCCGGCACGTGCTTCCGGCACGTCTGAGAGGTGGTTCCGGCATGCGCGACAGGTGATTTCGGAGTGTCCGCCAGGTGGTTCTGGCGTACCCGGCAGGTGATTTTGGCGTGTCCGACAGGTGTTTCTGGCGAGTCAAGCTGGTGGCTCCGGCATGCTCGGCAGGTGCTTCCGGCGTCTCCGGCACGTGGTTCTGGTGTGTCTGAGAGCTGGTTCCGGCATGTCCGGCAGATGATTCCGGAGTGTCCGCCAAATGGTTCTGGCATACCCGGCTGGTGATTTGGGCATGTCAGGTAGGTGGTTCCGGCAAGTCGAGCAGGTGGCTCCGGCGTGCTCGGCAGGTTGTTCAGACGGGTCTGGCAGGTGTTTTCCGTCTCTTCGGGGAGTGGTTACAGCATCTCATGCACGTGGTTCTGGCACGTCTGAGATGTGGTTCCGGCCGGCCCGACTGGTGTTTCCACACTGTCCGCCATGTGATACTGGCGTAGTTGGCAGGTGATTTTGGCATGACCGGCAGGTGGTTCCAGCAAGCCCAGCAGGTGATTCCGAAGTGTTCCCCAACTGGTTGTGGCGTAGCCGGCAGGTGATTTTTGCGTGTCCGGCAGGTGGTTCTGGCGAGTCGAGCAGGTGGTTCCGGCGTGCTCGGCTGGTGCTTCCGGGGTCATTGGCACGTGGTTCTGGCATATCTGAGAGGTGGTTCCGGCATGCCCGGCAGGTGATTCCGGAGCGTTCGCCAAGTGTTTCCGGCGTACCCGGCAGGTGATTTTGCATGTCGAGCGGTCATTCCAGCGGGTCGAGCCGGTGGTTCCGGCGTGTCCGGCAGGTGGATCCGGTCTGTCCGGCAGGTGGTTCTGGCATACCCGGCTGGTGATTTGGGCATGTCAGGTAGGTGGTTCCGGCGAGTGGAGCAGGTGGCTCCGGCGTGCTCGGCAGGTTGTTCAGACGGGTCTGGCAGGTGTTTTCCGTCTGTTCGGGGTGTGGTTCCAGCATCTCATGCACATGGTTCTGGCACGTCTGAGATGTGGTTCCGGCCGGCCAGATAGGTGTTTCCACAGTGTCCGCCAAGTGGTACTGGCGCAGTTGCCAGGTGATTTTAGCATGACAGGCAGGTGGTTCCAGCAAGCCCGGCAGGTGATTCCGAAGTGTTCCCCAACTGGTTGTGGCGTAGACGGCAGGTGATTTTTGCGTGTCCGGCAGGTGGTTCTGGCGAGTCGAGCAGGTGGTTCCGGCGTGCTCGGCAGGTGCTTCCGGGGTCATTGGCACGTGGTTCTGGCATATCTGAGAGGTGGTTCCGGCATGCCCGGCAGGTGATTCCGGAGTGTTCGCCAAGTGTTTCCGGCGTAGCCGGCAGGTGATTTTGCATGTCCAGCGGTCGTTCCGGCGGGTCGAGCCGGTGGTTCCGGCGTGTCCGGCAGGTGGTTCCGCTCTGTCCGGCAGGTGGTTCTGTGGTGTCCGGCACGAGGTTCAGTCTGAGAGGCTGTGCCGGCATGCCCCTCACGTGATTCCGGCTTGTCCCCAAAGTGGTGCTGGTGTAGCGGGCAGGTGATTTTGGCGTGTCCGGCAGGTGGTTCAGGCGAGTTGAGCAGGTGGTTGCGACGTGCTCGGCAGGTGCTTCCGGCGTCTCCGGCACGTGTTTCTGGCACATCTGACTGGTGGTTCCGGCATGCCCAAAAGTTGATTCCGGTCTGTCCGGTAGGTGGTTCCGGCGTGCACGGCGCGTGGTTCTGGTACGTGTCAGAGGTGGTTGCGTATGCCCAACAGGTGATTCCGGACTGTCCGCCACGTGCTTCTGGCACGTCTGAGAGGTGGTTCCAACATGCCCGGCAGGTCATTTCGGAGAGTCGTCCAAGTGGTTCTGGCGTAGCCCGCAGGTGATTTTGGCGTGTCCGGCAGGTGGTTCCGCCGTGCTCGGCAGGTGGTTCAGGCATGGCAGTCACGTGGTTCCAGTCTGTCCAGGACGTGTTTCCAGCTTCTCCGGCAGGTGGTTCTGGTACGTCTGAGAGGTGGTTCCGCCATGGCTGGCAGGTGATCCCGGAGTGTCCCCCAGGTGGTTCTGGCATAGCCAGCAGTTGATATTGGCCTGTCCGGCAGGTGGTTCCAGCGAGTCGAACAGGTGGCTCCGGCGTTCTTTGCAGGTGGTTCCAGTCTGTCCGGTAGGTGTTTCTGGCGTGTCTGGCACGTGCTTCCGGCACGTCTGAGAGGTGGTTCCGGCATGCGCGGCAGGTGATTCCGCAGTGTCCGCCTGGTGGTTCTGGCATACCCGGCAGGAGATTTTGGCGTGTCCGGCAGGTGTTTCTGGCGAGTCGAGCAGGTGGCTCCGGCATGCTCGGCAGGTGCTTCTGGCGTCTCCGGCACTTGGTTCTGGTGTGTCTGAGAGCTGGTTCCGGCATGTCCGGCAGATGATTCCGGAGTGTCCTCAAGTGGTTCTGGCATACCCAGCAGTTGATTTTGGCGTGTCAGGGAAGTGGTACCGGTGAGTCGAGCAGGTGGTTCCGGCGTGCTCAGCAGGTGGTTCAGGCGGTTCTGGCAGGTGGTATCCGTCTGTTCGGGGTCTGGTTCCAGCATCTCATGAACACGTTTCTGGCACGTCTGAGATGTGGTTCCAGCCGGCCCGACAGGTGTTTCCGCAGTGTCCGCCAAGAGGTTCTGGCGTAGTTGGCAGGTGATTTTGGCATGACTGGCAGGTGGTTCCAGCAAGCCTGGCAGGTGATTCCAAAGTGTTCACCAACTGGTTGTGGCGTAGCCGGTAGGTGATTTTTGCGTGATCGGCAGGTGGTTCTGGCGAGTCGAGCAGGTGGTTCCGGCGTGCTCGGCTGGTGCTCCCGGGGTCATTGGCACGGGTTTCTGGCATGTCTGAGAGGTGGTTCCTGCATGCCCGGCAAGTGATTCCGGAGTGTTCGCCAAGTGTTTCTGGCATAGTCGGAAGGTGATTTTGGCATGTCCGGCAGGTGGTTCAGGCGAGTTGAGCAGGTGGTTCCAACGTGCTTGGCAGGTGCTTCTGGCGTCTCCGGCACGTGTTTCTGGCACATCTGACAGGTGGTTCCGGCATGCCCGAAAGGTGATTGCGGTCTGTCCGGTAGGTGGTTCCAGCCTGCACGGCATGTGGTTCTGGTACGTCTCAGAGGTGGTTGCGCATGCCCAACAGGTGATTCCGGACTGTCCGCCACATGGTTCTGGCACGTCTGAGAGGTGTTTCCGGCATGCCCGGCAGGTCATCCCAGAGAGTCCTCCAAGTGGTTCTGGCATAACACGCAGGTGATTTTGGCGTGTCTGGCAGGTTGTTCCGTTGTGCTTGGCAGGTGGTTCAGGCTTGGCCGGCAGGTGGTTCCAGACTGTCCAGGACGTGTTTCCAGCTTCTCCGACAGGTGGTTCTGGTACGTCTGAGAGGCGATTCTGCCATGGCTGGCAGGTGATTCCGGACTGTCCCCCAGGTGGTTCTGGCATAGCCAGTAGTTAATATTGGCCTGTCCGGCAGGTGGTTCCAGCGAGTAGAACAGGTGGCTCCGGCGTGCTCGGCAGGTGGTTCCGGTCTGTCCGATAGGTGATTCCGGCGTGTCTGGCACGTGCTTCCGGCACGTCTGAGAGGTGGTTCCGGCATGCGCGACAGGTGATTTCGGAGTGTCCGCCAGGTGGTTCTGGCGTACCCGGCAGGTGATTTTGGCGTGTCCGGCAGGTGTTTCTGGCGAGTCGAGCAGGTGGCTCCGGCATGCTCGGCAGTTGCTTCCGGAGTCTCCGGCACGTGGTTCTGGTGTGTCTGAGAGCTTGTTCCGGCATGTCCGGCAGACGATTCCATAGTGTCCGCCAAGCGGTTCTGGCATACCAGGCTGGTGATTTGGGCATGTCAGGTATGTGGTTCCGGCGAGTCGAGCAGGTGGCTCCGGCGTGCTCGGCAGGTTGGTCAGACGGGTCTGGCAGGTGTTTTCCGTCTGTTCGGGGTGTGGTTCCAGCATCTCATGCACATGGTTCTGGCACTTCTGAGATGTGGTTCCGGCCGGCCCGACAGGTGTTTCCACAGTGTCCGCAAAGCGGTTCTGGCGTAGTTGGCAGGTGATTTTGGCATGACCGGCAGGTGGTTCCAGCAAGCCCGGCAGGTGATTCCGAAGTGTTCCCCACCTGGTTGTGGCGTAGCCGGCAGGTGATTTTTGCGTGATCGGCAGGTGGTTCTGGCGAGTCGAGCAGGTGGTTCCGGCGTGCACGGCACGTGGTTCTGGTACGTGTCAGAGGTGGTTGCGTATGCCCAACAGGTGATTCCAGACTGTCCGCCACGTGCTTCTGGCACGTCTGAGAGGTGGTTCCAACATGCCCGGCAGGTCATTTCGGAGAGTCGTCCAAGTGGTTCTGGCGTAGCCCGCAGGTGATTTTGGCGTGTCCGGCAGGTGGTTCCGCCGTGCTCGGCAGGTGGTTCAGGCATGGCAGTCACGTGGTTCCAGTCTGTCCAGGACGTGTTTCCAGCTTCTCCGGCAGGTGGTTCTGGTACGTCTGAGAGGTGGTTCCGCCATGGCTGGCAGGTGATCCCGGACTGTCCCCCAGGTGGTTCTGGCATAGCCAGCAGTTGATATTGGCCTGTCCGGCAGGTGGTTCCAGCGAGTCGAACAGGTGGCTCCGGCGTTCTTTGCAGGTGGTTCCGGTCTGTCCGGTAGGTGTTTCTGGCGTGTCTGGCACGTGCTTCCGGCACGTCTGAGAGGTGGTTCCGGCATGCCCGGCAGGTCATCCCAGAGAGTCCTCCAAGTGGTTCTGGCATAACACGCAGGTGATTTTGGCGTGTCTGGCAGGTTGTTCCGTTGTGCTTGGCAGGTGGTTCAGGCTTGGCCGGCAGGTGGTTCCAGACTGTCCAGGACGTGTTTCCAGCTTCTCCGGCAGGTGGTTCTGCTACGTCTGAGAGGTGGTTCCGCCATGGCTGGCAGGTGATTCCGGACCGTCCCCCAGGTGGTTCTGGCATAGCCAGCAGTTGATATTGGCCTGTCCGGCAGGTGGTTCCAGCGAGTCGAACAGGTGGCTCCGGCGTGCTCGGCAGGTGGTTCCGGTCTGTCCGGTAGGTGATTCCGGCGTGTCCGGCACGTGCTTCCGGCACGTCTGAGAGCTGGTTCCGGCATGTCCGGCAGATGATTTCGGAGTGTCCGCCAAGTGGTTCTGGCATACCCAGCTGGTGATTTTGGCATGTCAGGTAGGAGGTTCCGGCGAGTCGAGCAGGTGGCTCCGGCGTGCTCGGTAGTTTGTTCAGACGGGTCTGGCAGGTGTTTTCCGTCTGTTCGGGGTGTGGTTCCAGCATCTCATGCACATGGTTCTGGCACGTCTGAGATGTGGTTCCGGCCGGCCCGACAGGTGTATCCATAGTGTCCGCCAAGTGGTACTGGCGTAGTTGGCAGGTGATTTTGGCATGACCGGCAGGTGGTTCCAACAAGCCCGGCAGGTGATTCCGAAGTGTTCCCCAACTGGTTGTGGCGTAGCCGGCAGGTGATTTTTGCGTGTCCGGCAGGTGGTTCTGGCGAGTCGAGCAGGTGGTTCCGGCGTGCTCGGCAGGTGCTTCCGGGGTCATTGGCACGTGGTTCTGGCATATCTGAGAGGTGTTTCCGGCATGCCCGTCAGGTGATTCCGGAGTGTTCGCCAAGTGTTTCCGGCGTAGCCGGCAGGTGACTTTGCATGTCCAGCGGTCGTTCCGGCGGGTCGAGCGGTGGTTCCGGCGTGTCCGGCAGGTGGTTCCGCCGTGCTCGGCAGGTGGTTCAGGCATGGCCGTCACGTGGTTCCAGTCTGTCCAGGACGTGTTTCCAGCTTCTCCGGCAGGTGGTTCTGGTACGTCTGAGAGGTGGTTCCGCCATGGCTGGCAGGTGATCCCGGACTGTCCCCCAGGTGGTTCTGGCATAGCCAGCAGTTGATATTGGCCTGTCCGGCAGGTGGTTCCAGCGAGTCGAACAGGTGGCTCCGGCGTTCTTGGCAGGTGGTTCCGGTATGTCCGGTAGGTGATTCCGGCGTGTCCGGCACGTGCTTCCGGCACGTCTGAGAGGTGGTTCCGGCATGCGCGACAGGTGGTTTCGGAGTGTCCGCCAGGTGGTTCTGGCGTACCCGGCACGTGATTTTGGCGTGTCCGGCAGGTGTTTCTGGCGAGTCGAGCAGGTGGCTCCGGCATGCTCGGCAGGTGCTTCCGGCGTGTCCGGCACGTGGTTGTGGTGTGTCTGAGAGCTGGTTCCGGCATGTCCGGAAGATGATTCTGGAGTGTCCGCCAAGTGGTTCTGGCATACCCGGCTGGTGATTTTGGCATGTCAGGTAGGTGGTTCCGGCGAGTCGAGCAGGTGGCTCCGGCGTGCTCGTCAGGTTGTTCAGACGGGTCTGGCAGGTGTTTTCCGTCTGTTCGGGGTGTGGTTCCAGCATCTCATGCACATGGTTCTGGCACGTCTGAGATGTGGTTCCGGCCGGCCCGACAGGTGTTGCCACAGTGTCCGCCAAGTGGTACTGGCGTAGTTGGCAGGTGATTTTGGCATGACCGGCAGGTGGTTCCAGCAAGCCCGGCAGGTGATTCCGAAGTGCTCCCCAACTGGTTGTGGCGTAGCCGGCAGGTGATTTTTGCGTGTCCGGCAGGTCGTTCTGGCGAGACGAGCAGGTGGTTCCGGCGTGCTCGGCAGGTGCTTCCGGGGTCATTGGCACGTGGTTCTGGCATATCTGAGAGGTGGTTCCGGCATGCCCGGCAGGTGATTCCGGAGTGTTCGCCAAGTGTTTCCGGCGTAGCCGGCAGGCGATTTTGCATGTCCAGCGGTCGTTCCGGCGGGTCGAGCCGGTGGTTCCGGCGTGTCCGGCAGGTGGTTCCGGTCTGTCCGGCAGGTGGCTCTGTGGTGTCCGGCACGAGGTTCAGTCTGAGAGGCTGTGCCAGCATGCCCCTCACGTGATTCCGGCTTGTCCCCGAAGTGGTGCTGGTGTAGCGGGCAGCTGACTTTGGCGTGTCCGGCAGGTGGTTCAGGCGAGTTGAGCAGGTGGTTGCGACGTGCTCGGCAGGTGCTTCCGGCGTCTCCGGCACGTGTTTCTGGCACATCTGACAGGTGCTTCCAGCATGCCCGAAAGGTGATTCCGGTCTGTCCGGTAGGTGGTTCCAGCCTGCACGGCATGTGGTTCTGGTACGTCTCAGAGGTGGTTGCGCATGCCCAACAGGTGATTCCGGACTTTCCGCCACATGGTTCTGGCCCGTCTGAGAGGTGGTTCCGGCATGCCCGGCATGTCATCCCAGAGAGTCCTCAAAGTGGTTCTTTCAAAACACGCAGGTGATTTTGGCGTGTCTGGCAGGTTGTTCCGTTGTGCTTGGCAGGTGGTTCAGGCTTGGCCGGCAGGTGGTTCCAGACTGTCCAGGACGTGTTTCCAGCTTCTCCGGCAGGTGGTTCTGGTACGTCTGAGAGGTGGTTCCGCCATGGCTGGCAGGTGATTCCGGACCGTCCCCCAGGTGGTTCTGGCATAGACAGCAGTTGATATTGGCCTGTCCGGCAGGTGGTTCCAGCGAGTCGAACAGGTGGCTCCGGCGTGCTCGGCAGGTGGTTCCGGTCTGTCCGGTAGGTGATTCCGGCGTGTCTGGCACGTGCTTCCGGCACGTCTGAGAGGTGGTTCCGGCATGCGCGACAGGTGATTTCGGAGTGTCCGCCAGGTGGTTCTGGCGTACCCGGCAGGTGATTTTGGCGTGTCCGGCAGGTGTTTCTGGCGAGTCGAGCAGGTGGCTCCGGCATGCTCGGCAGGTGCTTGCGGCGTCTCCGGCACGTGGTTCTGGTGTGTCTGAGAGCTGGTTCCGACATGTCCGGCAGATGATTCTGGAGTGTCCGCCAATTGGTTCTGGCATACCCGGCTGGAGATTTGAGCATGTCAGGTAGGTGGTTCCGGCGAGTCGAGCAGGTGGCTCCGGCGTGCTCGGCAGGTTGTTCAGACGGGTCTGGCAGGTGTTTTCCGTCTGTTCGGGGTGTGGTTCCAGCATCTCATGCACATGGTTCTGGCTCGTCTGAGATGTGGTTCCGGCCGGCCCGACAGGTGTTTCCACAGTGTCCGCCAAGTGGTACTGGCGTAGTTGGCAGGTGATTTTGGCATGACCGGCAGGTGGTTCCAGCAAGCCCGGCAGGTGATTCCGAAGTGTTCCCCAACTGGTTGTGGCGTAGCCGGCAGTTGATTTCTGCGTGTCCGGCAGGTGTTCCTGGCGAGTCAAGCAGGTGTCTCCGGCATGCTCGGCAGGTGCTTCCGGGGTCATTGGCACGTGGTTCTGGCATATCTGAGAGGTGGTTCCGGCATGCCCGGCAGGTGATTCCGGAGTGTTCGCCAAGTGTTTCCGGCGTAGCCGGCAGGTGATTTTGCATGTCCAGCGGTCGTTCCGGCAGGTCGAGCCGATGGTTCCGGCGTGTCCGGCAGGTGGTTCCGGTCTGTCCGGCAGTTGGTTCTGTGGTGTCCGCCACGAGGTTCAGTCTGAGAGGCTGTGCCGGCATGCCCCTCACGTGATTCCGGCTTGTCCCCGAAGTGGTGCTGGTGTAGCGGGCAGGTGATTTTGGCGTGTCCGGCAGGTGGTTCAGGCGAGTTGAGCAGGTGGTTGCGACGTGCTAGGCAGGTGCTTCCGGCGTCTCCGGCACGTGTTTCTGGCACATCTGACTGGTGGTTCCGGCATGCCCAAAAGTTGATTCCGGTCTGTCCGGTAGGTGGTTCCGGCGTGCACGGCACGTGGTTCTGGTACGTCTCAGAGGTGGTTGCGTATGCCCAACAGGTGATTCCGGACTGTCCGCCACGTGCTTCTGGCACGTCTGAGAGGTGGTTCCAACATGCCCGGCAGGTCATTTCGGAGAGTCGACCAAGTGGTTCTGGCATAGCCCGCAGGTGATTTTGGCGTGTCCGACAGGTGGTTCCGCCGTGCTCGGCAGGTGGTTCAGGCATGGGCGTCACGTGGTTTCAGTTTGTCCAGGACGTGTTTCCAGCTTCTCCGGCAGGTGGTTCTGGTACGTCTGAGAGGTGGTTCCGCCATGGCTGGCAGGTGATCCCGGACTGTCCCCCAGGTGGTTCTGGCATAGCCAGCAGTTGATATTGGCCTGTCCGGCAGGTGGTTCCAGCGAGTCGAACAGGTGGCTCCGGCGTTCTTGGCAGGTGGTTCCGGTCTGTCCGGTACGTGTTTCCGGCGTGTCTGGCACGTGCTTCCGGCACGTCTGAGAGGTGGTTCCGGCATGCGCGGCAGGTGATTCCGTAGTGTCCGCCAGGTGGTTCTGGCATACCCGGCAGGTGATTTTGGCGTGTCCGGCAGGTGTTTCTGGCGAGTCGAGCAGGTGGCTCCGTCATGCTCGGCAGGTGCTTCCGGCGTCTCCGGCACTTGGTTCTGGTGTGTCTGAGAGCTGGTTCCGGCATGTCCGGCAGATGACTCCGGAGTGTCCGCCAAGTGGTTCTGGCATACCCAGCAGGTGATTTTGGCGTGTCAGGTAGGTGGTATCGGTGAGTCGAGCAGGTGGTTCCGGCGTGCTCAGCAGGTGGTTCAGGCGGTTCTGGCAGGTGGTATCCGTCTGTTCGGGGTGTGGTTCCTGCATCTCATGAACACGTTTCTGGCACGTCTGAGATGTGGTTCCAGCCGGCCCGACAGGTCTTTCCGCAGTGTCCGCCAAGCGGGTCTGGCGTAGTTGGCAGGTGATTTTGGCATGAATGGCAGGTGGTTCCAGCAAGCCTGGCAGGTGATTCCGAAGTGTTCCCCAACTGGTTGTGGCGTAGCCGGCAGGTGATTTTTGCGTGTCCGGCAGGTCGTTCTGGCGAGTCGAGCAGGTGTTTCCGGCGTGCTCGGCAGGTGCTTCCGGGGTCATTGGCACGTGGTTCTGGCATATCTGAGAGGTGGTTCCGGCATGCCCGGCAGGTGATTCCGGAGTGTTCGCCAAGTGTTTCCGGCGTAGCCGGCAGGTGATTTTGCATGTCCAGCGGTCGTTCCGCCGGGTCGAGCCGGTGGTTCCGGCGTGTCCGGCAGGTGGTTCCGGTCTGTCCGGTAGGTGTTTCTGTGGTGTCCGGCACGAGGTTCAGTCTGAGAGGCTGTTCCGGCATGCCCCTCACGTGATTCCGGCTTGTCCCCGAAGTGGTGCTGGTGTAGCGCCAGGTGATTTTGGCGTGTCCGGCAGCTGGTTCAGGCGATTTGAGCAGGTGGTTCCGCCGTGCTATGCTGGTGCTTCCTGGGTCATTGGCACGGGGTTCTGGCATGTCTGAGAGGTGGTTCCTGCATGCCCGGCAAGTGATTCCGGAGTGTTCGCCAAGTGGTTCTGGCATAGTCGGCAGGTGAGTTTGGCATGTCCGGCAGGTGGTTCAGGCGAGTTGAGCAGGCGGTTCCAACGTGCTTGGCAGGTGCTTCCGGCGTCTCCGGCACGTGTTTCTGGCACATCTGACAGGTGGTTCCGGCATGCCCGAAAGGTGATTCCGGTCTGTCCGGTAGGTGGTTCCAGCCGGCACGGCATGTGGTTCTGGTACGTCTCAGAGGTGGTTGCGCATGCCCAACAGGTGATTCCGGACTGTCCGCCACATGGTTCTGGAACGTCTGAGAGGTGGTTCCGGCATGCCCGGCAGGTCATCCCAGAGAGTCCTCCAATTGGTTCTGGCATAACACGCAGGTGATTTTGGCGTGTCTGGCAGGTTGTTCCGTTGTGCTTGGCAGGTGGTTCAGGCTTGGCCGGCAGGTGGTTCCAGACTGTCCAGGACGTGTTTCCAGCTTCTCCGGCAGGTGGTTCTGGTACGTCTGAGAGGTGGTTCCGCCATGGCTGGCAGGTGATTCCAGACCATCCCCCAGGTGGTTCTGGCATAGCCAGCAGTTGATATTGGCCTGTCCGGCATGTGGCTCGAGCGAGTCGAACAGGTGGCTCCGGCGTGCTCGGCAGGTGGTTCCGGTCTGTCCGGTAGGTGATTCCGGCGTGTCCGGCACGTGCTTCCGGCACGTCTGAGAGGTGGTTCCGGCATGCGCGACAGGTGATTTCGGAGTGTCCGCCAGGTGGATCTGGCGTACCCGCCAGGTGATTTTGGCGTGTCCGACAGGTGTTTCTGGCGAGTTGAGCAGGTGGCTCCGGCATGCTCGGCAGGTGCTTCCGGCGTCTCCGGCACGTGGTTCTGGTGTGTCTGAGAGCTGGTTCCGGCATGTCCGGCAGATGATTCCGGAGTGTCCGCCAAGTGGTTCTAGCATACCCGGCTGGTGATTTGGGCATGTCAGGTAGGTGGTTCCGGCGAGTCGAGCAGGTGGCTCCGGCGTGCTCGGCAGGTTGTTCAGACGGGTCTGGCAGGTGTTTTCCGTCTGTTCGGGGTGTGGTTCCAGCATCTCATGCACATGGTTCTGGCACGTCTGAGATGTGGTTCCGGCCGGCCCGACAGGTGTTTCCACAGTGTCCGCCAAGTGGTACTGGCGTAGTTGGCAGGTGATTTTGGCATGACCGGCAGGTGGTTCCAGCAAGCCCGGCAGGTGATTCCGAAGTGTTCCCCAACTGGTTGTGGCGTAGCCGGCAGGTGATTTTTGCGTGTCCGGCAGGTGGTTCTGGCGAGTCGAGCAGGTGGTTCCGGCGTGCTCGGCAGGTGCTTCCGGGGTCATTGGCACGTGGTTCTGGCATATCTGAGAGGTGGTTCCGGCATGCCCGGCAGGTGATTCCGGAGCGTTCGCCAAGTGTTTCCGGCGTACCCGGCAGGTGATTTTGCATGTCGAGCGGTCGTTCCGGCGGGTCGAGCCGGTGGTTCCGGCGTGTCCGGCAGGTGGATCCGGTCTGTCCGGCAGGTGGTTCTGCGGTGTCCGGCACGAGGTTCAGTCTGAGAGGCTGTGCCGGCTTGCCCCTCACGTGATTCCGGCTTGTCCCCGAAGTGGTGCTGGTGTAGCAGACAGGTGATTTTGGCGTGTCCGGCAGGTGGTTCAGGCGAGTTGAGCAGGTGGTTGCGACGTGCTCGGCAGGTGCTTCCGGCGTCTCCGGCACGTGTTTCTGGCACATCTGACTGGTGGTTCCGGCATGCCCAAAAGTTGATTCCGGTCTGTCCGGTAGGTTTTTCCGGCGTGCACGGCACGAGGTTCTGGTACGTGTCAGAGGTGGTTGCGTATTCCCAACAGGTGATTCCGGACTCTCCGCCACGTGCTTCTGGCACGTCTGAGAGGTGGTTCCAACATGCCCGGCAGGTCATTTCGGAGAGTCGTCCAAGTGGTTCTGGCGTAGCCCGCAGGTGATTTTGGCGTGTCCGGCAGGTGGTTCCGCCGTGCTCGGCAGGTGGTTCAGGCATGGCCGTCACGTGGTTCCAGTCTGTCCAGGACGTGTTTCCAGCTTCTCCGGCAGGTGGTTCTGGTACGTCTGAGAGGTGGTTCCGCCATGGCTGGCAGGTGATCCCGGAGTGTCCCCCAGGTGGTTCTGGCATAGCCAGCAGTTGATATTGGCCTGTCCGGCAGGTGGTTCCAGCGAGTCGAACAGGTGGCTCTGGCGTTCTTGGCAGGTGGTTCCGGTCTGTCCGGTAGGTGTTTCCGGCGTGTCTGGCACGTGCTTCCGGCACGTCTGAGAGGTGGTTCCGGCATGCGCGGCAGGTGATTCCGTAGTGTCCGCCAGGTGGTTCTGGCATACCCGGCAGGTGATTTTGGCGTGTCCGGCAGGTGTTTCTGGCGAGTCGAGCAGGTGGCTCCGGCATGCTCGGCAGGTGCTTCCGGCGTCTCCGGCACTTGGTTCTGGTGTGTCTGAGAGCTGGTTCCGGCATGTCCGGCAGATGATTCCGGAGTGTCCGCCAAGTGGTTCTGGCATACCCAGCAGGTGATTTTGGCGTGTCAGGGAGGTGGTACCGGTGAGTCGAGCAGGTGGTTCCGGCGTGCTCAGCAGGTGGTTCAGGCGGTTCTGGCAGGTGGTATCCGTCTGTTCGGGGTGTGGTTCCAGCATCTCATGAACACGTTTCTGGCACGTCTGAGATGTGGTTCCAGCCGGCCCGACAGGTGTTTCCGCAGTGTCCGCCAAGCGGTTCTGGCGTAGTTGGCAGGTGATTTTGGCATGACTGGCAGGTGGTTCCAGCAAGCCTGGCAGGTGATTCCAAAGTGTTCACCAACTGGTTGTGGCGTAGGCGGCAGGCGATTTTTGCGCGATCGGCAGGTGGTTCTGGCGAGTCGAGCAGGTGGTTCCGGCGTGCTCGGCTGGTGCTTCCGGGGTCATTGGCACGGGGTTCTGGCATGTCTGAGAGGTGGTTCCTGCATGCCCGGCAAGTGATTCCGGAGTGTTCGCCAAGTGGTTCTGGCATAGTCGGCAGGTGATTTTGGCATGTCCGGCAGGTGGTTCAGGCGAGTTGAGCAGGTGGTTCCAACGTGCTTGGCAGGTGCTTCCGGCGTCTCCGGCACGTGTTTCTGGCACATCTGACAGGTGGTTCCGGCATGCCCGAAAGGTGATTCCGGTCTGTCCGGTAGGTGGTTCCAGCCTGCACGGCATGTGGTTCTGGTACGTCTCAGAGGTGGTTGCGCATGCCCAACAGGTGATTCCGGACTGTCCGCCACATGGTTCTGGCACGTCTGAGAGGTGGTTCCGGCATGCCCGGCAGGTCATCCCAGAGAGTCCTCCAAGTGGTTCTGGCATAACACGCAGGTGATTTTGGCGTGTCTGGCAGGTTGTTCCGTTGTGCTTGGCAGGTGGTTCAGGCTTGGCCGGCAGGTGGTTCCAGACTGTCCAGGACGTGTTTCCAGCTTCTCCGGCAGGTGGTTCTGGTACGTCTGAGAGGTGGTTCCGCCATGGCTGGCAGGTGATTCCGGACCGTCCCCCAGGTGGTTCTGGC
The DNA here is from genome assembly GCF_041296265.1 of Equus caballus. Classification (NCBI taxonomy): domain Eukaryota; kingdom Metazoa; phylum Chordata; class Mammalia; order Perissodactyla; family Equidae; genus Equus; species Equus caballus. The sequence continues at coordinate 2,329,553 of NC_091707.1, read as the reverse complement.
ATAGCCAGCAGTTGATTTTGGCCTGTCCGGCAGGTGGTTCCAGCGAGTCGAACAGGTGGCTCCGGCGTGCTCGGCAGGTGGTTCCGGTCTGTCCGGTAGGTGATTCCGGCGTGTCCGGCACGTGCTTCCGGCACGTCTGAGAGGTGGTTCCGGCATGCGCGAAAGGTGATTTCGGAGTGTCCGCCAGGTGGTTCTGGCGTACCCGGCAGGTGATTTTGGCGTGTCCGACAGGTGTTTCTGGCGAGTCAAGCTGGTGGCTCCGGCATGCTCGGCAGGTGCTTCCGGCGTCTCCGGCACGTGGTTCTGGTGTGTCTGAGAGCTGGTTCCGGCATGTCCGGCAGATGATTCCGGAGTGTCCGCCAGATGGTTCTGGCATACCCGGCTGGTGATTTGGGCATGTCAGGTAGGTGGTTCCGGCAAGTCGAGCAGGTGGCTCCGGCGTGCTCGGCAGGTTGTTCAGACGGGTCTGGCAGGTGTTTTCCGTCTCTTCGGGGAGTGGTTACAGCATCTCATGCACGTGGTTCTGGCACGTCTGAGATGTGGTTCCGGCCGGCCCGACTGGTGTTTCCACACTGTCCGCCATGTGATACTGGCGTAGTTGGCAGGTGATTTTGGCATGACCGGCAGGTGGTTCCAGCAAGCCCAGCAGGTGATTCCGAAGTGTTCCCCAACTGGTTGTGGCGTAGCCGGCAGGTGATTTTTGCGTGTCCGGCAGGTGGTTCTGGCGAGTCGAGCAGGTGGTTCCGGCGTGCTCGGCTGGTGCTTCCGGGGTCATTGGCACGTGGTTCTGGCATATCTGAGAGGTGGTTCCGGCATGCCCGGCAGGTGATTCCGGAGCGTTCGCCAAGTGTTTCCGGCGTACCCGGCAGGTGATTTTGCATGTCGAGCGGTCGTTCCGGCGGGTCGAGCCGGTGGTTCCGGCGTGTCCGGCAGGTGGATCCGGTCTGTCCGGCAGGTGGTTCTGCGGTGTCCGGCACGAGGTTCAGTCTGAGAGGCTGTGCCGGCATGCCCCTCACGTGATTCCGGCTTGTCCCCAAATTGGTGCTGGTGTAGCGCGCAGGTGATTTTGGCGTGTCCGGCAGGTGGTTCAGGCGAGTTGAGCAGGTGGTTGCGACGTGCTCGGCAGGTGCTTCCGGCGTCTCCGGCACGTGTTTCTGGCACATCTGACTGGTGGTTCCGGCATGCCCGAAAGGTGATTCCGGTCTGTCCCGTAGGTGGTTCCGGCGTGCACGGCACGTGGTTCTGGTACGTCTCAGAGGTGGTTGAGTATGCCCAACAGGTGATTCCGGACTGTCCGCCACGTGCTTCTGGCACGTCTGAGAGGTGGTTCCAACATGCCCGGCAGGCCATTTCGGAGAGTCGTCCAAGTGGTTCTGGCGTAGCCCGCAGGTGATTTTGGCGTGTCCGGCAGGTGGTTCCGCCGTGCTCGGCAGGTGGTTCAGGCATGGCCGTCACGTGGTTCCAGTCTGTCCAGGACGTGTTTCCAGCTTCTCCGGCAGGTGGTTCTGGTACGTCTGAGAGGTGGTTCCGCCATGGCTGGCAGGTGATCCCGGACTGTCCCCCAGGTGGTTCTGGCATAGCCAGAAGTTGATATTGGCCTGTCCGGCAGGTGGTTCCAGCGAGTCGAACAGGTGGCTCCGGCGTTCTTGGCAGGTGGTTCCGGTCTGTCCGGTAGGTGTTTCCGGCGTGTCTGGCACGTGCTTCCGGCACGTCTGAGAGGTGGTTCCGGCATGCGCGGCAGGTGATTCCGTAATGTCCGCCAGGTGGTTCTGGCGTACCCGGCAGGTGATTTTGGCGTGTCCGGCAGGTGTTTCTGGCGAGTCGAGCAGGTGGCTCCGGCATGCTCGGCAGGTGCTTCCGGCGTCTCCGGCACTTGGTTCTGGTGTGTCTGAGAGCTGGTTCCGGCATGTCCGGCAGATGATTCCGGAGTGTCCGCCAAGTGGTTCTGGCATACCCAGCTGGTGATTTTGGCGTGTCAGGGAGGTGGTACCGGTGAGTCGAGCAGGTGGTTCCGGCGTGCTCAGCAGGTGGTTCAGGCGGTTCTGACAGGTGGTATCCGTCTGTTCGGGGTGTGGTTCCAGCATCTCATGAACACGTTTCTGGCACGTCTGAGATGTGGTTCCAGCCGGCCCGACAGGTGTTTCCGCAGTGTCCGCCAAGCGGTTCTGGCGTAGTTGGCAGGTGATTTTGGCATGACTGGCAGGTGGTTCCAGCAAGCCTGGCAGGTGATTCCAAAGTGTTCACCAACTGGTTGTGGCGTAGCCGGCAGGTGATTTTTGCGTGATCGGCAGGTGGTTCTGGCGAGTCGAGCAGGTGGTTCCGGCGTGCTCGGCTGGTGCTTCCGGGGTCATTGGCACGGGGTTCTGGCATGTCTGAGAGGTGGTTCCTGCATGCCCGGCAAGTGATTCCGGAGTGTTCGCCAAGTGGTTCTGGCATAGTCGGCAGGTGATTTTGGCATGTCCGGCAGGTGGTTCAGGCGAGTTGGGCAGGTGGTTCCAACGTGCTTGGCAGGTGCTTCCGGCGTCTCCGGCACGTGTTTCTGGCACATCTGACAGGTGGTTCCGGCATGCCCGAAAGGTGATTCCGGTCTGTCCGGTAGGTGGTTCCAGCCTGCACGGCATGTGGTTCTGGTACGTCTCAGAGGTGGTTGCGCATGCCCAACAGGTGATTCCGGACTGTCCGCCACATGGTTCTGGCACGTCTGAGAGGTGGTTCCGGCATGCCCGGCAGGTCATCCCAGAGAGTCCTCCAAGTGGTTCTGGCATAACACGCAGGTGATTTTGGCGTGTCTGGCAGGTTGTTCCGTTGTGCTTGGCAGGTGGTTCAGGCTTGGCCGGCAGGTGGTTCCAGACTGTCCAGGACGTGTTTCCAGCTTCTCCGGCAGGTGGTTCTGGTACGTCTGAGAGGTGGTTCCGCCTTGGCTGGTAGGCGATTCCGGACCGTCCCCCAGGTGGTTCTGGCATAGCCAGCAGTTGATATTGGCCTGTCCGGCAGGTGGTTCCAGCGAGTCGAACAGGTGGCTCCGGCGTGCTCGGCAGGTGGTTCCGGTCTGTCCGGTAGGTGATTCCGGCGTGTGCAGCAAGTGCTTCCGGCACGTCTGAGAGGTGGTTCCGGCATGTGCGACAGGTGGTCTCGGAGTGTCCACCAGGTGGTTCTGGCGTACCCGGCAGGTGATTTTGGCGTGTCCGGCAGGTATTTCTGGTGAGTCGAGCAGGTGGCTCCGGCATGCTCGGCAGGTGCTTCCGGCGTCTCCGGCACGTGGTTCTGGTGTGTCTGAGAGCTGGTTCCGGCATGTCCGGCAGATGATTCCGGAGTGTCCGTCAAGTGGTTCTGGCATACCCGGCTGGTGATTTGGGCATGTCAGGTAGGTGGTTCCGGCGAGTGGAGCAGGTGGCTCCGGCGTGCTCGGCAGGTTGTTCAGACGGGTCTGGCAGGTGTTTTCCGTCTGTTCGGGGTGTGGTTCCAGCATCTCATGCACATGGTTCTGGCACGTCTGAGATGTGGTTCCGGCCGGCCCGACTGGTGTTTCCACAGTGTCCGCCAAGTGGTACTGGCGCAGTTGGCAGGTGATTTTGGCATGACAGGCAGGTGGTTCCAGCAAGCCCGGCAGGTGATTCCGAAGTGTTCCCCAACTGGTTGTGGCGTAGACGGCAGGTGATTTTTGCGTGTCCGGCAGGTGGTTCTGGCGAGTCGAGCAGGTGGTTCCGGCGTGCTCGGCAGGTGCTTCCGGGGTCATTGGCACGTGGTTCTGGCATATCTGAGAGGTGGTTCCGGCATGCCCGGCAGGTGATTCCGGAGTGTTCGCCAAGTGTTTCCGGCGTAGCCGGCAGGTGATTTTGCATGTCCAGCGGTCGTTCCGGCGGGTCGAGCCGGTGGTTCCGGCGTGTCCGGCAGGTGGTTCCGCTCTGTCCGGCAGGTGGTTCTGTGGTGTCCGGCACGAGGTTCAGTCTGAGAGGCTGTGCCGGCATGCCCCTCACGTGATTCCGGCTTGTCCCCGAAGTGGTGCTGGTGTAGCGGGCAGGTGATTTTGGCGTGTCCGGCAGGTGGTTCAGGCGAGTTGAGCAGGTGGTTGCGACGTGCTCGGCAGGTGCTTCCGGCGTCTCCGGCACGTGTTTCTGGCACATCTGACTGGTGGTTCCGGCATGCCCAAAAGTTGATTCCGGTCTGTCCGGTAGGTGGTTCCGGCGTGCACGGCGCGTGGTTCTGGTACGTGTCAGAGGTGGTTGCGTATGCCCAACAGGTGATTCCGGACTGTCTGCCACGTGCTTCTGGCACGTCTGAGAGGTGGTTCCAACATGCCCGGCAGGTCATTTCGGAGAGTCGTCCAAGTGGTTCTGGCGTAGCCCGCAGGTGATTTTGGCGTGTCCGGCAGGTGGTTCCTCCGTGCTCGGCAGGTGGTTCAGGCATGGCAGTCACGTGGTTCCAGTCTGTCCAGGACGTGTTTCCAGCTTCTCCGGCAGGTGGTTCTGGTACGTCTGAGAGGTGGTTCCGCCATGGCTGGCAGGTGATCCCGGACTGTCCCCCAGGTGGTTCTGGCATAGCCAGCAGTTGATATTGGCCTGTCCGGCAGGTGGTTCCAGCGAGTCGAACAGGTGGCTCCGGCGTTCTTTGCAGGTGGTTCCGGTCTGTCCGGTAGGTGTTTCTGGCGTGTCTGGCACGTGCTTCCGGCACGTCTGAGAGGTGGTTCCGGCATGCGCGGCAGGTGATTCCGCAGTGTCCGCCTGGTGGTTCTGGCATACCCGGCAGGAGATTTTGGCGTGTCTGGCAGGTGTTTCTGGCGAGTCGAGCAGGTGGCTCCGGCATGCTCGGCAGGTGCTTCTGGCGTCTCCGGCACTTGGTTCTGGTGTGTCTGAGAGCTGGTTCCGGCATGTCCGGCAGATGATTCCGGAGTGTCCTCAAGTGGTTCTGGCATACCCAGCAGTTGATTTTGGCGTGTCAGGGAAGTGGTACCGGTGAGTCGAGCAGGTGGTTCCGGCGTGCTCAGCAGGTGGTTCAGGCGGTTCTGGCAGGTGGTATCCGTCTGTTCGGGGTCTGGTTCCAGCATCTCATGAACACGTTTCTGGCACGTCTGAGATGTGGTTCCAGCCGGCCCGACAGGTGTTTCCGCAGTGTCCGCCAAGCGGTTCTGGCGTAGTTGGCAGGTGATTTTGGCATGACTGGCAGGTGGTTCCAGCAAGCCTGGCAGGTGATTCCAAAGTGTTCACCAACTGGTTGTGGCGTAGCCGGCAGGTGATTTTTGCGTGATCGGCAGGTGGTTCTGGCGAGTCGAGCAGGTGGTTCCGGCGTGCTCGGCTGGTGCTCCCGGGGTCATTGGCACGGGTTTCTGGCATGTCTGAGAGGTGGTTCCTGCATGCCCGGCAAGTGATTCCGGAGTGTTCGCCAAGTGTTTCTGGCATAGTAGGAAGGTGATTTTGGCATGTCCGGCAGGTGGTTCAGGCGAGTTGAGCAGGTGGTTCCAACGTGCTTGGCAGGTGCTTCTGGCGTCTCCGGCACGTGTTTCTGGCACATCTGACAGGTGGTTCCGGCATGCCCGAAAGGTGATTGCGGTCTGTCCGGTAGGTGGTTCCAGCCTGCACGGCATGTGGTTCTGGTACGTCTCAGAGGTGGTTGCGCATGCCCAACAGGTGATTCCGGACTGTCCGCCACATGGTTCTGGCACGTCTGAGAGGTGTTTCCGGCATGCCCGGCAGGTCATCCCAGAGAGTCCTCCAAGTGGTTCTGGCATAACCCGCAGGTGATTTTGGCGTGTCTGGCAGGTTGTTCCGTTGTGCTTGGCAGGTGGTTCAGGCTTGGCCGGCAGGTGGTTCCAGACTGTCCAGGACGTGTTTCCAGCTTCTCCGACAGGTGGTTCTGGTACGTCTGAGAGGCGATTCTGCCATGGCTGGCAGGTGATTCCGGACTGTCCCCCAGGTGGTTCTGGCATAGCCAGTAGTTAATATTGGCCTGTCCGGCAGGTGGTTCCAGCGAGTAGAACAGGTGGCTCCGGCGTGCTCGGCAGGTGGTTCCGGTCTGTCCGATAGGTGATTCCGGCGTGTCCGGCACGTGCTTCCGGCACGTCTGAGAGGTGGTTCCGGCATGCGCGACAGGTGATTTCGGAGTGTCCGCCAGGTGGTTCTGGCGTACCCGGCAGGTGATTTTGGCGTGTCCGGCAGGTGTTTCTGGCGAGTCGAGCAGGTGGCTCCGGCATGCTCGGCAGTTGCTTCCGGAGTCTCCGGCACGTGGTTCTGGTGTGTCTGAGAGCTTGTTCCGGCATGTCCGGCAGACGATTCCATAGTGTCCGCCAAGCGGTTCTGGCATACCAGGCTGGTGATTTGGGCATGTCAGGTATGTGGTTCCGGCGAGTCGAGCAGGTGGCTCCGGCGTGCTCGGCAGGTTGGTCAGACGGGTCTGGCAGGTGTTTTCCGTCTGTTCGGGGTGTGGTTCCAGCATCTCATGCACATGGTTCTGGCACTTCTGAGATGTGGTTCCGGCCGGCCCGACAGGTGTTTCCACAGTGTCCGCAAAGCGGTTCTGGCGTAGCTGGCAGGTGATTTTGGCATGACCGGCAGGTGGTTCCAGCAAGCCCGGCAGGTGATTCCGAAGTGTTCCCCACCTGGTTGTGGCGTAGCCGGCAGGTGATTTTTGCGTGATCGGCAGGTGGTTCTGGCGAGTCGAGCAGGTGGCTCCGGCGTGCTCGGCAGGTGGTTCCGGTCTGTCTGGTAGGTGATTCCGGCGTGTCCGGCACGTGCTTCCGGCACGTCTGAGAGGTGGTTCCGGCATGCGCGACAGGTCATTTCGTAGTGTCCGCCAGGTGGTTCTGGCGTACCCGGCAGGTGATTTTGGCGTGTCCGACAGGTGTTTCTGGCGAGTCGAGCAGGTGGCTCCGGCATGCTCGGCAGGTGCTTCCGGCGTCTCCGGCACGTGGTTCTGGTGTGTCTGAGAGCTGGTTCCGGCATGTCCGGCAGATGATTCCGGAGTGTCCGCCAAATGGTTCTGGCATACCCGGCTGGTGATTTGGGCATGTCAGGTAGGTGGTTCCAGCGAGTCGAGCAGGTGGCTCCGGCGTGCTCGGCAGGTTGTTCAGACGGGTGTGGCAGGTGTTTTCCGTCTGTTCAGGGTGTGGTTCCAGCATCTCATGCACATGGTTCTGGCACGTCTGAGATGTGGTTCCGGCCGGCCCGACAGGTGTTTCCACAGTGTCCGCCAAGTGGTACTGGCGTAGTTGGCAGGTGATTTTGGCATACCGGCAGGTGGTTCCAGCAAGCCCGGCAGGTGATTCCGAAGTTTTCCCCAACTGGTTGTGGCGTAGCCGGCAGGTGATTTCTGCGTGTCCGGCAGGTGGTTCTGGCGAGTCGAGCAGGTGGTTCCGGCGTGCTCGGCAGGTGCTTCCGGGGTCACTGGCACGTGGTTCTGGCATATCTGAGAGGTGGTTCCGGCATGCCCGGCAGGTGATTCCGGAGTGTTCGCGAAGTGTTTCCGGCGTAGCCGGCAGGTGATTTTGCATGTCCCGCGGTCGTTCCGGCGGGTCGAGCCGGTGGTTCCGGCGTGTCCGGCAGGTGGTTCCGGTCTGTCCGGCAGGTGGTTCTGTGGTGTCCGGCACGAGGTTCAGTCTGAGAGGCTGTGCCGGCATGCCCCTCACGTGATTCCGGCTTGTCCCCGAAGTGGTGCTGGTGTAGCGGGCAGGTGATTTTGGCGTGTCCGGCAGGTGGTTCAGGCGAGTTGAGCAGGTGGTTGCGACGTGCTCGGCAGGTGCTTCCGGCGTCTCCGGCACGTGTTTCTGGCACATCTGACTGGTGGTTCCGGCATGCCCAAAAGTTGATTCCGGTCTGTCCGGTAGGTGGTTCCGGCGTGCACGGCACGTGGTTCTGGTACGTGTCAGAGGTGGTTGCGTATGCCCAACAGGTGATTCCGGACTGTCCGCCACGTGCTTCTGGCACGTCTGAGAGGTGGTTCCAACATGCCCGGCAGGTCATCTCGGAGAGTCGTCCAAGTGGTTCTGGCGTAGCCCGCAGGTGATTTTGGCGTGTCCGGCAGGTGGTTCCGCTGTGCTCGGCAGGTGGTTCAGGCATGGCCGTCACGTGGTTCCAGTCTGTCCAGGACGTGTTTCCAGCTTCTCCGGCAGGTGGTTCTGGTACGTCTGAGAGGTGGTTCCGCCATGGCTGGCAGGTGATCCCGGACTGTCCCCCAGGTGGTTCTGGCATAGCCAGCAGTTGATATTGGCCTGTCCGGCAGGTGGTTCCAGCGAGTCAAACAGGTGGCTCCGGCGTTCTTGGCAGGTGGTTCCGGTCTGTCCGGTAGGTGTTTCCGGCGTGTCTGGCACGTGCTTCCGGCACGTCTGAGAGGTGGTTCCGGCATGCGCGGCAGGTGATTCCGTAGTGTCCGCCAGGTGGTTCTGGCATACCCGGCAGGTGATTTTGGCGTGTCCGGCAGGTGTTTCTGGCGAGTCGAGCAGGTGGCTCCGGCATGCTCGGCAGGTGCTTCCGGCGTCTCCGGCACTTGGTTCTGGTGTGTCTGAGAGCTGGTTCCGGCATGTCCGGCAGATGATTCCGGAGTGTCCGCCAAGTGGTTCTGGCATACCCAGCAGGTGATATTCGCATGACCGGAAGGTGGTTCCAGCAAGCCCGGCAGGTTATTCCGAAGTGTTCCCCAACTGGTTGTGGCGTAGCCGGCAGGTGATTTTGGCGTGTCCGGCAGGTGGTTCTGGCGAGTCGAGCAGGTGTTTCCGGCGTGCTCGGCAGGTGCTTCCGGGGTCATTGGCACGTGGTTCTGGCATATCTGAGAGGTGGTTCCGGCATGCCCGGCAGGTGATTCCGGAGTGCTCGCCAAGTGTTTCCGGCGTAGCCGGCAGGTGATTTTGCATGTCCAGTGGTCGTTCCGGCGGGTCGAGCCGGTGGTTCCGGCGTGTCCGGCAGGTGGTTCCGCTCTGTCCGGCAGGTGGTTCTGTGGTGTCCGGCACGAGGTTCAGTCTGAGAGGCTGTGCCGGCATGCCCCTCACGTGATTCCGGCTTGTCTCCTAAGTGGTGCTGGTGTAGCGGGCAGGTGATTTTGGCGTGTCCGGCAGGTGGTTCAGGCGAGTTGATCAGGTGGTTGCGACGTGCTCGGCAGTTGCTTCCGGCGTCTCCGGCACGTGTTTCTGGCACATCTGACTGGTGGTTCCGGCATGCCCAAAAGTTGATTCCGGTCTGTCCGGTAGGTGGTTCCGGCGTGCACGGCACGTTGTTCTGGTACGTGTCAGAGGTGGTTGCGTATGCCCAACAGGTGATTCCGGACTGTCCGCCACGTGCTTCTGGCACGTCTGAGAGGTGGTTCCAACATGCCCGTCAGGTCATTTCGGAGAGTCGTCCAAGTGGTTCTGGCGTAGCCCGCAGGTGATTTTGGCGTGTCCGGCAGGTGGTTCTGCCGTGCTCGGCAGGTGGTTCAGGCATGGCCGTCACGTGGTTTCAGTCTGTCCAGGACGTGTTTCCAGCTTCTCCGGCAGGTGGTTCTGGTACGTCTGAGAGGTGGTTCCGCCATGGCTGGCAGGTGATCCCGGACTGTCCCCCAGGTGGTTCTGGCATAGCCAGCAGTTGATATTGGCCTGTCCGGCAGGTGGTTCCAGCGAGTCGAACAGGTGGCTCCGGCGTGCTCGGCAGGTGGTTCCGGTCTGTCCGGTAGGAGATTCCGGCGTTTCCGGCACGTGCTTCCGGCACGTCTGAGAGGTGGTTCCGGCATGCGCGACAGGTGGTTTCGGAGTGTCCGCCAGGTGGTTCTGGCGTATCCGGCAGGTGATTTTGGCGTGTCCGGCAGGTGTTTCTGGCGAGTCGAGCAGGTGGCTCCGGCATGCTCGGCAGGTGCTTCCGGCGTCTCCGGCACTTGGTTCTGGTGTGTCTGAGAGCTGGTTCCGGCATGTCCGGCAGATGATTCCGGAGTGTCCGCCATGTGGTTCTGGCATACCCAGCAGGTGATTTTGGCGTGTCAGGGAGGTGGTACCGGTGAGTCGAGCAGATGTTTCCGGCGTGCTCAGCAGGTGGTTCAGGCGGTTCTGGCAGGTGGTATCCGTCTGTTCGGGGTGTGGTTCCAGCATCTCATGAACACATTTCTGGCACGTCTGAGATGTGGTTCCAGCCGGCCCGACAGGTGTTTCCGCAGTGTCCGCCAAGCGGTTCTGGCATAGTTGGCAGGTGATTTTGGCATGACTGGCAGGTGGTTCCAGCAAGCCTGGCAGGTGATTGCAAAGTGTTCACCATCTGGTTGTGGCGTAGCCGGCAGGTGATTTTTGCGTGATCGGCAGGTGGTTCTGGCGAGTCGAGCAGGTGGTTCCGGCGTGCTCGGCTGGTGCTTCCGGGGTCATTGGCACGGGGTTCTGGCATGTCTGAGAGGTGGTTCCTGCATGCCCGGCAAGTGATTCCGGAGTGTTCGCCAAGTGGTTCTGGCATAGTCGGCAGGTGATTTTGGCATGTCCGGCAGGTGGTTCAGGCGAGTTGAGCAGGTGGTTCCAACGTGCTTGGCAGTTGCTTCCGGCGTCTCCGGCACGTGTTTCTGGCACATCTGACAGGTGGTTCCGGCATGCCCGAAAGGTGATTCCGGTCTGTCCGGTAGGTGGTTCCAGCCTGCACGGCATGTGGTTCTGGTACGTCTCAGAGGTGGTTGCGCATGCCCAACAGGTGATTCCGGACTGTCCGCCACATGGTTCTGGCACGTCTGAGAGGTGGTTCTGGCATGCCCGGCAGGTCATCCCAGAGAGTCCTCCAAGTGGTTCTGGCATAACACGCAGGTGATTTTGGCGTGTCTGGCAGGTTGTTCCGCCGTGCTCGGCAGGTGGTTCAGGCATGGGCGTCACGTGGTTCCAGTCTGTCCAGGACGTGTTTCCAGCTTCTCCGGCAGGTGGTTCTGGTACGTCTGAGAGGTGGTTCCGCCATGGCTGGCAGGTGATTCCGGACCGTCCCCCAGGTGGTTCTGGCATAGCCAGCAGTTGATATTGGCCTGTCCGGCAGGTGGTTCCAGCGAGTCGAGCAGGTGGCTCCGGCATGCTCGGCAGGTGCTTCCGGCGTCTCCGGCACTTGGTTCTGGTGTATCTGAGAGCTGGTTCCGGCATGTCCGGCAGATGATTCCGGAGTGTCCGCCAAGTGGTTCTGGCATACCCAGCAGGTGATATTCGCATGACCGGAAGGTGGTTCCAGCAAGCCCGGCAGGTGATTCCGAAGTGTTCCCCAACTGGTTGTGGCGTAGCCGGCAGGTGATTTTGGCGTGTCCGGCAGGTGGTTCTGGCGAGTCGAGCAGGTGGTGCCGGCGTGCTCGGCAGGTGCTTCCGGGGTCATTGGCACGTGGTTCTGGCATATCTGAGAGGTGGTTCCGGCATGCCCGGCAGGTGTTTCCGGAGTGTTCGCCAAGTGTTTCCGGCGTAGCCGGCAAGTGATTTTGCATGTCCAGCGGTCGTTCCGGCGGGTCGAGCCGGTGGTACCGGCGTGTCCGGCAGGTGGTTCCGGTCTGTCCGGCAGGTGGTTCTGTGGTGTCCGGCACGAGGTTCAGTCTGAGAGGCTGTGCCGGCATGCCCCTCACGTGATTCCGGCTTGTCCCCGAAGTGGTTCTGGCGTACCCGGCAGGTGATTTTGGCGTGTCCGACAGGTGTTTCTGGCGAGTCGAGCAGGTGGCTCCGGCATGCTCGGCAGGTGCTTCCGGCGTCTCCGGCACGTGGTTCTGGTGTGTCTGAGAGCTGGTTCCGGCATGTCCGGCAGATGATTCCGGAGTGTCCGCCAAATGGTTCTGGCATACCCGGCTGGTGATTTGGGCATGTCAGGTAGGTGGTTCCAGCGAGTCGAGCAGGTGGCTCCGGCGTGCTCGGCAGGTTGTTCAGACGGGTGTGGCAGGTGTTTTCCGTCTGTTCAGGGTGTGGTTCCAGCATCTCATGCACATGGTTCTGGCACGTCTGAGATGTGGTTCCGGCCGGCCCGACAGGTGTTTCCACAGTGTCCGCCAAGTGGTACTGGCGTAGTTGGCAGGTGATTTTGGCATACCGGCAGGTGGTTCCAGCAAGCCCGGCAGGTGATTCCGAAGTTTTCCCCAACTGGTTGTGGCGTAGCCGGCAGGTGATTTCTGCGTGTCCGGCAGGTGGTTCTGGCGAGTCGAGCAGGTGGTTCCGGCGTGCTCGGCAGGTGCTTCCGGGGTCACTGGCACGTGGTTCTGGCATATCTGAGAGGTGGTTCCGGCATGCCCGGCAGGTGATTCCGGAGTGCTCGCCAAGTGTTTCCGGCGTAGCCGGCAGGTGATTTTGCATGTCCAGCGGTCGTTCCGGCGGGTCGAGCCGGTGGTTCCGGCGTGTCCGGCAGGTGGTTCCGCTCTGTCCGGCAGGTGGTTCTGTGGTGTCCGGCACGAGGTTCAGTCTGAGAGGCTGTGCCGGCATGCCCCTCACGTGATTCCGGCTTGTCTCCTAAGTGGTGCTGGTGTAGCGGGCAGGTGATTTTGGCGTGTCCGGCAGGTGGTTCAGGCGAGTTGATCAGGTGGTTGCGACGTGCTCGGCAGTTGCTTCCGGCGTCTCCGGCACGTGTTTCTGGCACATCTGACTGGTGGTTCCGGCATGCCCAAAAGTTGATTCCGGTCTGTCCGGTAGGTGGTTCCGGCGTGCACGGCACGTTGTTCTGGTACGTGTCAGAGGTGGTTGCGTATGCCCAACAGGTGATTCCGGACTGTCCGCCACGTGCTTCTGGCACGTCTGAGAGGTGGTTCCAACATGCCCGTCAGGTCATTTCGGAGAGTCGTCCAAGTGGTTCTGGCGTAGCCCGCAGGTGATTTTGGCGTGTCCGGCAGGTGGTTCTGCCGTGCTCGGCAGGTGGTTCAGGCATGGCCGTCACGTGGTTTCAGTCTGTCCAGGACGTGTTTCCAGCTTCTCCGGCAGGTGGTTCTGGTACGTCTGAGAGGTGGTTCCGCCATGGCTGGCAGGTGATCCCGGACTGTCCCCCAGGTGGTTCTGGCATAGCCAGCAGTTGATATTGGCCTGTCCGGCAGGTGGTTCCAGCGAGTCGAACAGGTGGCTCCGGCGTGCTCGGCAGGTGGTTCCGGTCTGTCCGGTAGGAGATTCCGGCGTTTCCGGCACGTGCTTCCGGCACGTCTGAGAGGTGGTTCCGGCATGCGCGACAGGTGGTTTCGGAGTGTCCGCCAGGTGGTTCTGGCGTATCCGGCAGGTGATTTTGGCGTGTCCGGCAGGTGTTTCTGGCGAGTCGAGCAGGTGGCTCCGGCATGCTCGGCAGGTGCTTCCGGCGTCTCCGGCACTTGGTTCTGGTGTGTCTGAGAGCTGGTTCCGGCATGTCCGGCAGATGATTCCGGAGTGTCCGCCATGTGGTTCTGGCATACCCAGCAGGTGATTTTGGCGTGTCAGGGAGGTGGTACCGGTGAGTCGAGCAGATGTTTCCGGCGTGCTCAGCAGGTGGTTCAGGCGGTTCTGGCAGGTGGTATCCGTCTGTTCGGGGTGTGGTTCCAGCATCTCATGAACACATTTCTGGCACGTCTGAGATGTGGTTCCAGCCGGCCCGACAGGTGTTTCCGCAGTGTCCGCCAAGCGGTTCTGGCATAGTTGGCAGGTGATTTTGGCATGACTGGCAGGTGGTTCCAGCAAGCCTGGCAGGTGATTGCAAAGTGTTCACCATCTGGTTGTGGCGTAGCCGGCAGGTGATTTTTGCGTGATCGGCAGGTGGTTCTGGCGAGTCGAGCAGGTGGTTCCGGCGTGCTCGGCTGGTGCTTCCGGGGTCATTGGCACGGGGTTCTGGCATGTCTGAGAGGTGGTTCCTGCATGCCCGGCAAGTGATTCCGGAGTGTTCGCCAAGTGGTTCTGGCATAGTCGGCAGGTGATTTTGGCATGTCCGGCAGGTGGTTCAGGCGAGTTGAGCAGGTGGTTCCAACGTGCTTGGCAGTTGCTTCCGGCGTCTCCGGCACGTGTTTCTGGCACATCTGACAGGTGGTTCCGGCATGCCCGAAAGGTGATTCCGGTCTGTCCGGTAGGTGGTTCCAGCCTGCACGGCATGCGGTTCTGGTACGTCTCAGAGGTGGTTGCGCATGCCCAACAGGTGATTCCGGACTGTCCGCCACATGGTTCTGGCACGTCTGAGAGGTGGTTCTGGCATGCCCGGCAGGTCATCCCAGAGAGTCCTCCAAGTGGTTCTGGCATAACACGCAGGTGATTTTGGCGTGTCTGGCAGGTTGTTCCGCCGTGCTCGGCAGGTGGTTCAGGCATGGGCGTCACGTGGTTCCAGTCTGTCCAGGACGTGTTTCCAGCTTCTCCGGCAGGTGGTTCTGGTACGTCTGAGAGGTGGTTCCGCCATGGCTGGCAGGTGATTCCGGACCGTCCCCCAGGTGGTTCTGGCATAGCCAGCAGTTGATATTGGTCTGTCCGGCAGGTGGTTCCAGCGAGTCGAACAGGTGGCTCCGGCGTGCTCGTCAGGTGGTTCCGGTCTGTCTGGTAGGTGATTTTGGCGTGTCCGGCAGGTGTTTCTGGCGATTCGAGCAGGTGGCTCCGGCATGCTCGGCAGGTGCTTCCGGCGTCTCCGGCACTTGGTTCTGGTGTGTCTGAGAGCTGGTTCCGGCATGTCCGGCAGATGATTCCGGAGTGTCCGCCAAGTGGTTCTGGCATACCCAGCAGGTGATTTTCGCATGACCGGCAGTTGGTTCCAGCAAGCCCGGCAGGTGATTTCGAAGTGTTCCCCAACTGGTTGTGGCGTAGCCGGCAGGTGATTTTTGCGTGATCGGCAGGTGGTTCTGGCGAGTCGAGCTTGTGGTTCCGGCATGCTCGGCAGGTGCTTCCGGGGTCATTGGCACGTGGTTCTGGCATATCTGAGAGGTGGTTCCGGCATGCCCGGCAGGTGATTCCGGAGTGCTCGCCAAGTGTTTCCGGCGTAGCCGGCAGGTGATTTTGCATGTCCAGCGGTCGTTCCGGCGGGTCGAGCCGGTGGTTCCGGCGTGTCCGGCAGGTGGTTCCGGTCTGTCCGGCAGGTGGTTCTGTGGTGTCCGGCACGAGGTTCAGTCTGAGAGGCTGTGCCGGCATGCCCCTCACGTGATTCCGGCTTGTCCCCTAAGTGGTGCTGGTGTAGCGGGCAGGTGATTTTGGCGTGTCCGGCAGGTGGTTCAGGCGAGTTGATCAGGTGGTTGCGACGTGCTCGGCAGGTGCTTCCGGCGTCTCCGGCACGTGTTTCTGGCACATCTGACTGGTGGTTACGGCATGCCCAAAAGTTGATTCCGGTCTGTCCGGTAGGTGGTTCCGGCGTGCACGGCACGTTGTTCTGGTACGTGTCAGAGGTGGTTGCGTATGCCCAACAGGTGATTCCGGACTGTCCGCCACGTGCTTCTGGCACGTCTGAGAGGTGGTTCCAACATGCCCGTCAGGTCATTTCGGAGAGTCGTCCAAGTGGTTCTGGCGTAGCCCGCAGGTGATTTTGGCGTGTCCGGCAGGTGGTTCTGCCGTGCTCGGCAGGTGGTTCAGGCATGGCCGTCACGTGGTTTCAGTCTGTCCAGGACGTGTTTCCAGCTTCTCCGGCAGGTGGTTCTGGTACGTCTGAGAGGTGGTTCCGCCATGGCTGGCAGGTGATCCCGGACTGTCCCCCAGGTGGTTCTGGCATAGCCAGCAGTTGATATTGGCCTGTCCGGCAGGTGGTTCCAGCGAGTCGAACAGGTGGCTCCGGCGTGCTCGGCAGGTGGTTCCGGTCTGTCCGGTAGGAGATTCCGGCGTTTCCGGCACGTGCTTCCGGCACGTCTGAGAGGTGGTTCCGGCATGCGCGACAGGTGGTTTCGGAGTGTCCGCCAGGTGGTTCTGGCGTATCCGGCAGGTGATTTTGGCGTGTCCGGCAGGTGTTTCTGGCGAGTCGAGCAGGTGGCTCCGGCATGCTCGGCAGGTGCTTCCGGCGTCTCCGGCACTTGGTTCTGGTGTGTCTGAGAGCTGGTTCCGGCATGTCCGGCAGATGATTCCGGAGTGTCCGCCAAGTGGTTCTGGCATACCCAGCAGGTGATTTTGGCGTGTCAGGGAGGTGGTACCGGTGAGTCGAGCAGATGTTTCCGGCGTGCTCAGCAGGTGGTTCAGGCGGTTCTGGCAGGTGGTATCCGTCTGTTCGGGGTGTGGTTCCAGCATCTCATGAACACATTTCTGGCACGTCTGAGATGTGGTTCCAGCCGGCCCGACAGGTGTTTCCGCAGTGTCCGCCAAGCGGTTCTGGCATAGTTGGCAGGTGATTTTGGCATGACTGGCAGGTGGTTCCAGCAAGCCTGGCAGGTGATTGCAAAGTGTTCACCATCTGGTTGTGGCGTAGCCGGCAGGTGATTTTTGCGTGATCGGCAGGTGGTTCTGGCGAGTCGAGGAGGTGGTTCCGGCGTGCTCGGCTGGTGCTTCCGGGGTCATTGGCACGGGGTTCTGGCATGTCTGAGAGGTGGTTCCTGCATGCCCGGCAAGTGATTCCGGAGTGTTCGCCAAGTGGTTCTGGCATAGTCGGCAGGTGATTTTGGCATGTCCGGCAGGTGGTTCAGGCGAGTTGAGCAGGTGGTTCCAACGTGCTTGGCAGTTGCTTCCGGCGTCTCCGGCACGTGTTTCTGGCACATCTGACAGGTGGTTCCGGCATGCCCGAAAGGTGATTCCGGTCTGTCCGGTAGGTGGTTCCAGCCTGCACGGCATGTGGTTCTGGTACGTCTCAGAGGTGGTTGCGCATGCCCAACAGGTGATTCCGGACTGTCCGCCACATGGTTCTGGCACGTCTGAGAGGTGGTTCCGGCATGCCCGGCAGGTCATCCCAGAGAGTCCTCCAAGTGGTTCTGGCATAACACGCAGGTGATTTTGGCGTGTCTGGCAGGTTGTTCCGCCGTGCTCGGCAGGTGGTTCAGGCATGGGCGTCACGTGGTTCCAGTCTGTCCAGGACGTGTTTCCAGCTTCTCCGGCAGGTGGTTCTGGTACGTCTGAGAGGTGGTTCCGCCATGGCTGGCAGGTGATTCCGGACTGTCCCCCAGGTGGTTCTGGCATAGCCAGCAGTTGATATTGGCCTGTCCGGCAGGTGGTTCCAGCGAGTCGGGCAGGTGGCTCCGGCATGCTCGGCAGGTGCTTCCGGCGTCTCCGGCACTTGGTTCTGGTGTATCTGAGAGCTGGTTCCGGCATGTCCGGCAGATGATTCCGGAGTGTCCGCCAAGTGGTTCTGGCATACCCAGCAGGTGATATTCGCATGACCGGAAGGTGGTTTCAGCAAGCCCGGCAGGTGATTCCGAAGTGTTCCCCAACTGGTTGTGGCGTAGCCGGCAGGTGATTTTGGCGTGTCCGGCAGGTGGTTCTGGCGAGTCGAGCAGGTGGTTCCGGCGTGCTCGGCAGGTGCTTCCGGGGTCATTGGCACGTGGTTCTGGCATATCTGAGAGGTGGTTCCGGCATGCCCGGCAGGTGTTTCCGGAGTGTTCGCCAAGTGTTTCCGGCGTAGCCGGCAAGTGATTTTGCATGTCCAGCGGTCGTTCCGGCGGGTCGAGCCGGTGGTACCGGCGTGTCCGGCAGGTGGTTCCGGTCTGTCCGGCAGGTGGTTCTGTGGTGTCCGGCACGAGGTTCAGTCTGAGAGGCTGTGCCGGCATGCCCCTCACGTGATTCCGGCTTGTCCCCGAAGTGGTTCTGGCATACCCGGCAGGTGATTTTGGCGTGTCCGGCAGGTGTTTCTGGCGAGTCGAGCAGGTGGCTCCGGCATGCTCGGCAGGTGCTTCCGGCGTCTCCGGCACTTGGTTCTGGTGTGTCTGAGAGCTGGTTCCGGCATGTCCGGCAGATGATTCCGGAGTGTCCGCCAAGTGGTTCTGGCATACCCAGCAGGTGATTTTGGCGTGTCAGGGAGGTGGTACCGGTGAGTCGAGCAGGTGGTTCCGGCGTGCTCAGCAGGTGGTTCAGGCGGTTCTGGCAGGTGGTATCCGTCTGTTCGGGGTGTGGTTCCAGCATCTCATGAACACGTTTCTCTCTCGTCTGAGATGTGGTTCCAGCCGGCCCGACAGGTGTTTCCGCAGTGTCCGCCAAGCGGTTCTGGCGTAGTTGGCAGGTGATTTTGGCATGACTGGCAGGTGGTTCCAGCAAGCCTGGCAGGTGATTGCAAAGTGTTCACCAACTGGTTGTGGCGTAGCCGGCAGGTGATTTTTGCGTGATCGGCAGGTGGTTCTGGCGAGTCGAGCAGGTGGTTCCGGCGTGCTCGGCAGGTGCTTCCGGGGTCATTGGCACGTGGTTCTGGCATATCTGAGAGGTGGTTCCGGCATGCCCGGCAGGTGATTCCGGAGTGCTCGCCAAGTGTTTCCGGCGTAGCCGGCAGGTGATTTTGCATGTCCAGCGGTCGTTCCGGCGGGTCGAGCCGGTGGTTCCGGCGTGTCCGGCAGGTGGTTCCGGTCTGTCCGGCAGGTGGTTCTGTGGTGTCCGGCACGAGGTTCAGTCTGAGAGGCTGTGCCGGCATGCCCCTCACGTGATTCCGGCTTGTCCCCGAAGTGGTGCTGGTGTAGCGGGCAGGTGATTTTGGCGTGTCCGGCAGGTGGTTCAGGCGAGTTGATCAGGTGGTTGCGACGTGCTCGGCAGGTGCTTCCGGCGTCTCCGGCACGTGTTTCTGGCACATCTGACTGGTGGTTACGGCATGCCCAAAAGTTGATTCCGGTCTGTCCGGTAGGTGGTTCCGGCGTGCACGGCACGTTGTTCTGGTACGTGTCAGAGGTGGTTGCGTATGCCCAACAGGTGATTCCGGACTGTCCGCCACGTGCTTCTGGCACGTCTGAGAGGTGGTTCCAACATGCCCGTCAGGTCATTTCGGAGAGTCGTCCAAGTGGTTCTGGCGTAGCCCGCAGGTGATTTTGGCGTGTCCGGCAGGTGGTTCCTCCGTGCTCGGCAGGTGGTTCAGGCATGGCCGTCACGTGGTTTCAGTCTGTCCAGGACGTGTTTCCAGCTTCTCCGGCAGGTGGTTCTGGTACGTCTGAGAGGTGGTTCCGCCATGGCTGGCAGGTGATCCCGGACTGTCCCCCAGGTGGTTCTGGCATAGCCAGCAGTTGATATTGGCCTGTCCGGCAGGTGGTTCCAGCGAGTCGAACAGGTGGCTCCGGCGTGCTCGGCAGGTGGTTCCGGTCTGTCCGGTAGGAGATTCCGGCGTTTCCGGCACGTGCTTCCGGCACGTCTGAGAGGTGGTTCCGGCATGCGCGACAGGTGGTTTCGGAGTGTCCGCCAGGTGGTTCTGGCGTATCCGGCAGGTGATTTTGGCGTGTCCGGCAGGTGGTTCAGGCGAGTTGAGCAGGTGGTTCCAACGTGCTTGGCAGGTGCTTCCGGCGTCTCCGGCACGTGTTTCTGGCACATCTGACAGGTGGTTCCAGCATGCCCGAAAGGTGATTCCAGTCTGTCCGGTAGGTGGTTCCAGCCTGCACGGCATGTGGTTCTGGTACGTCTCAGAGGTGGTTGCGCATGCCCAACAGGTGATTCCAGACTGTCCGCCACATGGTTCTGGCACGTCTGAGAGGTGGTTCCGGCATGCCCGGCAGGTCATCCCAGAGAGTCCTCCAAGTGGTTCTGGCATAACACGCAGGAGATTTTGGCGTGTCTGGCAGGTTGTTCCGTTGTGCTTGGCAGGTGGTTCAGGCTTGGCCGGCAGGTGGTTCCAGACTGTCCAGGACGTGTTTCCAGCTTCTCCGGCAGGTGGTTCTGCTACGTCTGAGAGGTGGTTCCGCCATGGCTGGCAGGTGACTCCGGACCGTCCCCCAGGTGGTTCTGGCATAGCCAGCAGTTGATATTGGCCTGTCCGGCAGGTGGTTCCAGCGAGTCGAACAGGTGGCTCCGGCGTGCTCGGCAGGTGGTTCCGGTCTGTCTGGTAGGTGATTCCGGCGTGTCCGGCACGTGCTTCCGGCACGTCTGAGAGGTGGTTCCGGCATGCGCGACAGGTCATTTCGTAGTGTCCGCCAGGTGGTTCTGGCGTACCCGGCAGGTGATTTTGGCGTGTCCGACAGGTGTTTCTGGCGAGTCGAGCAGGTGGCTCCGGCATGCTCGGCAGGTGCTTCCGGCGTCTCCGGCACGTGGTTCTGGTGTGTCTGAGAGCTGGTTCCGGCATGTCCGGCAGATGATTCCGGAGTGTCCGCCAAGTGGTTCTGGCATACCCGGCTGGTGATTTGGGCTGTCAGGTAGGTGGTTCCGGCGAGTCGAGCAGGTGGCTCCGGCGTGCTCGGCAGGTTGTTCAGACGGGTCTGGCAGGTGTTTTCCGTCTGTTCAGGGTGTGGTTCCAGCATCTCATGCACATGGTTCTGGCACGTCTGAGATGTGGTTCCGGCCGGCCCGACAGGTGTTTCCACAGTGTCCGCCAAGTGGTACTGGCGTAGTTGGCAGGTGATTTTGGCATGACCGGCAGGTGGTTCCAGCAAGCCCGGCAGGTGATTCCGAAGTTTTCCCCAACTGGTTGTGGCGTAGACGGCAGGTGATTTTTGCGTGTCCGGCAGGTGGTTCTGGCGAGTCGAGCAGGTGGTTCCGGCGTGCTCGGCAGGTGCTTCCGGGGTCATTGGCACGTGGTTCTGGCATATCTGAGAGGTGGTTCCGGCATGCCCGGCAGGTGATTCTGGAGTGTTCGCGAAGTGTTTCCGGCGTAGCCGGCAGGTGATTTTGCATGTCCCGCGGTCGTTCCGGCGGGTCGAGCCGGTGGTTCCGGCGTGTCCGGCAGGTGGTTCCGGTCTGTCCGGCAGGTGGTTCTGTGGTGTCCGGCACGAGGTTCAGTCTGAGAGGCTGTGCTGGCATGCCCCTCACGTGATTCCGGCTTGTCCCCGAAGTGGTGCTGGTGTAGCGGGCAGGTGATTTTGGCGTGTCCGGCAGGTGGTTCAGGCGAGTTGAGCAGGTGGTTGCGACGTGCTCGGCAGGTGCTTCCGGCGTCTCCGGCACGTGTTTCTGGCACATCTGACTGGTGGTTCCGGCATGCCCAAAAGTTGATTCCGGTCTGTCCGGTAGGTGGTTCCGGCGTGCACGGCACGTGGTTCTGGTACGTGTCAGAGGTGGTTGCGTATGCCCAACAGGTGATTCCGGACTGTCCGCCACGTGCTTCTGGCACGTCTGAGAGGTGGTTCCAACATGCCCGGCAGGTCATTTCGGAGAGTCGTCCAAGTGGTTCTGGCGTAGCCCGCAGGTGATTTTGGCGTGTCCGGCAGGTGGTTCCGCCGTGCTCGGCAGGTGGTTCAGGCATGGCCGTCACGTGGTTCCAGTCTGTCCAGGACATGTTTCCAGCTTCTCCGGCAGGTGGTTCTGGTACGTCTGAGAGGTGGTTCCGCCATGGCTGGCAGGTGATCCCGGACTGTCCCCCAGGTGGTTCTGGCATAGCCAGCAGTTGATATTGGCCTGTCCGGCAGGTGGTTCCAGCGAGTCAAACAGGTGGCTCCGGCGTTCTTGGCAGGTGGTTCCGGTCTGTCCGGTAGGTGTTTCCGGCGTGTCTGGCACGTGCTTCCGGCACGTCTGAGAGGTGGTTCCGGCAAGCGCGGCAGGTGATTCCGTAGTGTCCGCCAGGTGGTTCTGGCATACCCGGCAGGTGATTTTGGCGTGTCCGGCAGGTGTTTCTGGCGAGTCGAGCAGGTGGCTCCGGCATGCTCGGCAGGTGCTTCCGGCGTCTCCGGCACTTGGTTCTGGTGTGTCTGAGAGCTGGTTCCGGCATGTCCGGCAGATGATTCCGGAGTGTCCGCCAAGTGGTTCTGGCATACCCAGCAGGTGATTTTGGCGTGTCAGGGAGGTGGTACCGGTGAGTCGAGCAGGTGGTTCCGGCGTGCTCAGCAGGTGGTTCAGGCGGTTCTGGCAGGTGGTATCCGTCTGTTCGGGGTGTGGTTCCAGCATCTCATGAACACGTTTCTCTCTCGTCTGAGATGTGGTTCCAGCCGGCCCGACAGGTGTTTCCGCAGTGTCCGCCAAGCGGTTCTGGCGTAGTTGGCAGGTGATTTTGGCATGACTGGCAGGTGGTTCCAGCAAGCCTGGCAGGTGATTGCAAAGTGTTCACCAACTGGTTGTGGCGTAGCCGGCAGGTGATTTTTGCGTGATCGGCAGGTGGTTCTGGCGAGTCGAGCAGGTGGTTCCGGCGTGCTCGGCTGGTGCTTCCGGGGTCATTGGCACGGGGTTCTGGCATGTCTGAGAGGTGGTTCCTGCATGCCCGGCAAGTGATTCCGGAGTGTTCGCCAAGTGGTTCTGGCATAGTCGGCAGGTGATTTTGGCATGTCCGGCAGGTGGTTCAGGCGAGTTGAGCAGGTGGTTCCAACGTGCTTGGCAGGTGCTTCCGGCGTCTCCGGCACGTGTTTCTGGCACATCTGACAGGTGGTTCCGGCATGCCCGAAAGGTGATTCCGGTCTGTCCGGTAGGTGGTTCCAGCCTGCACGGCATGTGGTTCTGGTACGTGTCAGAGGTGGTTGCGCATGCCCAACAGGTGATTCCGGACTGTCCGCCACATGGTTCTGGCACGTCTGAGAGGTGGTTCCGGCATGCCCGGCAGGTCATCCCAGAGAGTCCTCCAAGTGGTTCTGGCATAACACGCAGGTGATTTGGCGTGTCTGGCAGGTTGTTCCGTTGTGCTTGGCAGGTGGTTCAGGCTTGGCCGGCAGGTGGTTCCAGACTGTCCAGGACGTGTTTCCAGCTTCTCCGGCAGGTGGTTCTGCTACGTCTGAGAGGTGGTTCCGCCATGGCTGGCAGGTGATTCCGGACCGTCCCCCAGGTGGTTCTGGCATAGCCAGCAGTTGATATTGGCCTGTCCGGCAGGTGGTTCCAGCGAGTCGAACAGGTGGCTCCGGCGTGCTCGGCAGGTGGTTCCGGTCTGTCTGGTAGGTGATTTCGGCGTGTCCGGCACGTGCTTCAGGCACGTCTGAGAGGTGGTTCCGGCATGCGCGACAGGTGATTTCGGAGTGTCCGCCAGGTGGTTCTGGCGTACCCGGCAGGTGATTTTGGCGTGTCATACAGGTGTTTCTGGCGAGTCGAGCAGGTGGCTCCGGCATGCTCTGCAGGTGCTTCCAGCGTCTCCGGCACGTGGTTCTGGTGTGTCTGAGAGCTGGTTCCGGCATGTCCGGCAGATGATTCCGGAGTGTCCGCCAAGTGGTTCTGGCATACCCGGCTGGTGATTTGGGCATGTCAGGTAGGTGGTTCCGGCGAGTCGAGCAGGTGGCTCCGGCGTGCTCAGCAGGTTGTTCAGACGGGTGTGGCAGGTGTTTTCCGTCTGTTCAGGGTGTGGTTCCAGCATCTCATGCACATGGTTCTGGCACGTCTGAGTTGTGGTTCCGGCCGGCCAGACAGGTGTTTCCACAGTGTCCGCCAAGTGGTACTGGCGTAGTTGGCAGGTGATTTTGGCATGACCGGCAGGTGGTTCCAGCAAGCCCGGCAGGTGATTCCGAAGTTTTCCCCAACTGGTTATGGCGTAGCCGGCAGGTGATTTTTGCGTGTCCGGCAGGTGGTTCTGGCGAGTCGAGCAGGTGGTTCCGGCGTGCTCGGCAGGTGCTTCCGGGGTCATTGGCACGTGGTTCTGGCATATCTGAGAGGTGGTTCCGGCATGCCCGGCAGGTGATTCCGGAGTGTTCGCCAAGTGTTTCCGGCGTAGCCGGCAGGTGATTTTGCATGTCCCGCGGTCGTTCCGGCGGGTCGAGCCGGTGGTTCCGGCGTGTCCGGCAGGTGGTTCCGGTCTGTCCGGCAGGTGGTTCTGTGGTGTCCGGCACGAGGTTCAGTCTGAGAGGCTGTGCCGGCATGCCCCTCACGTGATTCCGGCTTGTCCCCGAAGTGGTGCTGGTGTAGCGGGCAGGTGATTTTGGCGTGTCCGGCAGGTGGTTCAGGCGAGTTGAGCAGGTGGTTGCGACGTGCTCGGCAGGTGCTTCCGGCGTCTCCGGCACGTGTTTCTGGCACATCTGACTGGTGGTTCCGGCATGCCCAAAAGTTGATTCCGGTCTGTCCGGTAGGTGGTTCCGGCGTGCACGGCACGTGGTTCTGGTACGTGTCAGAGGTGGTTGCGTATGCCCAACAGGTGATTCCGGACTGTCCGCCACGTGCTTCTGGCACGTCTGAGAGGTGGTTCCAACATGCCCGGCAGGTCATTTCGGAGAGTCGTCCAAGTGGTTCTGGCGTAGCCCGCAGGTGATTTTGGCGTGTCCGGCAGGTGGTTCCGCCGTGCTCGGCAGGTGGTTCAGGCATGGCCGTCACGTGGTTCCAGTCTGTCCAGGACGTGTTTCCAGCTTCTCCGGCAGGTGGTTCTGGTACGTCTGAGAGGTGGTTCCGCCATGGCTGGCAGGTGATCCCGGACTGTCCCCCAGGTGGTTCTGGCATAGCCAGCAGTTGATATTGGCCTGTCCGGCAGGTGGTTCCAGCGAGTCAAACAGGTGGCTCCGGCGTTCTTGGCAGGTGGTTCCGGTCTGTCCGGTAGGTGTTTCCGGCGTGTCTGGCACGTGCTTCCGGCACGTCTGAGAGGTGGTTCCGGCAAGCGCGGCAGGTGATTCCGTAGTGTCCGCCAGGTGGTTCTGGCATACCCGGCAGGTGATTTTGGCGTGTCCGGCAGGTGTTTCTGGCGAGTCGAGCAGGTGGCTCCGGCATGCTCGGCAGGTGCTTCCGGCGTCTCCGGCACTTGGTTCTGGTGTGTCTGAGAGCTGGTTCCGGCATGTCCGGCAGATGATTCCGGAGTGTCCGCCAAGTGGTTCTGGCATACCCAGCAGGTGATATTCGCATGACCGGAAGGTGGTTCCAGCGAGCCCGGCAGGTGATTCCGAAGTGTTCCCCAACTGGTTGTGGCGTAGCCGGCAGGTGATTTTGGCGTGTCCGGCAGGTGGTTCTGGCGAGTCGAGCAGGTGGTTCCGGCGTGCTCGGCAGGTGCTTCCGGGGTCATTGGCACGTGGTTCTGGCATATCTGAGAGGTGGTTCCGGCATGCCCGGCAGGTGATTCCGGAGTGCTCGCCAAGTGTTTCCGGCGTAGCCGGCAGGTGATTTTGCATGTCCAGCTGTCGTTCCGGAGGGTCGAGCCGGTGGTTCCGGCGTGTCCGGCAGGTGGTTCCGGTCTGTCCGGCAGGTGGTTCTGTGGTATCCGGCACGAGGTTCAGTCTGAGAGGCTGTGCCGGCATGCCCCTCACGTGATTCCGGCTTGTCCCCGAAGTGGTTCTGGCATACCCGGCAGGTGATTTTGGCGTGTCCGGCAGGTGTTTCTGGCGAGTCGAGCAGGTGGCTCCGGCATGCTTGGCAGGTGCTTCCGGCGTATCCGGCACTTGGTTCTGGTGTGTCTGAGAGCTGGTTCCGGCATGTCTGGCAGATGATTCCGGAGTGTGCACCAAGTGGTTCTGGCATACCCAGCAGGTGATTTTGGCGTGTCAGGGAGGTGGTACCGGTGAGTCGAGCATTTGGTTCTGGCGTGCTCAGCAGGTGGTTCAGGCGGTTCTGGCAGGTGGTATCCGTCTGTTCGGGGTGTGGTTCCAGCATCTCATGAACACGTTTCTGGCACGTCTGAGATGTGGTTCCAGCCGGCCCGACAGGTGTTTCCGCAGTGTCCGCCAAGCGGTTCTGGCGTAGTTGGCAGGTGATTTTGGCATGACTGGCAGGTGGTTCCAGCAAGCCTGGCAGGTGATTCCAAAGTGTTCACCAACTGGTTGTGGCGTAGCCGGCAGGTGATTTTTGCGTGATCGGCAGGTGGTTCTGGCGAGTCGAGCAGGTGGTTCCCGCGTGCTCGGCTGGTGCTTCCGGGGTCATTGGCACGGGGTTCTGGCATGTCTGAGAGGTGGTTCCTGCATGCCCGGCAAGTGATTCCGGAGTGTTCGCCAAGTGGTTCTGGCATAGTCGGCAGGTGATTTTGGCATGTCCGGCAGGTGGTTCAGGCGAGTTGAGCAGTTGGTTCCGACGTGCTTGGCAGGTGCTTCCGGCGTCTCCGGCACGTGTTTCTGGCACATCTGACAGGTGGTTCCGGCATGCCCGAAAGGTGATTCCGGTCTGTCCGGTAGGTGGTTCCAGCCTGCACGGCATGTGGTTCTGGTACGTCTCAGAGGTGGTTGCGCATGCCCAACAGGTGATTCCGGACTGTCCGCCACATGGTTCTGGCACGTCTGAGAGGTGGTTCCGGCATGCCCGGCAGGTCATCCCAGAGAGTCCTCCAAGTGGTTCTGGCATAACACGCAGGTGATTTTGGCGTGTCTGGCAGGTTGTTCCGTTGTGCTTGGCAGGTGGTTCAGGCTTGGCCGGCAGGTGGTTCCAGACTGTCCAGGACGTGTTTCCAGCTTCTCCGGCAGGTGGTTCTGCTACGTCTGAGAGGTGGTTCCGCCATGGCTGGCAGGTGATTCCGGACCGTCCCCCAGGTGGTTCTGGCATAGCCAGCAGTTGATATTGGCCTGTCCGGCAGGTGGTTCCAGCGAGTCGAACAGGTGGCTCCGGCGTGCTCGGCAGGTGGTTCCGGTCTGTCTGGTAGGTGATTTCGGCGTGTCCGGCACGTGCTTCAGGCACGTCTGAGAGGTGGTTCCGGCATGCGCGTCAGGTGATTTCGGAGTGTCCGCCAGGTGGTTCTGGCGTACCCGGCAGGTGATTTTGGCGTGTCCGACAGGTGTTTCTGACGAGTCGAGCAGGTGGCTCCGGCATGCTCGGCAGGTGCTTCCGGCGTCTCCGGCACGTGGTTCTGTTGTGTCTGAGAGGTGGTTCCGGCATGTCCGGCAGATGATTCCGGAGTGTCCGCCAAGTGGTTCTGGCATACCCGGCTGGTGATTTGGGCATGTCAGGTAGGTGGTTCCGGCGAGTCGAGCAGGTGGCTCCGGCGTGCTCGGCAGGTTGTTCAGACGGGTCTGGCAGGTGTTTTCCGTCTGTTCAGGGTGTGGTTCCAGCATCTCATGCACATGGTTCTGGCACGTCTGAGATGTGGTTCCGGCCGGCCCGACAGGTGTTTCCACAGTGTCCGCCAAGTGGTACTGGCGTAGTTGGCAGGTGATTTTGGCATGACCGGCAGGTGGTTCTAGCAAGCCCGGCAGGTGATTCTGAAGTTTTCCCCAACTGGTTGTGGCGTAGCCGGCAGGTGATTTTTGCGTGTCCGGCAGGTGGTTCTGGCGAGTCGAGCAGGTGGTTCCGGCGTGCTCGGCAGGTGCTTCCGGGGTCATTGGCACGTGGTTCTGGCATATCTGAGAGGTGGTTCCGGCATGCCCGGCAGGTGATTCCGGAGTGTTCGCCAAGTGTTTCCGGCATAGCCGGCAGGTGATTTTGCATGTCCAGCGGTCGTTCCGGCGGGTCGAGCCGGTGGTTCCAGCGTGTCCGGCAGGTGGTTCCGGTCTGTCCGGCAGGTGGTTCTGTGGTGTCCGGCACGAGGTTCAGTCTGAGAGGCTGTGCCGGCATGCCCCTCACGTGATTCCGGCTTGTCCCCGAAGTGGTGCTGGTGTAGCGGGCAGGTGATTTTGGCGTGTCCGGCAGGTGGTTCAGGCGAGTTGAGCAGGTGGTTGCGACGTGCTCGGCAGGTGCTTCCGGCGTCTCCGGCACGTGTTTCTGGCACATCTGACTGGTGGTTCCGGCATGCCCAAAAGTTGATTCCGGTCTGTCCGGTAGGTGGTTCCGGCGTGCACGGCACGTGGTTCTGGTACGTGTCAGAGGTGGTTGCGTATGCCCAACAGGTGATTCCGGACTGTCCGCCACGTGCTTCTGGCACGTCTGAGAGGTGGTTCCAACGTGCCCGGCAGGTCATTTCGGAGAGTCGTCCAAGTGGTTCTGGCGTAGCCCGCAGGTGATTTTGGCGTGCTCGGCAGGTGGTTCAGGCATGGCCGTCACGTGGTTCCAGTCTGTCCAGGACGTGTTTCCAGCTTCTCCGGCAGGTGGTTCTGGTACGTCTGAGAGGTGGTTCCGCCATGGCTGGCAGGTGATCCCGGACTGTCGCCCAGGTGGTTCTGGCATAGCCAGCAGTTGATATTGGCCTGTCCGGCAGGTGGTTCCAGCGAGTCAAACAGGTGGCTCCGGCGTTCTTGGCAGGTGGTTCCGGTCTGTCCGGTAGGTGTTTCCGGCGTGTCTGGCACGTGCTTCCGGCACGTCTGAGAGGTGGTTCCGGTATGCGCGGCAGGTGATTCCGTAGTGTCCGACAGGTGGTTCTGGCATACCCGGCAGGTGATTTTGGCGTGTCCGGCAGGTGTTTCTGGCGAGTCGAGCAGGTGGCTCCGGCATGCTCGGCAGGTGCTTCCGGCATCTCCGGCACTTGGTTCTGGTGTGTCTGAGAGCTGGTTCCGGCATGTCCGGCAGATGATTCCGGAGTGTCCGCCAAGTGGTTCTGGCATACCCAGCAGGTGATATTCGCATGACCGGAAGGTGGTTCCAGCGAGCCCGGCAGGTGATTCCGAAGTGTTCCCCAAATGGTTGTGGCGTAGCCGGCAGGTGATTTTGGCGTGTCCGGCAGGTGGTTCTGGCGAGTCGAGCAGGTGGTTCCGGCGTGCTCGGCAGGTGCTTCCGGGGTCATTGGCACGTGGTTCTGGCATATCTGAGAGGTGGTTCCGGCATGCCCGGCAGGTGTTTCCGGAGTGTTCGCCAAGTGTTTCCGGCGTAGCCGGCAGGTGATTTTGCATGTCCAGCGGTCGTTCCGGCGGGTCGAGCCGGTGGTTCCGGCGTGTCCGGCAGGTGGTTCCGGTCTGTCCGGCAGGTGGTTCTGTGGTGTCCGGCACGAGGTTCAGTCTGAGAGGCTGTGCCGGCATGCCCCTCACGTGATTCCGGCTTGTCCGCGAAGTGGTGCTGGTGTAGCGGGCAGGTGATTTTTGCGTGTCCGGCAGGTGGTTCTGGCGAGTCGAGCAGGTGGTTCCGGCGTGCTCGGCAGGTGCTTCCGGGGTCATTGGCACGTGGTTCTGGCATATCTGAGAGGTGGTTCCGGCATGCCCGGCAGGTGATTCCGGAGTGCTCGCCAAGTGTTTCCGGCGTAGCCGGCAGGTGATTTTGCATGTCCAGCGGTCGTTCCGGAGGGTCGAGCCGGTGGTTCCGGCGTGTCCGGCAGGTGGTTCCGGTCTGTCCGGCAGGTGGTTCTGTGGTGTCCGACACGAGGTTCAGTCTGAGAGGCTGTGCCGGCATGCCCCTCACGTGATTCCGGCTTGTCCCCGAAGTGGTTCTGGCATACCCGGCAGGTGATTTTGGCGTGTCCGGCAGGTGTTTCTGGCGAGTCGAGCAGGTGGCTCCGGCATGCTCGGCAGGTGCTTCCGGCGTCTCCGGCACTTGGTTCTGGTGTGTCTGAGAGCTGGTTCCGGCATGTCCGGCAGATGATTCCGGAGTGTCCGCCAAGTGGTTCTGGCATACCCGGCTGGTGATTTGGGCATGTCAGGTAGGTGGTTCCGGCGAGTCGAGCAGGTGGATCCGGCGTGCTCGGCAGGTTGTTCAGACGGGTCTGGCAGGTGTTTTCCGTCTGTTCAGGGTGTGGTTCCAGCATCTCATGCACATGGTTCTGGCACGTCTGAGATGTGGTTCCGGCCGGCCCGACAGGTGTTTCCACAGTGTCCGCCAAGTGGTACT
Source organism: Equus caballus (assembly GCF_041296265.1). Lineage (NCBI taxonomy): Eukaryota > Metazoa > Chordata > Mammalia > Perissodactyla > Equidae > Equus > Equus caballus. Next base: position 2,300,182 of record NC_091707.1, on the reverse strand, counting down.
GGCGTAGTTGGCAGGTGATTTTGGCATGACCGGCAGGTGGTTCCAGCAAGCCCGGCAGGCGATTCTGAAGTTTTCCCCAACTGGTTGTGGCGTAGCCGGCAGGTGATTTTTGCGTGTCCGGCAGGTGGTTCTGGCGAGTCGAGCAGGTGGTTCCGGCGTGCTCGGCAGGTGCTTCCGGGGTCATTGGCACGTGGTTCTGGCATATCTGAGAGGTGGTTCCGGCATGCCCGGCAGGTGATTCCGGAGTGTTCGCCAAGTGTTTCCGGCATAGCCGGCAGGTGATTTTGCATGTCCAGCGGTCGTTCCGGCGGGTCGAGCCGGTGGTTCCGGCGTGTCCGGCAGGTGGTTCCGGTCTGTCCGGCAGGTGGTTCTGTGGTGTCCGGCACGAGGTTCAGTCTGAGAGGCTGTGCCGGCATGCCCCTCACGTGATTCCGGCTTGTCCCCGAAGTGGTGCTGGTGTAGCGGGCAGGTGATTTTGGCGTGTCCGGCAGGTGGTTCAGGCGAGTTGAGCAGGTGGTTGCGACGTGCTCGGCAGGTGCTTCCGGCGTCTCCGGCACGTGTTTCTGGCACATCTGACTGGTGGTTCCGGCATGCCCAAAAGTGGATTCCGGTCTGTCCGGTAGGTGGTTCCGGCGTGCACGGCACGTGGTTCTGGTACGTGTCAGAGGTGGTTGCGTATGCCAAACAGGTGATTCCGGACTGTCCGCCACGTGCTTCTGGCACGTCTGAGAGGTGGTTCCAACGTGCCCGGCAGGTCATTTCGGAGAGTCGTCCAAGTGGTTCTGGCGTAGCCCGCAGGTGATTTTGGCGTGTCCGGCAGGTGGTTCCGCCGTGCTCGGCAGGTGGTTCAGGCATGGCCGTCACGTGGTTCCAGTCTGTCCAGGACGTGTTTCCAGCTTCTCCGGCAGGTGGTTCTGGTACGTCTGAGAGGTGGTTCCGCCATGGCTGGCAGGTGATCCCGGACTGTCGCCCAGGTGGTTCTGGCATAGCCAGCAGTTGATATTGGCCTGTCCGGCATGTGGTTCCAGCGAGTCAAACAGGTGGCTCCGGCGTTCTTGGCAGGTGGTTCCGGTCTGTCCGGTAGGTGTTTCCGGCGTGTCTGGCACGTGCTTCCGGCACGTCTGAGAGGTGGTTCCGGTATGCGCGGCAGGTGATTCCGTAGTGTCCGACAGGTGGTTCTGGCATACCCGGCAGGTGATTTTGGCGTGTCCGGCAGGTGTTTCTGGCGAGTCGAGCAGGTGGCTCCGGCATGCTCGGCAGGTGCTTCCGGCGTCTCCGGCACTTGGTTCTGGTGTGTCTGAGAGCTGGTTCCGGCATGTCCGGCAGATGATTCCGGAGTGTCCGCCAAGTGGTTCTGGCATACCCAGCAGGTGATATTCGCATGACCGGAAGGTGGTTCCAGCGAGCCCGGCAGGTGATTCCGAAGTGTTCCCCAACTGGTTGTGGCGTAGCCGGCAGGTGATTTTGGCGTGTCCGGCAGGTGGTTCTGGCGAGTCGAGCAGGTGGTTCCGGCGTGCTCGGCAGGTGCTTCCGGGGTCATTGGCACGTGGTTCTGGCATATCTGAGAGGTGGTTCCGGCATGCCCGGCAGGTGATTCCGGAGTGCTCGCCAAGTGTTTCCGGCGTAGCCGGCAGGTGATTTTGCATGTCCAGCTGTCGTTCCGGAGGGTCGAGCCGGTGGTTCCGGCGTGTCCGGCAGGTGGTTCCGGTCTGTCCGGCAGGTGGTTCTGTGGTATCCGGCACGAGGTTCAGTCTGAGAGGCTGTGCCGGCATGCCCCTCACGTGATTCCGGCTTGTCCCCGAAGTGGTTCTGGCATACCCGGCAGGTGATTTTGGCGTGTCCGGCAGGTGTTTCTGGCGAGTCGAGCAGGTGGCTCCGGCATGCTTGGCAGGTGCTTCCGGCGTATCCGGCACTTGGTTCTGGTGTGTCTGAGAGCTGGTTCCGGCATGTCTGGCAGATGATTCCGGAGTGTGCACCAAGTGGTTCTGGCATACCCAGCAGGTGATTTTGGCGTGTCAGGGAGGTGGTACCGGTGAGTCGAGCATTTGGTTCTGGCGTGCTCAGCAGGTGGTTCAGGCGGTTCTGGCAGGTGGTATCCGTCTGTTCGGGGTGTGGTTCCAGCATCTCATGAACACGTTTCTGGCACGTCTGAGATGTGGTTCCAGCCGGCCCGACAGGTGTTTCCGCAGTGTCCGCCAAGCGGTTCTGGCGTAGTTGGCAGGTGATTTTGGCATGACTGGCAGGTGGTTCCAGCAAGCCTGGCAGGTGATTCCAAAGTGTTCACCAACTGGTTGTGGCGTAGCCGGCAGGTGATTTTTGCGTGATCGGCAGGTGGTTCTGGCGAGTCGAGCAGGTGGTTCCCGCGTGCTCGGCTGGTGCTTCCGGGGTCATTGGCACGGGGTTCTGGCATGTCTGAGAGGTGGTTCCTGCATGCCCGGCAAGTGATTCCGGAGTGTTCGCCAAGTGGTTCTGGCATAGTCGGCAGGTGATTTTGGCATGTCCGGCAGGTGGTTCAGGCGAGTTGAGCAGTTGGTTCCGACGTGCTTGGCAGGTGCTTCCGGCGTCTCCGGCACGTGTTTCTGGCACATCTGACAGGTGGTTCCGGCATGCCCGAAAGGTGATTCCGGTCTGTCCGGTAGGTGGTTCCAGCCTGCACGGCATGTGGTTCTGGTACGTCTCAGAGGTGGTTGCGCATGCCCAACAGGTGATTCCGGACTGTCCGCCACATGGTTCTGGCACGTCTGAGAGGTGGTTCCGGCATGCCCGGCAGGTCATCCCAGAGAGTCCTCCAAGTGGTTCTGGCATAACACGCAGGTGATTTTGGCGTGTCTGGCAGGTTGTTCCGTTGTGCTTGGCAGGTGGTTCAGGCTTGGCCGGCAGGTGGTTCCAGACTGTCCAGGACGTGTTTCCAGCTTCTCCGGCAGGTGGTTCTGCTACGTCTGAGAGGTGGTTCCGCCATGGCTGGCAGGTGATTCCGGACCGTCCCCCAGGTGGTTCTGGCATAGCCAGCAGTTGATATTGGCCTGTCCGGCAGGTGGTTCCAGCGAGTCGAACAGGTGGCTCCGGCGTGCTCGGCAGGTGGTTCCGGTCTGTCTGGTAGGTGATTTCGGCGTGTCCGGCACGTGCTTCAGGCACGTCTGAGAGGTGGTTCCGGCATGCGCGTCAGGTGATTTCGGAGTGTCCGCCAGGTGGTTCTGGCGTACCCGGCAGGTGATTTTGGCGTGTCCGACAGGTGTTTCTGACGAGTCGAGCAGGTGGCTCCGGCATGCTCGGCAGGTGCTTCCGGCGTCTCCGGCACGTGGTTCTGTTGTGTCTGAGAGGTGGTTCCGGCATGTCCGGCAGATGATTCCGGAGTGTCCGCCAAGTGGTTCTGGCATACCCGGCTGGTGATTTGGGCATGTCAGGTAGGTGGTTCCGGCGAGTCGAGCAGGTGGCTCCGGCGTGCTCGGCAGGTTGTTCAGACGGGTCTGGCAGGTGTTTTCCGTCTGTTCAGGGTGTGGTTCCAGCATCTCATGCACATGGTTCTGGCACGTCTGAGATGTGGTTCCGGCCGGCCCGACAGGTGTTTCCACAGTGTCCGCCAAGTGGTACTGGCGTAGTTGGCAGGTGATTTTGGCATGACCGGCAGGTGGTTCTAGCAAGCCCGGCAGGTGATTCTGAAGTTTTCCCCAACTGGTTGTGGCGTAGCCGGCAGGTGATTTTTGCGTGTCCGGCAGGTGGTTCTGGCGAGTCGAGCAGGTGGTTCCGGCGTGCTCGGCAGGTGCTTCCGGGGTCATTGGCACGTGGTTCTGGCATATCTGAGAGGTGGTTCCGGCATGCCCGGCAGGTGATTCCGGAGTGTTCGCCAAGTGTTTCCGGCATAGCCGGCAGGTGATTTTGCATGTCCAGCGGTCGTTCCGGCGGGTCGAGCCGGTGGTTCCAGCGTGTCCGGCAGGTGGTTCCGGTCTGTCCGGCAGGTGGTTCTGTGGTGTCCGGCACGAGGTTCAGTCTGAGAGGCTGTGCCGGCATGCCCCTCACGTGATTCCGGCTTGTCCCCGAAGTGGTGCTGGTGTAGCGGGCAGGTGATTTTGGCGTGTCCGGCAGGTGGTTCAGGCGAGTTGAGCAGGTGGTTGCGACGTGCTCGGCAGGTGCTTCCGGCGTCTCCGGCACGTGTTTCTGGCACATCTGACTGGTGGTTCCGGCATGCCCAAAAGTTGATTCCGGTCTGTCCGGTAGGTGGTTCCGGCGTGCACGGCACGTGGTTCTGGTACGTGTCAGAGGTGGTTGCGTATGCCCAACAGGTGATTCCGGACTGTCCGCCACGTGCTTCTGGCACGTCTGAGAGGTGGTTCCAACGTGCCCGGCAGGTCATTTCGGAGAGTCGTCCAAGTGGTTCTGGCGTAGCCCGCAGGTGATTTTGGCGTGCTCGGCAGGTGGTTCAGGCATGGCCGTCACGTGGTTCCAGTCTGTCCAGGACGTGTTTCCAGCTTCTCCGGCAGGTGGTTCTGGTACGTCTGAGAGGTGGTTCCGCCATGGCTGGCAGGTGATCCCGGACTGTCGCCCAGGTGGTTCTGGCATAGCCAGCAGTTGATATTGGCCTGTCCGGCAGGTGGTTCCAGCGAGTCAAACAGGTGGCTCCGGCGTTCTTGGCAGGTGGTTCCGGTCTGTCCGGTAGGTGTTTCCGGCGTGTCTGGCACGTGCTTCCGGCACGTCTGAGAGGTGGTTCCGGTATGCGCGGCAGGTGATTCCGTAGTGTCCGACAGGTGGTTCTGGCATACCCGGCAGGTGATTTTGGCGTGTCCGGCAGGTGTTTCTGGCGAGTCGAGCAGGTGGCTCCGGCATGCTCGGCAGGTGCTTCCGGCATCTCCGGCACTTGGTTCTGGTGTGTCTGAGAGCTGGTTCCGGCATGTCCGGCAGATGATTCCGGAGTGTCCGCCAAGTGGTTCTGGCATACCCAGCAGGTGATATTCGCATGACCGGAAGGTGGTTCCAGCGAGCCCGGCAGGTGATTCCGAAGTGTTCCCCAAATGGTTGTGGCGTAGCCGGCAGGTGATTTTGGCGTGTCCGGCAGGTGGTTCTGGCGAGTCGAGCAGGTGGTTCCGGCGTGCTCGGCAGGTGCTTCCGGGGTCATTGGCACGTGGTTCTGGCATATCTGAGAGGTGGTTCCGGCATGCCCGGCAGGTGTTTCCGGAGTGTTCGCCAAGTGTTTCCGGCGTAGCCGGCAGGTGATTTTGCATGTCCAGCGGTCGTTCCGGCGGGTCGAGCCGGTGGTTCCGGCGTGTCCGGCAGGTGGTTCCGGTCTGTCCGGCAGGTGGTTCTGTGGTGTCCGGCACGAGGTTCAGTCTGAGAGGCTGTGCCGGCATGCCCCTCACGTGATTCCGGCTTGTCCGCGAAGTGGTGCTGGTGTAGCGGGCAGGTGATTTTTGCGTGTCCGGCAGGTGGTTCTGGCGAGTCGAGCAGGTGGTTCCGGCGTGCTCGGCAGGTGCTTCCGGGGTCATTGGCACGTGGTTCTGGCATATCTGAGAGGTGGTTCCGGCATGCCCGGCAGGTGATTCCGGAGTGCTCGCCAAGTGTTTCCGGCGTAGCCGGCAGGTGATTTTGCATGTCCAGCGGTCGTTCCGGAGGGTCGAGCCGGTGGTTCCGGCGTGTCCGGCAGGTGGTTCCGGTCTGTCCGGCAGGTGGTTCTGTGGTGTCCGACACGAGGTTCAGTCTGAGAGGCTGTGCCGGCATGCCCCTCACGTGATTCCGGCTTGTCCCCGAAGTGGTTCTGGCATACCCGGCAGGTGATTTTGGCGTGTCCGGCAGGTGTTTCTGGCGAGTCGAGCAGGTGGCTCCGGCATGCTCGGCAGGTGCTTCCGGCGTCTCCGGCACTTGGTTCTGGTGTGTCTGAGAGCTGGTTCCGGCATGTCCGGCAGATGATTCCGGAGTGTCCGCCAAGTGGTTCTGGCATACCCGGCTGGTGATTTGGGCATGTCAGGTAGGTGGTTCCGGCGAGTCGAGCAGGTGGATCCGGCGTGCTCGGCAGGTTGTTCAGACGGGTCTGGCAGGTGTTTTCCGTCTGTTCAGGGTGTGGTTCCAGCATCTCATGCACATGGTTCTGGCACGTCTGAGATGTGGTTCCGGCCGGCCCGACAGGTGTTTCCACAGTGTCCGCCAAGTGGTACTGGCGTAGTTGGCAGGTGATTTTGGCATGACCGGCAGGTGGTTCCAGCAAGCCCGGCAGGCGATTCTGAAGTTTTCCCCAACTGGTTGTGGCGTAGCCGGCAGGTGATTTTTGCGTGTCCGGCAGGTGGTTCTGGCGAGTCGAGCAGGTGGTTCCGGCGTGCTCGGCAGGTGCTTCCGGGGTCATTGGCACGTGGTTCTGGCATATCTGAGAGGTGGTTCCGGCGTGCCCGGCAGGTGATTCCGGAGTGTTCGCCAAGTGTTTCCGGCATAGCCGGCAGGTGATTTTGCATGTCCAGCGGTCGTTCCGGCGGGTCGAGCCGGTGGTTCCGGCGTGTCCGGCAGGTGGTTCCGGTCTGTCCGGCAGGTGGTTCTGTGGTGTCCGGCACGAGGTTCAGTCTGAGAGGCTGTGCCGGCATGCCCCTCACGTGATTCCGGCTTGTCCCCGAAGTGGTGCTGGTGTAGCGGGCAGGTGATTTTGGCGTGTCCGGCAGGTGGTTCAGGCGAGTTGAGCAGGTGGTTGCGACGTGCTCGGCAGGTGCTTCCGGCGTCTCCGGCACGTGTTTCTGGCACATCTGACTGGTGGTTCCGGCATGCCCAAAAGTGGATTCCGGTCTGTCCGGTAGGTGGTTCCGGCGTGCACGGCACGTGGTTCTGGTACGTGTCAGAGGTGGTTGCGTATGCCAAACAGGTGATTCCGGACTGTCCGCCACGTGCTTCTGGCACGTCTGAGAGGTGGTTCCAACGTGCCCGGCAGGTCATTTCGGAGAGTCGTCCAAGTGGTTCTGGCGTAGCCCGCAGGTGATTTTGGCGTGTCCGGCAGGTGGTTCCGCCGTGCTCGGCAGGTGGTTCAGGCATGGCCGTCACGTGGTTCCAGTCTGTCCAGGACGTGTTTCCAGCTTCTCCGGCAGGTGGTTCTGGTACGTCTGAGAGGTGGTTCCGCCATGGCTGGCAGGTGATCCCGGACTGTCGCCCAGGTGGTTCTGGCATAGCCAGCAGTTGATATTGGCCTGTCCGGCAGGTGGTTCCAGCGAGTCAAACAGGTGGCTCCGGCGTTCTTGGCAGGTGGTTCCGGTCTGTCCGGTAGGTGTTTCCGGCGTGTCTGGCACGTGCTTCCGGCACGTCTGAGAGGTGGTTCCGGTATGCGCGGCAGGTGATTCCGTAGTGTCCGACAGGTGGTTCTGGCATACCCGGCAGGTGATTTTGGCGTGTCCGGCAGGTGTTTCTGGCGAGTCGAGCAGGTGGCTCCGGCATGCTCGGCAGGTGCTTCCGGCGTCTCCGGCACTTGGTTCTGGTGTGTCTGAGAGCTGGTTCCGGCATGTCCGGCAGATGATTCCGGAGTGTCCGCCAAGTGGTTCTGGCATACCCAGCAGGTGATATTCGCATGACCGGAAGGTGGTTCCAGCGAGCCCGGCAGGTGATTCCGAAGTGTTCCCCAACTGGTTGTGGCGTAGCCGGCAGGTGATTTTGGCGTGTCCGGCAGGTGGTTCTGGCGAGTCGAGCAGGTGGTTCCGGCGTGCTCGGCAGGTGCTTCCGGGGTCATTGGCACGTGGTTCTGGCATATCTGAGAGGTGGTTCCGGCATGCCCGGCAGGTGTTTCCGGAGTGTTCGCCAAGTGTTTCCGGCGTAGCCGGCAGGTGATTTTGCATGTCCAGCGGTCGTTCCGGCGGGTCGAGCCGGTGGTTCCGGCGTGTCCGGCAGGTGGTTCCGGTCTGTCCGGCAGGTGGTTCTGTGGTGTCCGGCACGAGGTTCAGTCTGAGAGGCTGTGCCGGCATGCCCCTCACGTGATTCCGGCTTGTCCGCGAAGTGGTGCTGGTGTAGCGGGCAGGTGATTTTTGCGTGTCCGGCAGGTGGTTCTGGCGAGTCGAGCAGGTGGTTCCGGCGTGCTCGGCAGGTGCTTCCGGGGTCATTGGCACGTGGTTCTGGCATATCTGAGAGGTGGTTCCGGCATGCCCGGCAGGTGATTCCGGAGTGCTCGCCAAGTGTTTCCGGCGTAGCCGGCAGGTGATTTTGCATGTCCAGCGGTCGTTCCGGAGGGTCGAGCCGGTGGTTCCGGCGTGTCCGGCAGGTGGTTCCGGTCTGTCCGGCAGGTGGTTCTGTGGTGTCCGGCACGAGGTTCAGTCTGAGAGGCTGTGCCGGCATGCCCCTCACGTGATTCCGGCTTGTCCCCGAAGTGGTTCTGGCATACCCGGCAGGTGATTTTGGCGTGTCCGGCAGGTGTTTCTGGCGAGTCGAGCAGGTGGCTCCGGCATGCTCGGCAGGTGCTTCCGGCGTCTCCGGCACTTGGTTCTGGTGTGTGTGAGAGCTGGTTCCGGCATGTCCGGCAGATGATTCCGGAGTGTCCGCCAAGTGGTTCTGGCATACCCAGCAGGTGATTTTGGCGTGTTAGGGATTTGTTACCCGTGAGTAGAGCAGGTGGTTCCGGCGTGCTCAGCAGGTGGTTCAGGCGGTTCTGGCAGGTGGTATCCGTCTGTTCGGGGTGTGGTTCCAGCATCTCATGAACACGTTTCTGGCACGTCTGAGATGTGGTTCCGGCCGGCCCGACAGGTGTTTCCACAGTGTCCGCCAAGTGGTACTGGCGTAGTTGGCAGGTGATTTTGGCATGACCGGCAGGTGGTTCCAGCAACCCGGCAGGTGATTCCGAAGTGTTCCCCAACTGGTTGTGGCGTAGCCGGCAGGTGATTTTTGCGTGTCCGGCAGGTGGTTCTGGCGAGTCGAGCAGGTGGTTCCGGCGTGCTCGGCAGGTGCTTCCGGGGTCATTGGCACGTGGTTCTGGCATATCTGAGAGGTGGTTCCGGCATGCCCGGCAGGTGATTCCGGAGTGTTCGCCAAGTGTTTCCGGCGTAGCCGGCAGGTGATTTTGCATGTCCAGCGGTCGTTCCGGCGGGTCGAGCCGGTGGTTCCGGCGTGTCCGGCAGGTGGTTCCGGTCTGTCCGGCAGGTGGTTCCGGGGTGTCCGGCACGAGGTTCAGTCTGAGAGGCTGTGCCGGCATGCCCCTCACGTGATTCCGGCTTGTCCCCGAAGTGGTGCTGGTGTAGCGGGCAGGTGATTTTGGCGTGTCCGGCAGGTGGTTCAGGCGAGTTGAGCAGGTGGTTGCGACGTGCTCGGCAGGTGCTTCCGGCGTCTCCGGCACGTGTTTCTGGCACATCTGACTGGTGGTTCCGGCATGCCCAAAAGTGGATTCCGGTCTTTCCGGTAGGTGGTTCCGGCGTGCACGGCACGTGGTTCTGGTACGTGTCAGAGGTGGTTGCGTATGCCCAACAGGTGATTCCGGACTGTCCGCCACGTGCTTCTGGCACGTCTGAGAGGTGGTTCCAACGTGCCCGGCAGGTCATTTCGGAGAGTCGTCCAAGTGGTTCTGGCGTAGCCCGCGGGTGATTTTGGCGTGTCCGGCAGGTGGTTCCGCCGTGCTCAGCAGGTGGTTCAGGCATGGCCGTCACGTGGTTCCAGTCCGTCCAGGACGTGTTTCCAGCTTCTCTGGCAGGTGGTTCTGGTACGTCTGAGAGGTGTTTCCGCCATGGCTGGCAGGTGATCCCGGACTGTCCCCCAGGTGGTTCTGGCATAGCCAGCAGTTGATATTGGCCTGTCCGGCAGGTGGTTCCAGCGAGTCGAACAGGTGGCTCCGGCGTTATTGGCAGGTGGTTCCGGTCTGTCCGGTAGGTGTTTCCGGCGTGTCTGGCACGTGCTTCCGGCACGTCTGAGAGGTGGTTCCGGCATGCGCGGCAGGTGATTTCGTAGTGTCCGCCAGGTGGTTCTGGCGTACCCGGCATGTGATTTTGGCGTGTCCGGCAGGTGTTTCTGGCGAGTCGAGCAGGTGGCTCCGGCATGCTCGGCAGGTGCTTCCGGCGTCTTCGGCACTTGGTTCTGGTGTGTCTGAGAGCTGGTTCCGGCATGTCCGGCAGATGATTCCGGAGTGTCCGCCAAGTGGTTCTGGCATACCCAGCAGGTGATTTTCGCATGACCGGCAGGTGGTTCCAGCAAGCCCGGCAGGTGATTCCGAAGTGTTCCCCAACTGGTTGTGGTGTAGACGGCAGGTGATTTTTGCGTGTCCGGCAGGTGGTTCTGGCGAGTCGAGCAGGTGGTTCCGGCGTGCTCGGCAGGTGCTTCCGGAGTCATTGGCACGTGGTTCTGGAATATCTGAGAGGTGGTTCCGGCATGCCCGGCAGGTGATTCCGGAGTGCTCGCCAAGTGTTTCCGGCGTAGCCGGCAGGTGATTTTGCATGTCCAGCGGTCGTTCCGGAGGGTCGAGCCGGTGGTTCCGGCGTGTCCGGCAGGTGGTTCCGGTCTGTCCGGCAGGTGGTTCTGTGGTGTCCGGCACGAGGTTCAGTCTGAGAGGCTGTGCCGGCATGCCCCTCACGTGATTCCGTCTTGTCCCCGATGTGGTTCTGGCATACCCGGCAGGTGATTTTGGCGTGTCCGGCAGGTGTTTCTGGAGAGTCGAGCAGGTGGCTCCGGCATGCTCGGCAGGTGCTTCCGGCGTCTCCGGCACTTGGTTCTGGTGTGTCTGAGAGCTGGTTCCGGCATGTCCGGCAGATGATTCCGGAGTGTCCGCCAAGTGGTTCTGGCATACCCAGCAGGTGATTTTGGCGTGTCAGGGAGGTGGTACCGGTGAGTCGAGCAGGTGGTTCCGGCGTGCTCAGCAGGTGGTTCAGGCGGTTCTGGCAGGTGGTATCCGTCTGTTCGGGGTGTGGTTCCAGCATCTCATGAACACGTTTCTGGCACGTCTGAGATGTGGTTCCAGCCGGCCCGACAGGTGTTTCCGCAGTGTCCGCCAAGCGGTTCTGGCGTAGTTGGCAGGTGATTTTGGCATGACTGGCAGGTGGTTCCAGCAAGCCTGGCAGGTGATTCCAAAGTGTTCCCCAACTGGTTGTGGCGTAGCCGGCAGGTGATTTTTGCGTGATCGGCAGGTGGTTCTGGCGAGTCGAGCAGGTGGTTCCGGCGTGCTCGGCTGGTGCTTCCGGGGTCATTGGCACGGGGTTCTGGCATGTCTGAGAGGTGGTTCCTGCATGCCCGGCAAGTGATTCCGGAGTGTTCGCCAAGTGGTTCTGGCATAGTCGGCAGGTGATTTTGGCATGTCCGGCAGGTGGTTCAGGCGAGTTGAGCAGGTGGTTCCAACGTGCTTGGCAGGTGCTTCCGGCGTCTCCGGCACGTGTTTCTGGCACATCTGACAGGTGGTTCCGGCATGCCCGAAAGGTGATTCCGGTCTGTCCGGTAGGTGGTTCCAGCCTGCACGGCATGTGGTTCTGGTACGTCTCAGAGGTGGTTGCGCATGCCCAACAGGTGATTCCGGACTGTCCGCCACATGGTTCTGGCACGTCTGAGAGGTGGTTCCGGCATGCCCGGCAGGTCATCCCAGAGAGTCCTCCAAGTGGTTCTGGCATAACACGCAGGTGATTTTGGCGTGTCTGGCAGGTTGTTCCGTTGTGCTTGGCAGGTGGTTCAGGCTTGGCCGGCAGGTGGTTCCAGACTGTCCAGGACGTGTTTCCAGCTTCTCCGGCAGGTGGTTCTGGTACGTCTGAGAGGTGGTTCCGCCATGGCTGGCAGGTGATTCCGGACCGTCCCCCAGGTGGTTCTGGCATAGCCAGCAGTTGATATTGGCCTGTCCGGCAGGTGGTTCCAGCGAGTCGAACAGGTGGCTCCGGCGTGCTCGGCAGGTGGTTCCGGTCTGTCCGGTAGGTGATTCCGGCGTGTCCGGCACGTGCTTCCGGCACGTCTGAGAGGTGGTTCCGGCATGCGCGACAGGTGATTTCGGAGTGTCCGCCAGGTGGTTCTGGCGTACCCGGCAGGTGATTTTGGCGTGTCATACAGGTGTTTCTGGCGAGTCGAGCAGGTGGCTCCAGCATGCTCGGCAGGTGCTTCGGGCATCTCCGGCACGTGGTTCTGGTGTGTCTGAGAGCTGGTTCCGGCATGTCCGGCAGATGATTCCGGAGTGTCCGCCAAGTGGTTCTGGCATACCCGGCTGGTGATTTGGGCATGTCAGGTAGGTGGTTCCGGCGAGTCGAGCAGGTGGCTCCGGCGTGCTCGGCAGGTTGTTCAGACGGGTGTGGCAGGTGTTTTCCGTCTGTTCAGGGTGTGGTTCCAGCATCTCATGCACATGGTTCTGGCACGTCTGAGATGTGGTTCCGGCCGGCGCGACAGGTGTTTCAACAGTGTCCGCCAAGTGGTACTGGCGTAGTTGGCAGGTGATTTTGGCATGACCGGCAGGTGGTTCCAGCAAGCCCGGCAGGTGATTCCGAAGTTTTCCCCAACTGGTTGTGGCGTAGCCGGCAGGTGATTTCTGCGTGTCCGGCAGGTGGTTCTGGCGAGTCGAGCAGGTGGTTCCGGCGTGCTCGGCAGGTGCTTCCGGGGTCACTGGCACGTGGTTCTGGCATATCTGAGAGGTGGTTCCGGCATGCCCGGCAGGTGATTCCGGAGTGTTCGCCAAGTGTTTCCGGCATAGCCGGCAGGTGATTTTGCATGTCCCGCGGTCGTTCCGGCGGGTCGAGCCGGTGGTTCCGGCGTGTCCGGCAGGTGGTTCCGGTCTGTCCGGCAGGTGGTTCTGTGGTGTCCGGCACGAGGTTCAGTCTGAGAGGCTGTGCCGGCATGCCCCTCACGTGATTCCGGCTTGTCCCCGAAGTGGTGCTGGTGTAGCGGGCAGGTGATTTTGGCGTGTCCGGCAGGTGGTTCAGGCGAGTTGAGCAGGTGGTTGCGACGTGCTCGGCAGGTGCTTCCGGCGTCTCCGGCACGTGTTTCTGGCACATCTGACTGGTGGTTCCGGCATGCCCAAAAGTTGATTCCGGTCTGTCCGGTAGGTGGTTCCGGCGTGCACGGCACGTGGTTCTGGTACGTGTCAGAGGTGGTTGCGTATGCCCAACAGGTGATTCCGGACTGTCCGCCACGTGCTTCTGGCACGTCTGAGAGGTGGTTCCAACATGCCCGGCAGGTCATTTCGGAGAGTCGTCCAAGTGGTTCTGGCGTAGCCCGCAGGTGATTTTGGCGTGTCCGGCAGGTGGTTCCGCCGTGCTCGGCAGGTGGTTCAGGCATGGCCGTCACGTGGTTCCAGTCTGTCCAGGACGTGTTTCCAGCTTCTCCGGCAGGTGGTTCTGCTACGTCTGAGAGGTGGTTCCGCCATGGCTGGCAGGTGATCCCGGACTGTCCCCCAGGTGGTTCTGGCATAGCCAGCAGTTGATATTGGCCTGTCCGGCAGGTGGTTCCAGCGAGTCAAACAGGTGGCTCCGGCGTTCTTGGCAGGTGGTTCCGGTCTGTCCGGTAGGTGTTTCCGGCGTGTCTGGCACGTGCTTCCGGCACGTCTGAGAGGTGGTTCCGGCGTGCGCGGCAGGTGATTCCGTAGTGTCCGCCAGGTGGTTCTGGCATACCCGGCAGGTGATTTTGGCGTGTCCGGCAGGTGTTTCTGGCGAGTCGAGCAGGTGGCTCCGGCATGCTCGGCAGGTGCTTCCGGCGTCTCCGGCACTTGGTTCTGGTGTGTCTGAGAGCTGGTTCTGGCATGTCCGGCAGATGATTCCGGAGTGTCCGCCAAGTGGTTCTGGCATACCCAGCAGGTGATATTCGCATGAACGGAAGGTGGTTCCAGCAAGCCCGGCAGGTGATTCCGAAGTGTTCCCCAACTGGTTGTGGCGTAGCCGGCAGGTGATTTTTGCGTGTCCGGCAGGTGGTTCTGGCGAGTCGAGCAGGTGGTTCCGGCGTGCTCGGCAGGTGCTTCCGGGGTCATTGGCACGTGGTTCTGGCATATCTGAGAGGTGGTTCCGGCATGCCCGGCAGGTGTTTCCGGAGTGTTCGCCAAGTGTTTCCGGCGTAGCCGGCAAGTGATTTTGCATGTCCAGCGGTCGTTCCGGCGGGTCGAGCCGGTGGTACCGGCGTGTCCGGCAGGTGGTTCCGGTCTGTCCGGCAGGTGGTTCTGTGGTGTCCGGCACGAGGTTCAGTCTGAGAGGCTGTGCCGGCATGCCCCTCACGTGATTCCGGCTTGTCCCCGAAGTGGTTCTGGCATACCCGGCAGGTGATTTTGGCGTGTCCGGCAGGTGTTTCTGGCGAGTCGAGCAGGTGGCTCCGGCATGCTCGGCAGGTGCTTCCGGCGTCTCCGGCACTTGGTTCTGGTGTGTCTGAGAGCTGGTTCCGGCATGTCCGGCAGATGATTCCGGAGTGTGAGCCAAGTGGTTCTGGCATGCCCAGCAGGTGATTTTGGCGTGTCAGGGAGGTGGTACCGGTGAGTCGAGCAGGTGGTTCCGGCGTGCTCAGCAGGTGGTTCAGGCGGTTCTGGCAGGTGGTATCCGTCTGTTCGGGGTGTGGTTCCAGCATCTCATGAACACGTTTCTGGCACGTCTGAGATGTGGTTCCAGCCGGCCCGACAGGTGATTCCGCAGTGTCCGCCAAGCGGTTCTGGCGTAGTTGGCAGGTGATTTTGGCATGACTGGCAGGTGGTTCCAGTGAGCCTGGCAGGTGATTCCAAAGTGTTCACCAACTGGTTGTGGCGTAGCCGGCAGGTGATTTTTGCGTGATCGGCAGGTGGTTCTGGCGAGTCGAGCAGGTGGTTCCGGCGTGCTCGGCTGGTGCTTCCGGGGTCATTGGCACGGGGTTCTGGCATGTCTGAGAGGTGGTTCCTGCATGCCCGGCAAGTGATTCCGGAGTGTTCGCCAAGTGGTTCTGGCATAGTCGGCAGGTGATTTTGGCATGTCCGGCAGGTGGTTCAGGCGAGTTGAGCAGGTGGTTCCAACGTGCTTGGCAGGTGCTTCCGGCGTCTCCGGCACGTGTTTCTGGCACATCTGACAGGTGGTTCCGGCATGCCCGAAAGGTGATTCCGGTCTGTCCGGTAGGTGGTTCCAGCCTGCACGGCATGTGGTTCTGGTACGTGTCAGAGGTGGTTGCGCATGCCCAACAGGTGATTCCGGACTGTCCGCCACATGGTTCTGGCACGTCTGAGAGGTGGTTCCGGCATGCCCGGCAGGTCATCCCAGAGAGTCCTCCAAGTGGTTCTGGCATAACACGCAGGTGATTTTGGCGTGTCTGGCAGGTTGTTCCGTTGTGCTTGGCAGGTGGTTCAGGCTTGGCCGGCAGGTGGTTCCAGACTGTCCAGGAAGTGTTTCCAGCTTCTCCGGCAGGTGGTTCTGCTATGTCTGAGAGGTGGTTCCGACATGGCTGGCAGGTGATTCCGGACCGTCCCCCAGGTGGTTCTGGCATAGCCAGCAGTTGATATTGGCCTGTCCGGCAGGTGGTTCCAGCGAGTCGAACAGGTGGCTCCGGCGTGCTCGGCAGGTGGTTCCGGTCTGTCCGGTAGGTGATTCCGGCGTGTCCGGCACGTGCTTCCGGCACGTCTGAGAGGTGGTTCCGGCATGCGCGACAGGTGATTTCGGAGTGTCCGCCAGGTGATTCTGGCGTACCCGGCAGGTGATTTTGGCGTGTCCGACAGGTGTTTCTGGCGAGTCGAGCAGGTGGCTCCGGCATGCTCGGCAGGTGCTTCCGGCGTCTCCGGCACGTGGTTCTGGTGTGTCTGAGAGCTGGTTCCGGCATGTCCGGCAGATGATTCCGGAGTGTCCGCCAAGTGGTTCTGGCATACCCGGCTGGTGATTTGGGCATGTCAGGTAGGTGGTTCCGGCGAGTCGAGCAGGTGGCTCCGGCGTGCTCGGCAGGTTGTTCAGACGGGTCTGGCAGGTGTTTTCCGTCTGTTCAGGGTGTGGTTCCAGCATCTCATGCACATGGTTCTGGCACGTCTGAGATGTGGTTCCGGCCGGCCCGACAGGTGTTTCCACAGTGTCCGCCAAGTGGTACTGGCGTAGTTGGCAGGTGATTTTGGCATGACCGGCAGGTGGTTCCAGCAAGCCCGGCAGGTGATTCCGAAGTTTTCCCCAACTGGTTGTGGCGTAGCCGGCAGGTGATTTTTGCGTGTCCGGCAGGTGGTTCTGGCGAGTCGAGCAGGTGGTTCCAGCGTGCTCGGCAGGTGCTTCCGGGGTCATTGGCACGTGGTTCTGGCATATCTGAGAGGTGGTTCCGGCATGCCCGGCAGGTGATTCTGGAGTGTTCGCGAAGTGTTTCCGGCGTAGCCGGCAGGTGATTTTGCATGTCCAGCGGTCGTTCTGGCGGGTCGAGCCGGTGGTTCCGGCGTGTCCGGCAGGTGGTTCCGGTCTGTCCGGCAGGTGGTTCTGTGGTGTCCGGCACGAGGTTCAGTCTGAGAGGCTGTGCCGGCATGCCCCTCACGTGATTCCGGCTTGTCCCCGAAGTGGTGCTGGTGTAGCGGGCAGGTGATTTTGGCGTGTCCGGCATGTGGTTCAGGCGAGTTGAGCAGGTGGTTGCGACGTGCTCGGCAGGTGCTTCCGGCGTCTCCGGCACGTGTTTCTGGCACATCTGACTGGTGGTTCCGGCATGCCCAAAAGTTGATTCCGGTCTGTCCGGTAGGTGGTTCCGGCGTGCACGGCACGTTGTTCTGGTACGTGTCAGAGGTGGTTGCGTATGCCCAACAGGTGATTCCGGACTGTCCGCCACGTGCTTCTGGCACGTCTGAGAGGTGGTTCCAACATGCCCGGCAGGTCATTTCGGAGAGTCGTCCAAGTGGTTCTGGCGTAGCCCTCAGGTGATTTTGGCGTGTCCGGCAGGTGGTTCCGCCGTGTTCGGCAGGTGGTTCAGGCATGGCCGTCACGTGGTTCCAGTCTGTCCAGGACGTGTTTCCAGCTTCTCCGGCAGGTGGTTCTGGTACGTCTGAGAGGTGGTTCCGCCATGGCTGGCAGGTGATCCCGGACTGTCCCCCAGGTGGTTCTGGCATAGCCAGCAGTTGATATTGGCCTGTCCGGCAGGTGGTTCCAGCGAGTCGAACAGGTGGCTCCGGCGTTCTTGGCAGGTGGTTCCGGTCTGTCCGGTAGGTGTTTCCGGAGTGTCTTGCACGTGCTTCCGGCACGTCTGAGAGGTGGTTCCTGCATGCGCGGCAGGTGATTCCGTAGTGTCCGCCAGGTGGTTCTGGCATACCCGGCAGGTGATTTTGGCGTGTCCGGCAGGCGTTTCTGGCGAGTCGAGCAGGTGGCTCCGGCATGCTCGGCAGGTGCTTCCGGCGTCTCCGGCACTTGGTTCTGGTGTGTCTGAGAGCTGGTTCCGGCATGTCCGGCAGATGATTCCGGAGTGTCCGCCAAGTGGTTCTGGCATACCCAGCAGGTGATTTTGGCGTGTCAGGGAGGTGGTACCGGTGAGTCGAGCAGGTGGTTCCGGCGTGCTCAGCAGGTGGTTCAGGCGGTTCTGGCAGGTGGTATCCGTCTGTTCGGGGTGTGGTTCCAGCATCTCATGAACACGTTTCTGGCACGTCTGAGATGTGGTTCCAGCCGGCTCGACAGGTGTTTCCGCAGTGTCCGCCAAGCGGTTCTGGTGTAGTTGGCAGGTGATTTTGGCATGACTGGCAGGTGGTTCCAGCAAGCCTGGCAGGTGATTCCAAAGTGTTCACCAATTGGTTGTGGCGTAGCCGGCAGGTGATTTTTGCGTGATCGGCAGGTGGTTCTGGCGAGTCGAGCAGGTGGTTCCGGCGTGCTCGGCTGGTGCTTCCGGGGTCATTGGCACGGGGTTCTGGCATGTCTGAGAGGTGGTTCCTGCATGCCCGGCAAGTGATTCCGGAGTGTTCGCCAAGTGGTTCTGGCATAGTCGGCAGGTGATTTTGGCATGTCCGGCAGGTGGTTCAGGCGAGTTGAGCAGGTGGTTCCAACGTGCTTGGCAGGTGCTTCCGGCGTCTCCGGCACGTGTTTCTGGCACATCTGACAGGTGGTTCCGGCATGCCCGAAAGGTGATTCCGGTCTGTCCGGTAGGTGGTTCCAGCCTGCACGGCATGTGGTTCTGGTACGTGTCAGAGGTGGTTGCGCATGGCCAACAGGTGATTCCGGACTGTCCGCCACATGGTTCTGGCACGTCTGAGAGGTGGTTCCGGCATGCCCGGCAGGTCATCCCAGAGAGTCCTCCAAGTGGTTCTGGCATAACACGCAGGTGATTTTGGCGTGTCTGGCAGGTTGTTCCGTTGTGCTTGGCAGGTGGTTCAGGCTTGGCCGGCAGGTGGTTCCAGACTGTCCAGGACGTGTTTCCAGCTTCTCCGGCAGGTGGTTCTGGTACGTCTGAGAGGTGGTTCCGCCATGGCTGGCAGGTGATTCCGGACCGTCCCCCAGGTGGTTCTGGCATAGCCAGCAGTTGATATTGGCCTGTCCGGCAGGTGGTTCCAGCGAGTCGAACAGGTGGCTCCGGCGTGCTCGGCAGGTGGTTCCGGTCTGTCCGGTAGGTGATTCCGGCGTGTCCGGCACGTGCTTCCGGCACGTCTGAGAGGTGGTTCCGGCATGCGCGACAGGTGATTTCGGAGTGTCCGCCAGGTGGTTCTGGCGTACCCGGCAGGTGATTTTGGCGTGTCATACAGGTGTTTCTGGCGAGTCGAGCAGGTGGCTCCAGCATGCTCGGCAGGTGCTTCGGGCATCTCCGGCACGTGGTTCTGGTGTGTCTGAGAGCTGGTTCCGGCATGTCCGGCAGATGATTCCGGAGTGTCCGCCAAGTGGTTCTGGCATACCCGGCTGGTGATTTGGGCATGTCAGGTAGGTGGTTCCGGCGAGTCGAGCAGGTGGCTCCGGCGTGCTCGGCAGGTTGTTCAGACGGGTGTGGCACGTGTTTTCCGTCTGTTCAGGGTGTGGTTCCAGCATCTCATGCACATGGTTCTGGCACGTCTGAGATGTGGTTCCGGCCGGCGCGACAGGTGTTTCAACAGTGTCCGCCAAGTGGTACTGGCGTAGTTGGCAGGTGATTTTGGCATGACCAGCAGGTGGTTCCAGCAAGCCCGGCAGGTGATTCCGAAGTTTTCCCCAACTGGTTGTGGCGTAGCCGGCAGGTGATTTCTGCGTGTCCGGCAGGTGGTTCTGGCGAGTCGAGCAGGTGGTTCCGGCGTGCTCGGCAGGTGCTTCCGGGGTCACTGGCACGTGGTTCTGGCATATCTGAGAGGTGGTTCCGGCATGCCCGGCAGGTGATTCCGGAGTGTTCGCCAATTGTTTCCGGCGTAGCCGGCAGGTGATTTTGCATGTCCAGCGGTCGTTCCGGCGGGTCGAGCCGGTGGTTCCGGCGTGTCCGGCAGGTGGTTCCGGTCTGTCCGGCAGGTGGTTCTGTGGTGTCCGGCACGAGGTTCAGTCTGAGAGGCTGTGCCGGCATGCCCCTCACGTGATTCCGGCTTGTCCCCGAAGTGGTGCTGGTGTAGCGGGCAGGTGATTTTGGCGTGTCCGGCAGCTGCTTAAGGCGAGTTGAGCAGGTGGTTGCGACGTGATCGGCAGGTGCTTCCGGCGTCTCCGGCACGTGTTTCTGGCACATCTGACTGGTGGTTCCGGCATGCCCAAAAGTTGATTCCGGTCTGTCCGGTAGGTGGTTCCAGCCTGCACGGCATGTGGTTCTGGTACGTCTCAGATGTGGTTGCGCATGCCCAACAGGTGATTCCGGACTGTCCGCCACATGGTTCTGGCACGTCTGAGAGGTGGTTCCAACATGCACGGCAGGTCATTTCGGAGAGTCGTCCAAGTGGTTCTGGCGTAGCCCGCGGGTGATTTTGGCGTGTCCGGCAGGTGGTTCCGCCGTGCTCGGCAGGTGGTTCAGGCATGGCCGTCACGTGGTTCCAGTCTGTCCAGGACGTGTTTCCAGCTTCTCCGGCAGGTGGTTCTGGTACGTCTGAGAGGTGGTTCCGCCATGGCTGGCAGGTGATCCCGGACTGTCCCCCAGGTGGTTCTGGCATAGCCAGCAGTTGATATTGGCCTGTCCGGCAGGTGGTTCCAGCGAGTCGAACAGGTGGCTCCGGCGTTCTTGGCAGGTGGTTCCGATCTGTCCGGTAGGTGTTTCCGGCGTGTCCGGCACGTGCTTCCGGCACGTCTGAGAGGTGGTTCCGGCATGCGCGGCAGGTGATTCCGTAGTGTCCGCCAGGTGGTTCTGGCATACCCGGCAGGTGATTTTGGCGTGTCCGGCAGGTGTTTCTGGCGAGTCGAGCAGGTGGCTCCGGCATGCTCGGCAGGTGCTTCCGGCGTCTCCGGCACTTGGTTCTGGTGTGTCTGAGAGCTGGTTCCGGCATGTCCGGCAGATGATTCCAGAGTGTCCGCCAAGTGGTTCTGGCATACCCAGCAGGTGATTTTGGCGTGTCAGGGAGGTGGTACCGGTGAGTCGAGCAGGTGGTTCCGGCGTGCTCAGCAGGTGGTTCAGGCGGTTCTGGCAGGTGGTATCCGTCTGTTCGGGGTGTGGTTCCAGCATCTCATGAACACGTTTCTGGCACGTCTGAGATGTGGTTCCAGCCGGCCCGACAGGTGTTTCCGCAGTGTCCGCCAAGCGGTTCTGGCGTAGTTGGCAGGTGATTTTGGCATGACTGGCAGGTGGTTCCAGCAAGCCTGGCAGGTGATTCCAAAGTGTTCACCAACTGGTTGTGGCGTAGCCGGCAGGTGATTTTTGCGTGATCGGCAGGTGGTTCTGGCGAGTCGAGCAGGTGGTTCCGGCGTGCTCGGCTGGTGCTTCCGGGGTCATTGGCACGGGGTTCTGGCATGTCTGAGAGGTGGTTCCTGCATGCCCGGCAAGTGATTCCGGAGTGTTCGCCAAGTGGTTCTGGCATAGTCGGCAGGTGATTTTGGCATGTCCGGCAGGTGGTTCAGGCGAGTTGAGCAGGTGGTTCCAACGTGCTTGGCAGGTGCTTCCGGCGTCTCCGGCACGTGTTTCTGGCACATCTGACAGGTGCTTCCGGCATGCCTGAAAGGTGATTCCGGTGTGTCCGGTAGGTGGTTCCAGCCTGCACGGCCTGTGGCTCTGGTACGTCTCAGAGGTTGTTGCGCATGCCCAACAGGTGATTCCGGACTGTCCGCCACATGGATCTGGCACGTCTGAGAGGTGGTTCCGGCATGCCCGGCAGGTCATCCCAGACAGTCCTCCAAGTGGTTCTGGCATAACACGCAGGTGATTTTGGCATGTCTGGCAGGTTGTTCCGTTGTGCTTGGCAGGTGGTTCAGGCTTGGCCGGCAGGTGGTTCCAGACTGTCCAGGACGTGTTTCCAGCTTCTCCGGCAGGTGGTTCTGGTACGTCTGAGAGGTGGTTCCGCCATGGCTGGCAGGTGATTCCGGACCGTCCCCCAGGTGGTTCTGGCATAGCCAGCAGTTGATATTGGCCTGTCCGGCAGGTGGTTCCAGCGAGTCGAACAGGTGGCTCCGGCGTGCTCGGCAGGTGGTTCCGGTCTGTCCGGTAGGTGATTCCGGCGTGTCCGGCACGTGCTTCCGGCACGTCTGAGAGGTGGTTCTGGCATGCGCGACAGGTGATTTCAGAGTGTCTGCCAGGTGGTTCTGGCATACCCGGCAGGTGATATTAGCGTGGCCGGCAGGTGTTTCTGGCGAGTCGAGCAGGTGGCTCCGGCATGCTCGGCAGGTGCTTCCGGCGTCTCCGGCACTTGGTTGTGGTGTGTCTGAGAGCTGGTTCCGGCATGTCCGGCAGATGATTCCGGAGTGTCCGCCAAGTGGTTCTGGCATACCCAGCAGGTGATTTTGGCGTGTCAGGGAGGTGGTACCGGTGAGTCGAGCAGGTGGTTCCGGCGTGCTCAGCAGGTGGTTCAGGCGGTTCTGGCAGGTGGTATCCGTCTGTTCGGGGTGTGGTTCCAGCATCTCATGAACACGTTTCTGGCACGTCTGAGATGTGGTTCCAGCCGGCCTGCCAGGTGTTTCCGCAGTGTCCGCCAAGCGGTTCTGGCGTAGTTGGCAGGTGATATTGGCATGACCGGCAGGTGGTTCCAGCAAGCCTGACAGGTGATTCCAAAGTGTTCACCAACTGGTTGTGGCGTAGATGGCAGGTGATTTTTGCGTGATCGGCAGGTGGTTCTGGAGAGTCGAGCAGGTGGTTCCGGCGTGCTCGGCTGGTGCTTCCGGGGTCATTGGCACGGGGTTCTGGCATGTCTGAGAGGTGGTTCCTGCATGCCCGGCAAGTAATTCTGGAGTGTTCGCCAAGTGGTTCTGGCATAGTCGGCAGGTGATTTTTGCATGTCCGGCAGGTGGTTCAGGCAAGTTGAGCAGGTGGTTCCGCCGTGCTCGGCAGGTGGTTCGGGCATGGCCGTCACGTGGTTCCAGTCTGTCCACGACCTGTTTCCAGCTTCTCCGGCAGGTGGTTCTGGTACGCCTGAGTGGTGGTTCCGCCATGGCTGGCAGGTCATTTCGGACCGTCCCCCAGGTGGTTCTGGAATAGCCAGCAGTTGATATTGGCCTGTCCGGCAGGTGGTTCCAGCGAGTCGAACAGGTGGCTCCGGCGTTCTTGGCAGGTGGTTCCGATCAGTCCGGTAGGTGTTTCCGGCGTGTCCGGCACGTGCTTCCGGCACGTCTGAGAGGTGGTTCCGGCATGCGCGGCAGGTGATTCCGTAGTGTCCGCCAGGTGGTTCTGGCATACCCGGCAGGTGATTTTGGCGTGTCCGGCAGGTGTTTCTGGCGAGTCGAGCAGGTGGCTCCGGCATGCTCGGCAGGTGCTTCCGGCGTCTCCGGCACTTGGTTCTGGTGTGTCTGAGAGCTGGTTCCGGCATGTCCGGCAGATGATTCCAGAGTGTCCGCCAAGTGGTTCTGGCATACCCAGCAGGTGATTTTGGCGTGTCAGGGAGGTGGTACCGGTGAGTCGAGCAGGTGGTTCCGGCGTGCTCAGCAGGTGGTTCAGGCGGTTCTGGCAGGTGGTATCCGTCTGTTCGGGGTGTGGTTCCAGCATCTCATGAACACGTTTCTGGCACGTCTGAGATGTGGTTCCAGCCGGCCCGACAGGTGTTTCCGCAGTGTCCGCCAAGCGGTTCTGGCGTAGTTGGCAGGTGATTTTGGCATGACTGGCAGGTGGTTCCAGCAAGCCTGGCAGGTGATTCCAAAGTGTTCACCAACTGGTTGTGGCGTAGCCGGCAGGTGATTTTTGCGTGATCGGCAGGTGGTTCTGGCGAGTCGAGCAGGTGGTTCCGGCGTGCTCGGCTGGTGCTTCCGGGGTCATTGGCACGGGGTTCTGGCATGTCTGAGAGCTGGTTCCTGCATGCCCGGCAAGTGATTCCAGAGTGTTCGCCAAGTGGTTCTGGCATAGTCGGCAGGTGATTTTGGCATGTCCGGCAGGTGGTTCAGGCGAGTTGAGCAGGTGGTTCCAACGTGCTTGGCAGGTGCTTCCGGCGTCTCCGGCACGTGTTTCTGGCACATCTGACAGGTGGTTCCGGCATGCCCGAAAGGTGATTCCGGTCTGTCCGGTAGGTGGTTCCAGCCTGCACGGCATGTGGTTCTGGTACATCTCAGAGGTGGTTGCGCATGCCCAACAGGTGATTCCGGACTGTCCGCCACATGGTTCTGGCACGTCTGAGAGGTGGTTCCGGCATGCCCGGCAGGTCATCCCAGAGAGTCCTCCAAGTGGTTCTGGCATAACACGCAGGTGATTTTGGCGTGTCTGGCAGGTTGTTCCGTTGTGCTTGGCAGGTGGTTCAGGCTTGGCCGGCAGGTGGTTCCAGACTGTCCAGGACGTGTTTCCAGCTTCTCCGGCAGGTGGTTCTGGTACGTCTGAGAGGTGGTTCCGCCATGGCTGGCAGGTGATTCCGGACCGTCCCCCAGGTGGTTCTGGCATAGCCAGCAGTTGATATTGGCCTGTCCGGCAGGTGGTTCCAGCGAGTCGAACAGGTGGCTCCGGCGTGCTCGGCAGGTGGTTCCGGTCTGTCCGGTAGGTGATTCCGGCGTGTCCGGCACGTGCTTCCGGCACGTCTGAGAGGTGGTTCCGGCATGCGCGACAGGTGGTTTCGGAGTGTCCGCCAGGTGGTTCTGGCGTACCCGGCAGGTGATTTTGGCGTGTCCGGCAGGTGTTTCTGGCGAGTCGAGCAGGTGGCTCCGACATGCTCGGCAGGTGCTTCCGGCGTCTCCGGCACGTGTTTCTGGCACATCTGACTTGTGGTTCCGGCATGCCCAAAAGTTGATTCCGGTCTGTCCGTTAGGTGGTTCCGGCGTGCACGGCACGTGGTTCTGGTACGTGTCAGAGGTGGTTGCGTATGCCCAACAGGTGATTCCGGACTGTCCGCCATGTGCTTCTGGCACGTCTGAGAGGTGGTTCCAACATGCCCGGCAGGTCATTTCGGAGAGTCGTCCAAGTGGTTCTGGCGTAGCCCGCAGGTGATTTTGGCGTGTCCGGCAGGTGGTTCCGCCGTGCTCGGCAGGTGGTTCAGGCATGGCCGTCACGTGGTTCCAGTCTGTCCAGGAGGTGTTTCCAGCTTCTCCGGCAGGCGGTTCTGGTACGTCTGAGAGGTGGTTCCGCCATGGCTGGCAGGTGATCCCGGACTGTCCCCCAGGTGGTTCTGGCATAGGCAGCAGTTGATATTGGCCTGTCCGGCAGGTGGTTCCAGCGAGTCGAACAGGTGGCTCCGGCATGCTCGGCAGGTGCTTCTGGCGTCTACGGCACGTGGTTCTGGTGTGTCTGAGACCTGGTTCCGGCAATTCCGGCGGATGATTCCGGAGTGTCCGCCATTGGTTCTGGCATACCCGGCTGGTGATTTGGGCATGTCAGGAAGGTGGTTCCGGCGAGTCGAGCAGGTAGCTCCGGCGTGGTCGGCAGGTTGTTCAGACGCGTCCAGCAGGTGTTTTCCGTCTGTTCGGTGTGTGGTTCCAGCATCTCATGCACATGGTTCTGGCACGTCTGAGATGTGGTTCCGGCCGGCCCGACAGGTGTTTCCACAGTGTCCGCCAAGTGGTACTGGCGTAGTTGGCAGGTGATTTTGGCATGACCGGCAGGTGGTTCCAGCAAGCCCGGCAGGTGATTCCGAAGTGTTCCCCAACTGGTTGTGGCGTAGCCGGCAGGTGATTTTTGCGTGTCCGGCAGGTGGTTCTGGCAAGTCGAGCAGGTGGTTCCGGCGTGCTCGGCAGGTGCTTCCGGGGTCATTGGCACGTGGTTCTGGCATATCTGAGAGGTGGTTCCGGCATGCCCGGCAGGTGATTCCGGAGTGTTCGCCAAGTGTTTCCGGCGTAGCCGGCAGGTGATTTTGCATGTCCCGCGGTCGTTCCGGCGGGTCGAGCCGGTGGTTCCGGCGTGTCCGGCAGGTGGTTCCGGTCTGTCCGGCAGGTGGTTCTGTGGTGTCCGGCACGAGGTTCAGTCTGAGAGGCTGTGCCGGCATGCCCCTCACGTGATTCTGGCTTGTCCCCGAAGTGGTGCTGGTGTAGCGGGCAGGTGATTTTGGCGTGTCCGGCAGGTGGTTCAGGCGAGTTGAGCAGGTGGTTGCGACGTGCTCGGCAGGTGCTTCCGGCGTCTCCGGCACGTGTTTCTGGCACATCCGACTGGTGGTTCCGGCATGCCCAAAAGTTGATTCCGGTCTGTCCGGTAGGTGGTTCCGGCGTGCACGGCACGTGGTTCTGGTACGTGTCAGAGGTGGTTGCGTATGCCCAACAGGTGATTCCGGACTGTCCGCCACGTGCTTCTGGCACGTCTGAGAGGTGGTTCCAACATGCCCGGCAGGTCATTTCGGAGAGTCGTCCAAGTGGTTCTGGCGTAGCCCGCAGGTGATTTTGGCGTGTCCGGCAGGTGGTTCCGCCGTGCTCGGCAGGTGGTTCAGGCATGGCCGTCACGTGGTTCCAGTCTGTCCAGGACGCGTTTCCAGCTTCTCCGGCAGGTGGTTCTGGTACGTCTGAGAGGTGGTTCCGCCACGGCTGGCAGGTGATCCCGGACTGTCCCCCAGGTGGTTCTGGCATAGGCAGCAGTTGATATTGGCCTGTCCGGCAGGTGGTTCCAGCGAGTCGAACAGTTGGCTCCGGCGTTCTTGGCAGGTGGTTCCGGTCTGTCCGGTAGGTGTTTCCGGAGTGTCTTGCACGTGCTTCCGGCACGTCTGAGAGGTGGTTCCGGCATGTGCGGCAGGTCATTCCGTAGTGTCCGCCAGGTGGTTCTGGCATACCCGGCAGGTGATTTTGGCGTGTCCGGCAGGTGTTTCTGGCGAGTCGAGCAGGTGGCTCCGGCATGCTCGGCAGGTGCTTCCGGCGTCTCCGGCACTTGGTTCTGGTGTGTCTGAGAGCTGGTTCCGGCATGTCCGGCAGATGATTTTGGAGTGTCCGCCAAGTGGTTCTGGCATACCCAGCAGGTGATTTTGGCGTGTCAGGGAGGTGGTACCGGTGAGTCGAGCAGGTGGTTCCGGCGTGCTCAGCAGGTGGTTCAGGCGGTTCTGGCAGGTGGTATCCGTCTGTTCGGGGTGTGGTTCCAGCATCTCATGAACACGTTTCTGGCACGTCTGAGATGTGATTCCAGCCGGCCCCACAGGTGTTTCCGCAGTGTCCGCCAAGCGGTTCTGGCGTAGTTGGCAGGTGATTTTGGCATGACTGGCAGGTGGTTCCAGCAAGCCTGGCAGGTGATTCCAAAGTGTTCACCAACTGGTTTTGGCGTAGCCGGCAGGTCATTTTTGCGTGATCGGCAGGTGGTTCTGGCGAGTCGAGCAGGTGGTTCCGGAGTGCTCGGCTGGTGCTTCCGGGGTCATTGGCACGGGGTTCTGGCATGTCTGAGAGGTGGTTCCTGCATGCCCGGCAAGTGATTCCGGAGTGTTCGCCAAGTGGTTCTGGCATAGTCGGCAGGTGATTTTGGCATGTCCGGCAGGTGGTTCAGGCGAGTTGAGCAGGTGGTTCCAACGTGCTTGGCAGGTGCTTCCGGCGTCTCCGGCACGTGTTTCTGGCACATCTGACAGGTGCTTCCGGCATGCCTGAAAGGTGATTCCGGTGTGTCCGGTAGGTGGTTCCAGCCTGCACGGCCTGTGGCTCTGGTACGTCTCAGAGGTTGTTGCGCATGCCCAACAGGTGATTCCGGACTGTCCGCCACATGGATCTGGCACGTCTGAGAGGTGGTTCCGGCATGCCCGGCAGGTCATCCCAGACAGTCCTCCAAGTGGTTCTGGCATAACACGCAGGTGATTTTGGCATGTCTGTCAGGTTGTTCCGTTGTGCTTGGCAGGTGGTTCAGGCTTGGCCGGCAGGTGGTTCCAGACTGTCCAGGACGTGTTTCCAGCTTCTCCGGCAGGTGGTTCTGGTACGTCTGAGAGGTGGTTCCGCCATGGCTGGCAGGTGATTCCGGACCGTCCCCCAGGTGGTTCTGGCATAGCCAGCAGTTGATATTGGCCTGTCCGGCAGGTGGTTCCAGCGAGTCGAACAGGTGGCTCCGGCGTGCTCGGCAGGTGGTTCCGGTCTGTCCGGTAGGTGATTCCGGCGTGTCCGGCACGTGCTTCCGGCACGTCTGAGAGGTGGTTCCGGCATGCGCGACAGGTGATTTCAGAGTGTCTGCCAGGTGGTTCTGGCATACCCGGCAGGTGATATTAGCGTGTCCGGCAGGTGTTTCTGGCGAGTCGAGCAGGTGGCTCCGGCATGCTCGGCAGGTGCTTCCGGCGTCTCCGGCACTTGGTTCTGGTGTGTCTGAGAGCTGGTTCCGGCATGTCCGGCAGATGATTCCGGAGTGTCCGCCAAGTGGTTCTGGCATACCCAGCAGGTGATTTTGGCGTGTCAGGGAGGTGGTACCGGTGAGTCGAGCAGGTGGTTCCGGCGTGCTCAGCAGGTGGTTCAGGCGGTTCTGGCAGGTGGTATCCGTCTGTTCGGGGTGTGGTTCCAGCATCTCATGAACACGTTTCTGGCACGTCTGAGATGTGGTTCCAGCCGGCCCGCCAGGTGTTTCCGCAGTGTCCGCCAAGCGGTTCTGGCGTAGTTGGCAGGTGATATTGGCATGACCGGCAGGTGGTTCCAGCAAGCCTGACAGGTGATTCCAAAGTGTTCACCAACTGGTTGTGGCGTAGATGGCAGGTGATTTTTGCGTGATCGGCAGGTGGTTCTGGAGAGTCGAGCAGGTGGTTCCGGCGTGCTCGGCTGGTGCTTCCGGGGTCATTGGCACGGGGTTCTGGCATGTCTGAGAGGTGGTTCCTGCATGCCCGGCAAGTAATTCTGGAGTGTTCGCCAAGTGGTTCTGGCATAGTCGGCAGGTGATTTTGGCATGTCCGGCAGGTGGTTCAGGCAAGTTGAGCAGGTGGTTCCGCCGTGCTCGGCAGGTGGTTCGGGCATGGCCGTCACGTGGTTCCAGTCTGTCCACGACGTGTTTCCAGCTTCTCCGGCAGGTGGTTCTGGTACGCCTGAGTGGTGGTTCCGCCATGGCTGGCAGGTCATTTCGGACCGTCCCCCAGGTGGTTCTGGAATAGCCAGCAGTTGATATTGGCTTGTCCGGCAGGTGGTTCCAGCGAGTCGAACAGGTGGCTCCGGCGTGCTCGGCAGGTGGTTCCGGTCTGTCCGGTAGGTGATTCCGGCTGTCCGGCACGTGCTTCCGGGACGTCTGAGAGGTGTTTCCGGCATGCGCGACAGGTGGTTTCGGATTGTCCGCCAGGTGGTTCTGGCGTACCCAGCAGGTGATTTTGGCGTGTCCGGCAGGTGTTTCTGGCGAGTCGAGCAGGTGGCTCCGGCATGCTCGGCAGGTGCTTCCGGCGTCTCCGGCACGTGGTTCTGGTGTGTCTGAGAGCTGGTTCCGGCATGTCTGGCAGATGATTCCGGAGTGTCCGCCAAGTGGTTCTGGCATACCCGGCTGGTGACTTTGGCATGTCAGGTAGGTGGTTCCGGCGAGTCGAGCAGGTGGCTCCGGCGTGCTCGGCAGGTTGTTCAGATGGGTCTGGCAGGTGTTTTCCGTCTGCTCGGAGTGTGGTTCCAGCATCTCATGCACATGGTTCTGGCACGTCTGAGATGTGGTTCCGGCCGGCCCGACAGGTGTTTCCACAGTGTCCGCCAAGTGATACTGGCGTAGTGGGCAGGTGATTTTGGCATGACCGGCAGGTGGTTCCAGCAAGCCCGGCAGGTGATTCCGAAGTGTTCCCCAACTGGTTGTGGCGTAGCCGGCAGGTGATTTTTGCGTGTCCGGCAGGTGGTTCTGGCGAGTCGAGCAGGTGGTTCCGGCGTGCTCGGCAGGTGCTTCCGGGGTCATTGGCACGTGGTTCTGGCATATCTGAGAGGTGGTTCCGGCATGCCCGGCAGGTGATTCCGGAGTGTTCGCCAAGTGTTTCCGGCATAGCCGGCAGGTGATTTTGCATGTCCAGCGGTCGTTCCGGCGGGTCGAGCCAGTGGTTCCGGCGTGTCCGGCAGGTGGTTCCGGTCTGTCCGGCAGGTGGTTCTGTGGTGTCCGGCACGAGGTATACACTGAGAGGCTGTGCCGGCATGCCCCTCACGTGATTCAGGCTTGTCCCCAAAGTGGTGCTGGTGTAGCGGGCAGGTGATTTTGGCGTGTCCGGCAGGTGGTTCAGGCGAGTTGAGCAGGTGGTTGTGACGTGCTCGGCAGGTGCTTCCGGCGTCTCTGGCACGTGTTTCTGGCACATCTGACAGGTGTTTCCGGCATGCCCAAGAGTTGATTCCGGTCTGTCCGGTAGGTGGATCCGGCGTGCACGGCACGTGGTTCTGGTACGTCTCAGAGATGGTTGCGTATGCCCAACAGGTGATTCCGGACTGTCCGCCACGTGCTTCTGGCACGTCTGAGAGGTGTTTCCAACATGCCCGGCAGGTCATTTACGAGAGTTGTCCAAGAGGTTCGGGAGTAGCCCGCAGGTGATTTTGGCGTGTCCGGCAGGTGGTTCAGGCGAGTTGAGCAGGTGGTTGTGACGTGCTCGGCAGGTGCTTCCGGCGTCTCCGGCACGTGTTTCTGGCACATCTGACAGGTGGTTCCGGCATGCCCAAAGTTGATTCCGGTCTGTCCGGTAGGTGGTTCCGGCGTGCACGGCACGTGGTTCTGGTACGTGTCAGAGGTGGTTGCGTATGCCCAACAGGTGATTCCGGACTGTCCGCCACGTGCTTCTGGCACATCTGCGAGGTGGTTCCAACATGCCCGGCAGGTCATTTCGGAGAGTCGCCCAAGTGGTTCTGGCGTAGCCCGCAGGTGATTTTGGCGTGTCCGGCAGGTGGTTCCGCCGTGCTCGGCAGGTGGTTCAGGCATGGCCGTCACGTGGTTCCAGTCTGTCCAGGACGTGTTTCCAGCTTCTCCGGCAGGTGGTTCTGGTACGTCTGAGAGGTGGTTCCGCCATGGCTGGCAGGTGATCCCGGACTGTCCCCCAGGTGGTTCTGGCATAGCCAGCATTTGATATTGGCCTGTCCGGCAGGTGGTTCCAGCGAGTCGAACAGGTGGCTCCGGCGTTCTTGGCAGGTGGTTCCGGTCTGCCCGGTAGGTGTTTCCGGCGTGTCCGGCACGTGCTTCCGGCACGTCTGAGAGGTGGTTCCGGCATGCGCGGCAGGTGATTCCGTAGTGTCCGCCAGGTGGTTCTGGCATACCCGGCAGGTGATTTTGGCGTGTCCGGCAGGTGTTTCTTGCGAGTCGAGCAGGTGGCTCCGGCATGCTCGGCAGGTGCTTCCGGCGTCTCCGGCACTTGGTTCTGGTGTGTCTGAGAGCTGGTTCCGGCATGTCCGGCAGATGATTCCGGAGTGTCCGCCAAGTGGTTCTGGCATACCCAGCAGGTGATTTTGGCGTGTCAGGGAGGTGGTACCGGTGAGTCGAGCAGGTGGTTCCGGGGTGCTCAGCAGGTGGTTCAGGCGGTTCTGGCAGGTGGTATCCGTCTGTTCGGGGTGTGGTTCCAGCATCTCATGAACACGTTTCTGGCACGTCTGAGATGTGGTTCCAGCCGGCCCGACAGGTGTTTCCGCAGTGTCCGCCAAGCGGTTCTGGCGTAGTTGGCAGGTGATTTTGGCATGACTGGCAGGTGGTTCCAGCAAGCCTGGCAGGTGATTCCAAAGTGTTCACCAACTGGTTGTGGCGTAGCCGGCAGGTGATTTTTGCGTGATCGGCAGGTGGTTCTGGCGAGTCGAGCAGGTGGTTCCGGCGTGCTCGGCTGGTGCTTCCGGGGTCATTGGCACGGGGTTCTGGCATGTCTGAGAGGTGGTTCCTGCATGCCCGGCAAGTGATTCCGGAGTGTTCGCCAAGTGGTTCTGGCATAGTCGGCAGGTGATTTTGGCATGTCCGGCAGGTGGTTCAGGCGAGTTGAGCAGGTGGTTCCAACGTGCTTGGCAGGTGCTTCCGGCGTCTCCGGCACGTGTTTCTGGCACATCTGACAGGTGGTTCCGGCATGCCCGAAAGGTGATTCCGGTGTGTCCGGTAGGTGGTTCCAGCCTGCACGGCATGTGGTTCTGGTACGTCTCAGAGGTGGTTGCGCATGCCCAACAGGTGATTCCGGACTGTCCGCCACATGGTTCTGGCACGTCTGAGAGGTGGTTCCGGCATGCCCGGCAGGTCATCCCAGAGAGTCCTCCAAGTGGTTCTGGCATAACACGCAGGTGATTTTGGCATGTCTGGCAGGTTGTTCCGTTGTGCTTGGCAGGTGGTTCAGGCTTGGCCGGCAGGTGGTTCCAGACTGTCCAGGACGTGTTTCCAGCTTCTCCGGCAGGTGGTTCTGGTACGTCTGAGAGGTGGTTCCGCCATGGCTGGCAGGTGATTCCGGACCGTCCCCCAGGTGGTTCTGGCATAGCCAGCAGTTGATATTGGCCTGTCCGGCAGGTGGTTCCAGCGAGTCGAACAGGTGGCTCCGGCGTGCTCGGCAGGTGGTTCCGGTCTGTCCGGTAGATGATTCCGGCGTGTCTGGCACGTGCTTCCGGCACGTCTGAGAGGTGGTTCCGGCATGCGCGACAGGTGGTTTCGGAGTGTCCGCCAGGTGGTTCTGGCGTACCCGGCAGGTGATTTTGGCGTGTCCGGCAGGTGTTTCTGGCGAGTCGAGCAGGTGGCTCCGGCATGCTCGGCAGGTGCTTCCGGCGTCTCCGGCACGTGGTTCTGGTGTGTCTGAGAGCTGGTTCCGGCATGTCCGGCAGATGATTCCGGAGTGTCCGCCAAGTGGTTCTGGCATACCCGGCTGGTGATTTGGGCATGTCAGGTAGGTGGTTCCGGCGAGTCGAGTAGGTGGCTCCGGCGTGCTCGGCAGGTTGTTCAGACGGGTCTGGCAGGTGTTTTCCGTCTGTTCGGGGTGTGGTTCCAGCATCTCATGCACATGGTTCTGGCACGTCTGAGATGTGGTTCCGGCCGGCCCGACAGGTGTTTCCACAGTGTCCGCCAAGTGGTACTGGCGTAGTTGGCAGGTGATTTTGGCATGACCGGCAGGTGGTTCCAGCAAGCCCGGCAGGTGATTCCGAAGTGTTCCCCAACTGGTTGTGGCGTAGCCGGCAGGTGATTTCTGCGTGTCCGGCAGGTGGTTCTGGCGAGTCGAGCAGGTGGTTCCGGCGTGCTCGGCAGGTGCTTCCGGGGTCATTGGCACGTGGTTCTGGCATATCTGAGAGGTGGTTCCGGCATGCCCGGCAGGTGATTCCGGAGTGTTCGCCAAGTGTTTCCGGCGTAGCCGGCAGGTGATTTTGCATGTCCAGCGGTCGTTCCGGCGGGTCGAGCCGGTGGTTCCGGCGTGTCCGGCAGGTGGTTCCGGTCTGTCCGGCAGGTGGTTCTGTGGTGTCCGGCACGAGGTTCAGTCTGAGAGGCTGTGCCGGCATGCCCCTCACGTGATTCCGGCTTGTCCCCGAAGTGGTGCTGGTGTAGCGGGCAGGTGATTTTGGCGTGTCCGGCAGGTGGTTCAGGCGAGTTGAGCAGGTGGTTGCGACGTGCTCGGCAGGTGCTTCCGGCGTCTCCGGCACGTGTTTCTGGCACATCTGACTGGTGGTTCCGGCATGCCCAAAAGTTGATTCCGGTCTGTCCGGTAGGTGGTTCCGGCGTGCACGGCACGTGGTTCTGGTACGTGTCAGAGGTGGTTGCGTATGCCCAACAGGTGATTCCGGACTGTCCGCCACGTGCTTCTGGCACGTCTGAGAGGTGGTTCCAACATGCCCGGCAGGTCATTTAGGAGAGTCGTCCAAGTGTTTCTGGCGTAGCCCGCAGGTGATTTTGGCGTGTCCGGCAGGTGGTTCCGCCGAGCTCGGCAGGTGGTTCAGGCATGGCCGTCACGTGGTTCCAGTCTGTCCAGGACGTGTTTCCAGCTTCTCCGGCAGGTGGTTCTGGTACGTCTGAGAGGTGGTTCCGCCATGGCTGGCAGGTGATCCCGGACTGTCCCCCATGTGGTTCTGGCATAGCCAGCAGTTGATATTGGCCTGTCCGGCAGGTGGTTCCAGCGAGTCGAACAGGTGGCTCCGGCGTTCTTGGCAGGTGGTTCCAGTCTGTCCGGTATGTGTTTCCGGCGTGTCTGGCACGTGCTTCCGGCACGTCTGAGAGGTGGTTCCGGCATGCGCGGCAGGTGATTCCGTAGTGTCCGACAGGTGGTTCTGGCATACCCGGCAGGTGATTTTGGCGTGTCAGGGAGGTGGTACCGGTGAGTCGAGCAGGTGGTTCCGGCGTGCTCTGCAGGTGGTTCAGGCGGTTCTGGCAGGTGGTATCCGTCTGTTCGGGGTGTGGTTCCAGCATCTCATGAACACGTTTCTGGCACGTCTGAGATGTGGTTCCAGCCGGCCCGACAGGTGTTTCCGCAGTGTCCGCCAAGTTGTTCTGGCGTAGTTGGCAGGTGATTTTGGCATGACTGGCAGGTGATTCCAAAGTGTTCACCAACTGGTTGTGGCGTAGCCGGCAGGTGATTTTTGCGTGATCGGCAGGTGGTTCTGGCGAGTCGAGCAGGTGGTTCCGGCGTGCTCGGCTGGTGCTTCCGGGGTCATTGGCACGGGGTTCTGGCATGTCTGAGAGGTGGTTCCTGCATGCCCGGCAAGTGATTCCAGAGTGTTCGCCAAGTGGTTCTGGCATAGTCGGCAGGTGATTTTGGCATGTCCGGCAGGTGGTTCAGGCGAGTTGAGCAGGTGGTTCCAACGTGCTTGGCAGGTGCTTCCGGCGTCTCCGGCACGTGTTTCTGGCACATCTGACAGGTGGTTCCGGCATGCCCGAAAGGTGATTCCGGTCTGTCCGGTAGGTGGTTCCAGCCTGCACGGCATGTGGTTCTGGTACGTCTCAGAGGTGGTTGCGCATGCCCAACAGGTGATTCCGGACTGTCCGCCACATGGTTCTGGCACGTCTGAGAGGTGGTTCCGGCATGCCCGGCAGGTCATCCCAGAGAGTCCTCCAAGTGGTTCTGGCATAACACGCAGGTGATTTTGGCGTGTCTGGCAGGTTGTTCCGTTGTGCTTGGCAGGTGGTTCAGGCTTGGCCGGCAGGTGGTTCCAGACTGTCCAGGACGTGTTTCCAGCTTCTCCGGCAGGTGGTTCTGCTACGTCTGAGAGGTGGTTCCGCCATGGCTGGCAGGTGATTCCGGACCGTCCCCCAGGTGGTTCTGGCATAGCCAGCAGTTGATATTGGCCTGTCCGGCAGGTGGTTCCAGCGAGTCGAACAGGTGGCTCCGGCGTGCTCGGCAGGTGGTTCCGGTCTGTCCGGTACGTGAGTCCGGCGTGTCCGGCACGTGCTTCCGGCACGTCTGAGAGGTGGTTCCGGCATGCGCGACAGGTGGTTTCGGAGT
The DNA here is from genome assembly GCF_041296265.1 of Equus caballus. Classification (NCBI taxonomy): domain Eukaryota; kingdom Metazoa; phylum Chordata; class Mammalia; order Perissodactyla; family Equidae; genus Equus; species Equus caballus. The sequence continues at coordinate 2,265,693 of NC_091707.1, read as the reverse complement.
GTCCGCCAGGTGGTTCTGGCGTACCCGGCAGGTGATTTTGGCGTGTCCGGCAGGTGTTTCTGGCGAGTCGAGCAGGTGGCTCCGGCATGCTCGGCAGGTGCTTCCGGCGTCTCCGGCACGTGGTTCTGGTGTGTCTGAGAGCTGGTTCCGGCATGTCCGGCAGATGATTCCGGAGTGTCCGCCAAGTGGTTCTGGCATACCCGGCTGGTGATTTGGGCATGTCAGGTAGGTGGTTCCGGCGAGTCGAGCAGGTGGCTCCGGCGTGCTCGGCAGGTTGTTCAGACGGGTCTGGCAGGTGTTTTCCGTCTGTTCGGGGTGTGGTTCCAGCATCTCATGCACATGGTTCTGGCACGTCTGAGATGTGGTTCCGGCCGGCCCGACAGGTGTTTCCACAGTGTCCGCCAAGTGGTACTGGCGTAGTTGGCAGGTGATTTTGGCATGACCGGCAGGTGGTTCCAGCAAGCCCGGCAGGTGATTCCGAAGTGTTCCCCAACTGGTTGTGGCGTAGCCGGCAGGTGATTTTTGCGTGTCCGGCAGGTGGTTCTGGCGAGTCGAGCAGGTGGTTCCGGCGTGCTCGGCAGGTGCTTCCGGGGTCATTGGCACGTGGTTCTGGCATATCTGAGAGGTGGTTCAGGCATGCACGGCAGGTGATTCCGGAGTGTTCGCCAAGTGTTTCCGGCGTAGCCGGCAGGTGATTTTGCATGTCCAGCGGTCGTTCCGGCGGGTCGAGCCGGTGGTTCCGGCGTGTCCGGCAGGTGGTTCCGGTCTGTCCGGCAGGTGGTTCTGTGGTGTCCGGCACGAGGTTCAGTCTGAGAGGCTGTGCCGGCATGCCCCTCACGTGATTCCGGCTTGTCCCCGAAGTGGTGCTGGTGTAGCGGGCAGGTGATTTTGGCGTGTCCGGCAGGTGGTTCAGGCGAGTTGAGCAGGTGGTTGCGACGTGCTCGGCAGGTGCTTCCGGCGTCTCCGGCACGTGTTTCTGGCACATCTGACAGGTGGTTCCGGCATGCCCGAAAGGTGATTCCGGTCTGTCCGGTAGGTGGTTTCAGCCTGCACGGCATGTGGTTCTGGTACGTCTCAGAGGTAGTTGCGCATGCCCAACAGGTGATTCCGGACTGTCCGCCACATGGTTCTGGCACGTCTGAGAGGTGGTTCCGGCATGCCCGGCAGGTCATCCCAGAGAGTCCTCCAAGTGGTTCTGGCATAACACGCAGGTGATTTTGGCGTGTCTGGCAGGTTGTTCCGTTGTGCTTGGCAGGTGGTTCAGGCTTGGCCGGCAGGTGGTTCCAGACTGTCCAGGACGTGTTTCCAGCTTCTCCGGCAGGTGGTGCTGGTACGTCTGAGAGGTGGTTCCGCCATGGCTGGCAGGTGATTCCGGACCGTCCCCCAGGTGGTTCTGGCATAGTTGTCGGTGTTGGGCAGGTTCCTGTCCATCGCAGTGTCCGCAAGGCCAGCTCGGGCAGTGGTGCATTGCGGGGCCCCCACCTTCATTTCATCTAGGACGATATGGCGTAATCTTCGCGTGAGGTTGTTCTTCGGTGAGTTTCAGTCAGTCAGGGTTTCGGTGAGCTTGGTTGTGGGCATCAGCTGATCCTGCTCACCAACATTGTGGCCGTCAGGGGTCGCAAGTCGGGCCGTCCCGGTGCTAGTGTTCACAGTTGTGGTACGCGGTGGGGAGCAGCACTACGGGTTCGTCTGGCATGCTGGTGCGCAGGATGGGGTGTGGCCGCGACGTGGCAACTGGGGTGGCTGGGGCAAGCGCACGTTTCAGTTGTCACAGTGTTGTCGGGTCAGAGCCGGCCTCGACGCCCAGTGCACAGCAGTTGGGTCCTCGTCTCCTTGGTCGTCATTCATAGTGTGTGTCGTTTTTCTGAGCAGTGTCATCTCCCCTAACGAACGCATCACCAGTCGGCTCGGAGGCGCATGTGACCCAGTGGCACTTGTCAGGCCCCTGTGCGTGATGCTCGCTTGGCACGGCCTTGGGTGTGCTTGTGTCTGGCCTGTCAGTTTGTGGTGCCAGTGGCTCAGGGGGACGTGGTTGTACTGGGTTCGCGTTCTGCCCAGTGGGTGTGTGTGCCATTCATGTTCAGTAGCCTTTGGACAGGGCTACACGTAGCAGCCGCGACGAGAACTGCGCGGGCTTTGTCAAGGGGCAGTGCGTCGGACACTTGTGGCGAAGGTCGTTCTTCCTCCAGGGCTGGTCGTACTGGTGCCTCTCGCGTGCTTCGAGTGCTTCGTGGGCGGCTCCACTGGGTGCCAGTCGTTGAGTCGTATCGTGGGATGGCTTGCAAGCAGGCGTGTTCAGTGTCGCAGCAGGCCGTCGTTGCAGTCGGGTGGCAGCCGGGCTCGCCAGTGCAGGTGCGTCGATGGGCCTTTGGTTGCCGTCCCTGGGGTAGGTCGGGTCAACAGGTGGCACACGGGCCCCGGCCAGGGTTCCAGTGTGTGTTTGCGGTGTCATCGGGTGTTTTGTCGCCTCGCGCTAGGTTTCACTGTGGTGAAGCACTAGACTGTCGCAGGAGGCCGTGTTCTGTAGGTGGGTGTTCCTTGCTGTCAGTAGGAGAGCGTGTGGGGTGTCATCGAGTGCGTGTAGGTCTTTCCCGTCCGATTCTCCCGTCATTTCCTGTCCGGCTGATGCTTCACTGCCGCGAGTGTCAGGTGGGTGTGCCATCTGTCTCTCCGGCTAGTGAGTGTGTTGCTGCCGAGATGGTTTGATCAGCCCAGCCCGAGGAGTGGGTGTCGGCAGACAGAGCGCCTGTCTGCCTGGGGGGTTCTTGGTTGGTGAGGTCAATGGATTTCCTTGGCGCCCATTGGGCGCCCGGGTTCATAATCCGTGGGTGAGGTGGGGTTACAAGTAATTGCCGTATCGAGTTGCGTTTCCGGTCCAGCAGTGTAAGTGCTCAGTGACTCCCGCGGCAACAGAGCAGTTGTCCCCTGTTCCATCCCAGTTCGCATTGAGGCGCCTGATCGATCGTTCATTTTTGGGGCGCATGTCTCTGTCGCAGGGCCTCAGTTGTCTGGCGCAGAGGGCCAGCCGTCTTCCCCTGCCGTGCGGACGGAGGCAGTGACCCGGAGTGGGGCGCAAGTGTGTTTAGGAAGGCCCATCTTGGGTGTCGGGGGCAGGGTCGTCGTGGAGGAGGCCGCATTGGCGGGTGTCCCGTGGTGCGGAGGGCACCGATCGTCTGACTTGCGCGGCCCGCAGGGTTTGTACAGGCACGGTCAGTGTACGCCTGCCCCCCATCGCATCCAGTTCTCTCCAGGTGCTTGTGTCAGCGTCTTTCGTCCAAGCGGCCGTTGGCACCTCCAGTGCACAGGCCAGTTGCCGCCCATTTCAGGCGACGCGACTTGTTTCGTTTAGATGCGCGGTGCTAGTGTCGTCCGTTTGATATGCAGTGTCCCTGTGGTCGGCCCACCCCCGTCAGCACGCGGTGGCCGCGCTCGTTGTGTCACGGTGCACCGATGTGTCATCGGGTGGGTTCGTGATTTGCCGCGACCAAGCTCCGGTGGATCCAGAGAGGCACGGTGGAATTCAGGTCAGGGTGGGTAGCTCTGCGTTAGGCCTGAATGGTGCGCTGTGCTCGCAGTCTGAGCGCGTGCAGGCCAGGGGTCCAGGTGCCGAATGTTGGTCAAGGGGCGCGTCTCCTGTTTTGGGCGGCATCAGGCCTCGTGTCCGTGTTGGGCCGTCATTCCTGAGCGTGTCACGGTGTTGCTGTGGGTAGCCACGCTGTCCCTGTGTCCATGTTCTGTCCGGCAGTGGTCCGTCTGTTGCCGTGTCACAACGGGTGGGCATGTGTTCTGCGGCGGTGATTTCGTTGGAGTGTTGAGCTTGGTTGGCCGTTGTGACAGTTGGGGTCATCGCCAGTGACAGTGAGATGCGCCTCATGACGATGTTCGTCTGACTGGGTGAGTTCAGTGTCAGCCGTGCGTGCACAGCTTAGTGAGAGTGGGGCCCCCAGTGGCCCTCTCGTCTGGTGTTGGGTGTGGTTGGCAGGACTTGTGGTGAGGGCCAGAGGACTGCGAGAAACTCCAAAGTCTTGTGAGTCAGCCGATCAGCCCCCGCGAGCATTTGTGTCGACAGGGAGCTTGCAGGTAGGCAGCCCTCATTGGAGCGTTGAGGTCAGTGGTCCCAGGGGCATGTGTTTGGCCCAGGCTGGCGGCTTCACGGCCGTGTTCGTCATCATGATTGGGCCCCGGTGCAGGTTCGTGGAGCTTTGCCATGGTCGGCGGCTTTCAGGGGCGCGGAGTGGTGCTGTCTACAGCCAAGACGTGTGCCCTTGGTGCAGATCCAGGCGGCCCTCCAGGGGCAGAGCTTGAGTGGCGCAAGATTCTTGGTCCGGTTGTCGGCAGGACGTAGCCCCCGTGGTACAACACTTTCGGCATGGTGAGTGGGGGGGGGGGGTGCCGTGTTGCGCCGGGGCATTGCAGTGTGGCCCAGCAGCATCATTGCCGCACGGCATTTTTCCTCGTTTGCCAACCTTGTCACAACTGTCAGTGCCAGAGTCGAGTTTCTGTGTTTCAGGTTGCCCCTCTCCAGGTTGGTCGGTCGTGAGCAGTGGTGCCGCACAACGGCTCACCCGGTCCTGGGTGTCGATCTCGAGCGCAGGACTGCGGCCTTCGTTGTACCTCGGCCTCGCTGCGTGAGCCGTGTGCGGTGCTGGCAGGAAGGTCACTGGCATGCCCCGCACCAGCTGCGGGTGACGTCCCCGGGGGGGTTCTCAGTCCTCCAGGTTATGCCGAGGCGTCAGGGGAGTCGCGACAGGGCGGGGAGAGGGGCTCCAGCAGGTGGTTGATACTCGGTGGGTGCGTGACGCTGGTTTCCCTCGTGGGTCTTGATGGGCAGCCGGGTCATGGGGACTGAGGTCCAGGGCAGGGCAGGCGGGTCAGGGTGTTAGTCGCGCTGACTGAGTGGTGTAAGAGTGTTCGTCAGAGCGTGCAGCGTGCAGTGTGTGAGCAGGGGGTGTTGGGTCAGCCGCGCGGTAGTCAGGGGATGATTTGGCCGTCAGTCGTTGCTGTTCTTGTCGCAAGGGTCAGGAATTGTGTCCTTGTTGGGTGTGGAGAGCGCTTCCAGTGGGAGAGTGGGATTCATCAGCAGGTGGGTCTGCTGGGCGGTCTTGCCCGATCGGCCGCGTCTTCTCGTGGTTTAGCACCTGGTCCCGAGGGTGATCCCTGTCAAGTCGGGGGGCGCCCAGATAATTGTCACAGTTTTGTCCGCTCAGCTCATCCGATCGTGCAGGGGACGTACAGGCCCTGTCTTTGCGCGATGGCTTTCGCTCAGGGCAGAGTCCTACGTCCCGGTCGCGGGCGCGTCAGGGGGGGAGTCGCACTGTGTGCCGCCGTTTTCGTGGTTCAGGTGGGTCCGGCGAACATCCACTCCCGGTTAAGCGAAGGTCCCACTGGGCGTGTGGCACGGCTGGTCATTGCCGCCTGTGTCTGGCACACGGTCTGTCCGTTCGTCGCCAATGGAGGTCATGGTGTCTTCTGTCCTGGGCTACGGTCGGTGGCAGTGTCGTCCACTAGTCTTGGAGGCCTCAAAGCGGGACCCCGGCGTCAGCCTGACCGTGGAGGCTGTGGGGAGTGTGATGTTGGCCCTCTGTCACCGGGGTCGGTCTCAGTTCCGTTCGCGCGGCGTTCGCGGTGCGCAGGGTCACCCTTTTGTGGGCAGGGTGTGTTGGTAGGCCAGAGTCAGGGTCCGGTCGCCAGATGCAGGTGTGCCGGAATGAGCATGGTCCAATCGGTTAGAACCTTCGCGGGGCGCACAGTTACCGGTCCTGTGCGCGGCATCGCAGACGTGACAGGCATGCCTCTCACATGGGCAGTTGTCTGGTTGCTGTCAGTCCCTGTCGTCCCAGGGCCGGCATCGGCGGCCGGGGCGTCCGAGTCCGGGTGTGTGGTGGCCCGGCAGAGCGGACTTGGTCAGAGGAATGCAGGTGGCGAGCTGGTATCTTCCGGGGCCGGTGGGTGTATGGTGGTGTTGTGGGGGGTTATGTTGGCAGCCGGGGTAGTTTTTGTGGTACAGTGGGGGTCCGGTGCTTCGGATGCGGCCATGCGACCAGCGCGGGTCGAGTTTGGCGGAACGAGGGGGTGCGGGGTGGGGCAGGCCAGGTGGTGCGATGTCTGTGGTTGACGGGTTGGTCCGGCCGGGGGTCTGGGACTATGGGAGGGGGTGTAGTCCTCGCTATTGGTCCGTCGGCTAGGTTCAAAGCATTTGATCCGGCTGGCGCAGTTGAGCGAGCCGGCGTGAGCAGTCCTGTTTGTGGGTGTTGAGCAGGGTGGGTTCTTAGTCATGGGCCGAGTTGTCTTGTTCAGTTGCGATCTTGTGGGGCAGTGTGGAGCCCCCAGTGGCGGTGTGAGTTTCGATTCATCAAGCCAGAGCCGCGTGGGCGCAGTCGGACTGTGTCGCTCTGTCGGGGCGTAGCCGGCAGGTGATTTTTGCGTGATCGGCAGGTGGTTCTGGCGAGTCGAGCAGGTGGTTCCGGCTGTGCTCGGCTGGTGCTTCCGGGGTCATTGGCACGGGGTTCTGGCATGTCTGAGAGGTGGTTCCTGCATGCCCGGCAAGTGATTCCGGAGTGTTCGCCAAGTGGTTCTGGCATAGTCGGCAGGTGATTTTGGCATGTCGGCAGGTGGTTCAGGCGAGTTGAGCAGGTGGGTTCCAACGTGCTTGGCAGGTGCTTCCGGCGGGTCTCCGGCAACGTGTTTCTGGCACATCTGACAGGTGGTTCCGGCATGGCCCGAAAGGTGATTCCGGTGTGTCCGGTAGGTGGTTCCAGCCTGCACGGCATTGTGGTTCTGGTACGTCTCAGAGGTGGTTGCGCATGCCCAACAGGTGATTCCGGACTGTCCCGCCACATGGTTCTGGCACGTCTGAGAGGTGGTTCCGGCATGCCCGGCAGGTCATCCCAGAGAGTCCTCCAAGTGGTTCTGGCATAACACGCAGGTGATTTTGGCATGTCTGGCAGGTTGTTCCGTTGTGCTTGGCAGGTGGTTCAGGCTTGGCCGGCAGGTGGTTCCAGGACTGTCCAGGACGTGTTTCCAGCTTCTCCGGCAGGTGGTTCTGGTACGTCTGAGAGGTGGTTCCGCCATGGCTGGCAGGTGATTCCGGACCGTCCCCCAGGTGGTTCTGGCATAGCCAGCAGTTGATATTGGCCTGTCCGGCAGGTGGTTCCAGCGAGTCGAACAGGTGGCTCCGGCGTGCTCGGCAGGTGGTTCCGGTCTGTCCGGTAGATGATTCCGGCGTGTCTGGCACGTGCTTCCGGCACGTCTGAGAGGTGGTTCCGGCATGCGCGACAGGTGGTTTCGGAGTGTCCGCCAGGTGGTTCTGGCGTACCCGGCAGGTGATTTTGGCGTGTCCGGCAGGTGTTTCTGGCGAGTCGAGCAGGTGGCTCCGGCATGCTCGGCAGGTGCTTCCGGCGTCTCCGGCACGTGGTTCTGGTGTGTCTGAGAGCTGGTTCCGGCATGTCCGGCAGATGATTCCGGAGTGTCCGCCAAGTGGTTCTGGCATACCCGGCTGGTGATTTGGGCATGTCAGGTAGGTGGTTCCGGCGAGTCGAGTAGGTGGCTCCGGCGTGCTCGGCAGGTTGTTCAGACGGGTCTGGCAGGTGTTTTCCGTCTGTTCGGGGTGTGGTTCCAGCATCTCATGCACATGGTTCTGGCACGTCTGAGATGTGGTTCCGGCCGGCCCGACAGGTGTTTCCACAGTGTCCGCCAAGTGGTACTGGCGTAGTTGGCAGGTGATTTTGGCATGACCGGCTGGTGGTTCCAGCAAGCCCGGCAGGTGATTCCGAAGTGTTCCCCAACTGGTTGTGGCGTAGCCGGCAGGTGATTTCTGCGTGTCCGGCAGGTGGTTCTGGCGAGTCGAGCAGGTGGTTCCGGCGTGCTCGGCAGGTGCTTCCGGGGTCATTGGCACGTGGTTCTGGCATATCTGAGAGGTGGTTCCGGCATGCCCAGCAGGTGATTCCGGAGTGTTCGCCAAGTGTTTCGGCGTAGCCGGCAGGTGATTTTGCATGTCCAGCGGTCGTTCCGGCGGGTCGAGCCGGTGGTTCCGGCGTGTCCGGCAGGTGGTTCCGGTCTGTCCGGCAGGTGGTTCTGTGGTGTCCGGCACGAGGTTCAGTCTGAGAGGCTGTGCCGGCATGCCCCTCACGTGATTCCGGCTTGTCCCCGAAGTGGTGCTGGTGTAGCGGGCAGGTGATTTTGGCGTGTCCGGCAGGTGGTTCAGGCGAGTTGAGCAGGTGGTTGCGACGTGCTCGGCAGGTGCTTCCGGCGTCTCCGGCACGTGTTTCTGGCACATCTGACTGGTGGTTCCGGCATGCCCAAAAGTTGATTCCGGTCTGTCCGGTAGGTGGTTCCGGCTGTGCACGGCACGTGGTTCTGGTACGTGTCAGAGGTGGTTGCGTATGCCCAACAGGTGATTCCGGACTGTCCGCCACGTGCTTCTGGCACGTCTGAGAGGTGGTTCCAACATGCCCGGCAGGTCATTTAGGAGAGTCGTCCAAGTGTTTCTGGCGTAGCCCGCAGGTGATTTTGGCGTGTCCGGCAGGTGGTTCCGCCGAGCTCGGCAGGTGGTTCAGGCATGGCCGTCACGTGGTTCCAGTCTGTCCAGGACGTGTTTCCAGCTTCTCCGGCAGGTGGTTCTGGTACGTCTGAGAGGTGGTTCCGCCATGGCTGGCAGGTGATCCCGGACTGTCCCCCATGTGGTTCTGGCATAGCCAGCAGTTGATATTGGCCTGTCCGGCAGGTGGTTCCAGCGAGTCGAACAGGTGGCTCCGGCGTTCTTGGCAGGTGGTTCCAGTCTGTCCGGTATGTGTTTCCGGCGTGTCTGGCACGTGCTTCCGGCACGTCTGAGAGGTGGTTCCGGCATGCGCGGCAGGTGATTCCGTAGTGTCCGACAGGTGGTTCTGGCATACCCGGCAGGTGATTTTGGCGTGTCAGGGAGGTGGTACCGGTGAGTCGAGCAGGTGGTTCCGGCGTGCTCTGCAGGTGGTTCAGGCGGTTCTGGCAGGTGGTATCCGTCTGTTCGGGGTGTGGTTCCAGCATCTCATGAACACGTTTCTGGCACGTCTGAGATGTGGTTCCAGCCGGCCCGACAGGTGTTTCCGCAGTGTCCGCCAAGTTGTTCTGGCGTAGTTGGCAGGTGATTTTGGCATGACTGGCAGGTGATTCCAAAGTGTTCACCAACTGGTTGTGGCGTAGCCGGCAGGTGATTTTTGCGTGATCGGCAGGTGGTTCTGGCGAGTCGAGCAGGTGGTTCCGGCGTGCTCGGCTGGTGCTTCCGGGGTCATTGGCACGGGGTTCTGGCATGTCTGAGAGGTGGTTCCTGCATGCCCGGCAAGTGATTCCAGAGTGTTCGCCAAGTGGTTCTGGCATAGTCGGCAGGTGATTTTGGCATGTCCGGCAGGTGGTTCAGGCGAGTTGAGCAGGTGGTTCCAACGTGCTTGGCAGGTGCTTCCGGCGTCTCCGGCACGTGTTTCTGGCACATCTGACAGGTGGTTCCGGCATGCCCGAAAGGTGATTCCGGTCTGTCCGGTAGGTGGTTCCAGCCTGCACGGCATGTGGTTCTGGTACGTCTCAGAGGTGGTTGCGCATGCCCAACAGGTGATTCCGGACTGTCCGCCACATGGTTCTGGCACGTCTGAGAGGTGGTTCCGGCATGCCCGGCAGGTCATCCCAGAGAGTCCTCCAAGTGGTTCTGGCATAACACGCAGGTGATTTTGGCGTGTCTGGCAGGTTGTTCCGTTGTGCTTGGCAGGTGGTTCAGGCTTGGCCGGCAGGTGGTTCCAGACTGTCCAGGACGTGTTTCCAGCTTCTCCGGCAGGTGGTTCTGCTACGTCTGAGAGGTGGTTCCGCCATGGCTGGCAGGTGATTCCGGACCGTCCCCCAGGTGGTTCTGGCATAGCCAGCAGTTGATATTGGCCTGTCCGGCAGGTGGTTCCAGCGAGTCGAACAGGTGGCTCCGGCGTGCTCGGCAGGTGGTTCCGGTCTGTCCGGTACGTGAGTCCGGCGTGTCCGGCACGTGCTTCCGGCACGTCTGAGAGGTGGTTCCGGCATGCGCGACAGGTGGTTTCGGAGTGTCCGCCAGGTGGTTCTGGCGTACCCGGCAGGTGATTTTGGCGTGTCCGGCAGGTGTTTCTGGCGAGTCGAGCAGGTGGCTCCGGCATGCTCGGCAGGTGCTTCCGGCGTCTCCGGCACGTGGTTCTGGTGTGTCTGAGAGCTGGTTCCGGCATGTCCGGCAGATGATTCCGGAGTGTCCGCCAAGTGGTTCTGGCATACCCGGCTGGTGATTTGGGCATGTCAGGTAGGTGGTTCCGGCGAGTCGAGCAGGTGGCTCCGGCGTGCTCGGCAGGTTGTTCAGACGGGTCTGGCAGGTGTTTTCCGTCTGTTCGGGGTGTGGTTCCAGCATCTCATGCACATGGTTCTGGCACGTCTGAGATGTGGTTCCGGCCGGCCCGACAGGTGTTTCCACAGTGTCCGCCAAGTGGTACTGGCGTAGTTGGCAGGTGATTTTGGCATGACCGGCAGGTGGTTCCAGCAAGCCCGGCAGGTGATTCCGAAGTGTTCCCCAACTGGTTGTGGCGTAGCCGGCAGGTGATTTTTGCGTGTCCGGCAGGTGGTTCTGGCGAGTCGAGCAGGTGGTTCCGGCGTGCTCGGCAGGTGCTTCCGGGGTCATTGGCACGTGGTTCTGGCATATCTGAGAGGTGGTTCAGGCATGCACGGCAGGTGATTCCGGAGTGTTCGCCAAGTGTTTCCGGCGTAGCCGGCAGGTGATTTTGCATGTCCAGCGGTCGTTCCGGCGGGTCGAGCCGGTGGTTCCGGCGTGTCCGGCAGGTGGTTCCGGTCTGTCCGGCAGGTGGTTCTGTGGTGTCCGGCACGAGGTTCAGTCTGAGAGGCTGTGCCGGCATGCCCCTCACGTGATTCCGGCTTGTCCCCGAAGTGGTGCTGGTGTAGCGGGCAGGTGATTTTGGCGTGTCCGGCAGGTGGTTCAGGCGAGTTGAGCAGGTGGTTGCGACGTGCTCGGCAGGTGCTTCCGGCGTCTCCGGCACGTGTTTCTGGCACATCTGACAGGTGGTTCCGGCATGCCCGAAAGGTGATTCCGGTCTGTCCGGTAGGTGGTTTCAGCCTGCACGGCATGTGGTTCTGGTACGTCTCAGAGGTAGTTGCGCATGCCCAACAGGTGATTCCGGACTGTCCGCCACATGGTTCTGGCACGTCTGAGAGGTGGTTCCGGCATGCCCGGCAGGTCATCCCAGAGAGTCCTCCAAGTGGTTCTGGCATAACACGCAGGTGATTTTGGCGTGTCTGGCAGGTTGTTCCGTTGTGCTTGGCAGGTGGTTCAGGCTTGGCCGGCAGGTGGTTCCAGACTGTCCAGGACGTGTTTCCAGCTTCTCCGGCAGGTGGTGCTGGTACGTCTGAGAGGTGGTTCCGCCATGGCTGGCAGGTGATTCCGGACCGTCCCCCAGGTGGTTCTGGCATAGCCAGCAGTTGATATTGGCCTGTCCGGCAGGTGGTTCCAGCGAGTCGAACAGGTGGCTCCGGCGTGCTCGGCAGGTGGTTCCGGTCTGTCCGGTAGGTGATTCCGGCGTGTCCGGCACGTGCTTCCGGCACGTCTGAGAGGTGGTTCCGGCATGCGCGACAGGTGGTTTCGGAGTGTCCGCCAGGTGGTTCTGGCGTACCCGGCAGGTGATTTTGGCGTGTCCGGCAGGTGTTTCTGGCGAGTCGAGCAGGTGGCTCCGGCATGCTCGGCAGGTGCTTCCGGCGTCTCCGGCACGTGGTTCTGGTGTGTCTGAGAGCTGGTTCCGGCATGTCCGGCAGATGATTCCGGAGTGTCCGCCAAGTGGTTCTGGCATACCCGGCTGGTGATTTGGGCATGTCAGGTAGGTGGTTCCGGCGAGTCGAGCAGGTGGCTCCGGCGTGCTCGGCAGGTTGTTCAGACGGGTCTGGCAGGTGTTTTCCGTCTGTTCGGGGTGTGGTTCCAGCATCTCATGCACATGGTTCTGGCACGTCTGAGATGTGGTTCCGGCCGGCCCGACAGGTGTTTCCACAGTGTCCGCCAAGTGGTACTGGCGTAGTTGGCAGGTGATTTTGCCATGACCGGCAGGTGGTTCCAGCAAGCCCGGCAGGTGATTCCGAAGTGTTCCCCAACTGGTTGTGGCGTAGCCGGCAGGTGATTTCTGCGTGTCCGGCAGGTGGTTCTGGCGAGTCGAGCAGGTGGTTCCGGCGTGCTCGGCAGGTGCTTCCGGGGTCATTGGCACGTGGTTCTGGCATATCTGAGAGGTGGTTCCGGCATGCCCGGCAGGTGATTCCGGAGTGTTCGCCAAGTGTTTCCGGCGTAGCCGGCAGGTGATTTTGCATGTCCAGCGGTCGTTCCGGCGGGTCGAGCCGGTGGTTCCGGCGTGTCCGGCAGGTGGTTCCGGTCTGTCCGGCAGGTGGTTCTGTGGTGTCCGGCACGAGGTTCAGTCTGAGAGGCTGTGCCGGCATGCCCCTCACGTGATTCCGGCTTGTCCCCGAAGTGGTGCTGGTGTAGCGGGCAGGTGATTTTGGCGTGTCCGGCAGGTGGTTCAGGCGAGTTGAGCAGGTGGTTGCGACGTGCTCGGCAGGTGCTTCCGGCGTCTCCGGCACGTGTTTCTGGCACATCTGACTGGTGGTTCCGGCATGCCCAAAAGTTGATTCCGGTCTGTCCGGTAGGTGGTTCCGGCGTGCACGGCACGTGGTTCTGGTACGTGTCAGAGGTGGTTGCGTATGCCCAACAGGTGATTCCGGACTGTCCGCCACGTGCTTCTGGCACGTCTGAGAGGTGGTTCCAACATGCCCGGCAGGTCATTTAGGAGAGTCGTCCAAGTGTTTCTGGCGTAGCCCGCAGGTGATTTTGGCGTGTCCGGCAGGTGGTTCCGCCGAGCTCGGCAGGTGGTTCAGGCATGGCCGTCACGTGGTTCCAGTCTGTCCAGGACGTGTTTCCAGCTTCTCCGGCAGGTGGTTCTGGTACGTCTGAGAGGTGGTTCCGCCATGGCTGGCAGGTGATCCCGGACTGTCCCCCATGTGGTTCTGGCATAGCCAGCAGTTGATATTGGCCTGTCCGGCAGGTGGTTCCAGCGAGTCGAACAGGTGGCTCCGGCGTTCTTGGCAGGTGGTTCCAGTCTGTCCGGTATGTGTTTCCGGCGTGTCTGGCACGTGCTTCCGGCACGTCTGAGAGGTGGTTCCGGCATGCGCGGCAGGTGATTCCGTAGTGTCCGACAGGTGGTTCTGGCATACCCGGCAGGTGATTTTGGCGTGTCAGGGAGGTGGTACCGGTGAGTCGAGCAGGTGGTTCCGGCGTGCTCTGCAGGTGGTTCAGGCGGTTCTGGCAGGTGGTATCCGTCTGTTCGGGGTGTGGTTCCAGCATCTCATGAACACGTTTCTGGCACGTCTGAGATGTGGTTCCAGCCGGCCCGACAGGTGTTTCCGCAGTGTCCGCCAAGGTGTTCTGGCGTAGTTGGCAGGTGATTTTGGCATGACTGGCAGGTGATTCCAAAGTGTTCACCAACTGGTTGTGGCGTAGCCGGCAGGTGATTTTTGCGTGATCGGCAGGTGGTTCTGGCGAGTCGAGCAGGTGGTTCCGGCGTGCTCGGCTGGTGCTTCCGGGGTCATTGGCACGGGGTTCTGGCATGTCTGAGAGGTGGTTCCTGCATGCCCGGCAAGTGATTCCGGAGTGTTCGCCAAGTGGTTCTGGCATAGTCGGCAGGTGATTTTGGCATGTCCGGCAGGTGGTTCAGGCGAGTTGAGCAGGTGGTTCCAACGTGCTTGGCAGGTGCTTCCGGCGTCTCCGGCACGTGTTTCTGGCACATCTGACAGGTGGTTCCGGCATGCCCGAAAGGTGATTCCGGTCTGTCCGGTAGGTGGTTCCAGCCTGCACGGCATGTGGTTCTGGTACGTCTCAGAGGTGGTTGCGCATGCCCAACAGGTGATTCCGGACTGTCCGCCACATGGTTCTGGCACGTCTGAGAGGTGGTTCCGGCATGCCCGGCAGGTCATCCCAGAGAGTCCTCCAAGTGGTTCTGGCATAACACGCAGGTGATTTTGGCGTGTCTGGCAGGTTGTTCCGTTGTGCTTGGCAGGTGGTTCAGGCTTGGCCGGCAGGTGGTTCCAGACTGTCCAGGACGTGTTTCCAGCTTCTCCGGCAGGTGGTTCTGGTACGTCTGAGAGGTGGTTCCGCCATGGCTGGCAGGTGATTCCGGACCGTCCCCCAGGTGGTTCTGGCATAGCCAGCAGTTGATATTGGCCTGTCCGGCAGGTGGTTCCAGCGAGTCGAACAGGTGGCTCCGGCGTGCTCGGCAGGTGGTTCCGGTCTGTCCGGTACGTGAGTCCGGCGTGTCCGGCACGTGCTTCCGGCACGTCTGAGAGGTGGTTCCGGCATGCGCGACAGGTGGTTTCGGAGTGTCCGCCAGGTGGTTCTGGCGTACCCGGCAGGTGATTTTGGCGTGTCCGGCAGGTGTTTCTGGCGAGTCGAGCAGGTGGCTCCGGCATGCTCGGCAGCTGCTTCCGGCGTCTCCGGCACGTGGTTCTGGTGTGTCTGAGAGCTGGTTCCGGCATGTCCGGCAGATGATTCCGGAGTGTCCGCCAAGTGGTTCTGGCATACCCGGCTGGTGATTTGGGCATGTCAGGTAGGTGGTTCCGGCGAGTCGAGCAGGTGGCTCCGGCGTGCTCGGCAGGTTGTTCAGACGGGTCTGGCAGGTGTTTTCCGTCTGTTCGGGGTGTGGTTCCAGCATCTCATGCACATGGTTCTGGCACGTCTGAGATGTGGTTCCGGCCGGCCCGACAGGTGTTTCCACAGTGTCCGCCAAGTGGTACTGGCGTAGTTGGCAGGTGATTTTGGCATGACCGGCAGGTGGTTCCAGCAAGCCCGGCAGGTGATTCCGAAGTGTTCCCCAACTGGTTGTGGCGTAGCCGGCAGGTGATTTTTGCGTGTCCGGCAGGTGGTTCTGGCGAGTCGAGCAGGTGGTTCCGGCGTGCTCGGCAGGTGCTTCCGGGGTCATTGGCACGTGGTTCTGGCATATCTGAGAGGTGGTTCAGGCATGCACGGCAGGTGATTCCGGAGTGTTCGCCAAGTGTTTCCGGCGTAGCCGGCAGGTGATTTTGCATGTCCAGCGGTCGTTCCGGCGGGTCGAGCCGGTGGTTCCGGCGTGTCCGGCAGGTGGTTCCGGTCTGTCCGGCAGGTGGTTCTGTGGTGTCCGGCACGAGGTTCAGTCTGAGAGGCTGTGCCGGCATGCCCCTCACGTGATTCCGGCTTGTCCCCGAAGTGGTGCTGGTGTAGCGGGCAGGTGATTTTGGCGTGTCCGGCAGGTGGTTCAGGCGAGTTGAGCAGGTGGTTGCGACGTGCTCGGCAGGTGCTTCCGGCGTCTCCGGCACGTGTTTCTGGCACATCTGACAGGTGGTTCCGGCATGCCCGAAAGGTGATTCCGGTCTGTCCGGTAGGTGGTTTCAGCCTGCACGGCATGTGGTTCTGGTACGTCTCAGAGGTAGTTGCGCATGCCCAACAGGTGATTCCGGACTGTCCGCCACATGGTTCTGGCACGTCTGAGAGGTGGTTCCGGCATGCCCGGCAGGTCATCCCAGAGAGTCCTCCAAGTGGTTCTGGCATAACACGCAGGTGATTTTGGCGTGTCTGGCAGGTTGTTCCGTTGTGCTTGGCAGGTGGTTCAGGCTTGGCCGGCAGGTGGTTCCAGACTGTCCAGGACGTGTTTCCAGCTTCTCCGGCAGGTGGTGCTGGTACGTCTGAGAGGTGGTTCCGCCATGGCTGGCAGGTGATTCCGGACCGTCCCCCAGGTGGTTCCGGCATAGCCAGCAGTTGATATTGGCCTGTCCGGCAGGTGGTTCCAGCGAGTCGAACAGGTGGCTCCGGCGTGCTCGGCAGGTGGTTCCGGTGTGTCCGGTACGTGAGTCCGGCTTGTCCGGCACGTGCTTCCGGCACGTCTGAGAGGTGGTTCCGGCATGCGCGACAGGTGGTTTCGGAGTGTCCGCCAGGTGGTTCTGGCGTACCCGGCAGGTGATTTTGGCGTGTCCGGCAGGTGTTTCTGGCGAGTCGAGCAGGTGGCTCCGGCATGCTCGGCAGCTGCTTCCGGCGTCTCCGGCACGTGGTTCTGGTGTGTCTGAGAGCTGGTTCCGGCATGTCCGGCAGATGATTCCGGAGTGTCCGCCAAGTGGTTCTGGCATACCCGGCTGGTGATTTGGGCATGTCAGGTAGGTGGTTCCGGCGAGTCGAGCAGGTGGCTCCGGCGTGCTCGGCAGGTTGTTCAGACGGGTCTGGCAGGTGTTTTCCGTCTGTTCGGGGTGTGGTTCCAGCATCTCATGCACATGGTTCTGGCACGTCTGAGATGTGGTTCCGGCCGGCCCGACAGGTGTTTCCACAGTGTCCGCCAAGTGGTACTGGCGTAGTTGGCAGGTGATTTTGGCATGACCGGCAGGTGGTTCCAGCAAGCCCGGCAGGTGATTCCGAAGTGTTCCCCAACTGGTTGTGGCGTAGCCGGCAGGTGATTTTTGCGTGTCCGGCAGGTGGTTCTGGCGAGTCGAGCAGGTGGTTCCGGCGTGCTCGGCAGGTGCTTCCGGGGTCATTGGCACGTGGTTCTGGCATATCTGAGAGGTGGTTCAGGCATGCACGGCAGGTGATTCCGGAGTGTTCGCCAAGTGTTTCCGGCGTAGCCGGCAGGTGATTTTGCATGTCCAGCGGTTGTTCCGGCGGGTCGAGCCGGTGGTTCCGGCGTGTCCGGCAGGTGGTTCCGGTCTGTCCGGCAGGTGGTTCTGTGGTGTCCGGCACGAGGTTCAGTCTGAGAGGCTGTGCCGGCATGCCCCTCACGTGATTCCGGCTTGTCCCCGAAGTGGTGCTGGTGTAGCGGGCAGGTGATTTTGGCGTGTCCGGCAGGTGGTTCAGGCGAGTTGAGCAGGTGGTTGCGACGTGCTCGGCAGGTGCTTCCGGCGTCTCCGGCACGTGTTTCTGGCACATCTGACAGGTGGTTCCGGCATGCCCGAAAGGTGATTCCGGTCTGTCCGGTAGGTGGTTTCCGCCTGCACGGCATGTGGTTCTGGTACGTCTCAGAGGTGGTTGCGCATGCCCAACAGGTGATTCCGGACTGTCCGCCACATGGTTCTGGCACGTCTGAGAGGTGGTTCCGGCATGCCCGGCAGGTCATCCCAGAGAGTCCTCCAAGTGGTTCTGGCATAACACGCAGGTGATTTTGGCGTGTCTGGCAGGTTGTTCCGTTGTGCTTGGCAGGTGGTTCAGGCTTGGCCGGCAGGTGGTTCCAGACTGTCCAGGACGTGTTTCCAGCTTCTCCGGCAGGTGGTTCTGGTACGTCTGAGAGGTGGTTCCGCCATGGCTGGCAGGTGATTCCGGACCGTCCCCCAGGTGGTTCTGGCATAGCCAGCAGTTGATATTGGCCTGTCCGGCAGGTGGTTCCAGCGAGTCGAACAGGTGGCTCCGGCGTGCTCGGCAGGTGGTTCCGGTCTGTCCGGTAGGTGATTCCGGCGTGTCCGGCACGTGCTTCCGGCACGTCTGAGAGGTGGTTCCGGCATGCGCGACAGGTGGTTTCGGAGTGTCCGCCAGGTGGTTCTGGCGTACCCGGCAGGTGATTTTGGCGTGTCCGGCAGGTGTTTCTGGCGAGTCGAGCAGGTGGCTCCGGCATGCTCGGCAGGTGCTTCCGGCGTCTCCGGCACGTGGTTCTGGTGTGTCTGAGAGCTGGTTCCGGCATGTCCGGCAGATGATTCCGGAGTGTCCGCCAAGTGGTTCTGGCATACCCGGCTGGTGATTTGGGCATGTCAGGTAGGTGGTTCCGGCGAGTCGAGCAGGTGGCTCCGGCGTGCTCGGCAGGTTGTTCAGACGAGTCTGGCAGGTGTTTTCCGTCTGTTCGGGGTGTGGTTCCAGCATCTCATGAACATGGTTCTGGCACGTCTGAGATGTGGTTCCGGCCGGCCCGACAGGTGTTTCCACAGTGTCCGCCAAGTGGTACTGGCGTAGTTGGCAGGTGATTTTGGCATGACCGGCAGGTGGTTCCAGCAAGCCCGGCAGGTGATTCCGAAGTGTTCCCCAACTGGTTGTGGCGTAGCCGGCAGGTGATTTTTGCGTGTCCGGCAGGTGGTTCTGGCGAGTCGAGCAGGTGGTTCCGGCGTGCTCGGCAGGTGCTTCCGGGGTCATTGGCACGTGGTTCTGGCATATCTGAGAGGTGGTTCCGGCATGCCCGGCTGGTGATTCCGGAGTGTTCGCCAAGTGTTTCCGGCGTAGCCGGCAGGTGATTTTGCATGTCCAGCGGTCGTTCCGGCGGGTCGAGCCGGTGGTTCCGGCGTGTCCGGCAGGTGGTTCCGGTCTGTCCGGCAGGTGGTTCTGTGGTGTCCGGCACGAGGTTCAGTCTGAGAGGCTGTGCCGGCATGCCCCTCACGTGATTCCGGCTTGTCCCCGAAGTGGTGCTGGTGTAGCGGGCAGGTGATTTTGGCGTGTCCGGCAGCTGGTTCAGGCGAGTTGAGCAGGTGGTTGCGACGTGCTCGGCAGGTGCTTCCGGCGTCTCCGGCACGTGTTTCTGGCACATCTGACTGGTGGTTCCGGCATGCCCAAAAGTTGATTCCGGTCTGTCCGGTAGGTGGTTCCGGCGTGCACGGCATGTGGTTCTGGTACGTGTCAGAGGTGGTTGCGTATGCCCAACAGGTGATTCCGGACAGTCCGCCACGTGCTTCTGGCACGTCTGAGAGGTGGTTCCAACATGCCCGGCAGGTCATTTCGGAGAGTCGTCCAAGTGGTTCTGGCGTAGCCGGCAGATGATTTTGGCGTGTCCGGCAGGTGGTTCCGCCGTGCTCGGCAGGTGGTTCAGGCATGGCCGTCACGTGGTTCCAGTCTGTCCAGGACGTGTTTCCAGCTTCTCCGGCAGGTGGTTCTGGTACGTCTGAGAGGTGGTTCCGCCATGGCTGGCAGGTGATCCCGGACTGTCCCCCAGGTGGTTCTGGCATAGCCAGCAGTTGATATTGGCCTGTCCGGCAGGTGGTTCCAGCGAGTCGAACAGGTGGCTCCGGCGTTCTTGGCAGGTGGTTCCGGTCTGTCCGGTAGGTGTTTCCGGCGTGTCTGGCACGTGCTTCCGGCACGTCTGAGAGGTGGTTCCGGCATGCGCGGCAGGTGATTCCGTAGTGTCCGCCAGGTGGTTCTGGCATACCCGGCAGGTGATTTTGGCGTGTCCGGCAGGTGTTTCTGGCGAGTCGAGCAGGTGGCTCCGGCATGCTCGGCAGGTGCTTCCGGCGTCTCCGGCACTTGGTTCTGGTGTGTCTGAGAGCTGGTTCCGGCATGTCCGGCAGATGATTCCGGAGTGTCCGCCAAGTGGTTCTGGCATACCCAGCAGGTGATTTTGGCGTGTCAGGGAGGTGGTACCGGTGAGTCGAGCAGGTGGTTCCGGCGTGCTCAGCAGGTGGTTCAGGCGGTTCTGGCAGGTGGTATCCGTCTGTTCGGGGTGTGGTTCCAGCATCTCATGAACACGTTTCTGGCACGTCTGAGATGTGGTTCCAGCCGGCCCGACAGGTGTTTCCGCAGTGTCCGCCAAGCGGTTCTGGCGTAGTTGGCAGGTGATTTTGGCATGACTGGCAGGTGGTTCCAGCAAGCCTGGCAGGTGATTCCAAAGTGTTCACCAACTGGTTGTGGCGTAGCCGGCAGGTGATTTTTGCGTGATCGGCAGGTGGTTCTGGCGAGTCGAGCAGGTGGTTCCGGCGTGCTCGGCTGGTGCTTCCGGGGTCATTGGCACGGGGTTCTGGCATGTCTGAGAGGTGGTTCCTGCATGCCCGGCAAGTGATTCCGGAGTGTTCGCCAAGTGGTTCTGGCATAGTCGGCAGGTGATTTTGGCATGTCCGGCAGGTGGTTCAGGCGAGTTGAGCAGGTGGTTCCAACGTGCTTGGCAGGTGCTTCCGGCGTCTCCGGCACGTGTTTCTGGCACATCTGACAGGTGGTTCCGGCATGCCCGAAAGGTGATTCCGGTGTGTCCGGTAGGTGGTTCCGGCCTGCACGGCATGTGGTTCTGGTACGTCTCAGAGGTGGTTGCGCATGCCCAACAGGTGATTCCGGACTGTCCGCCACATGGTTCTGGCACGTCTGAGAGGTGGTTCCGGCATGCCCGGCAGGTCATCCCAGAGAGTCCTCCAAGTGGTTCTGGCATAACACGCAGGTGATTTTGGCCTGTCCGGCAGGTGGTTCCAGCGAGTCGAACAGGTGGCTCCGGCGTTCTTGGCAGGTGGTTCCGGTCTGTCCGGTAGGTGTTTCCGGCGTGTCTGGCACGTGCTTCCGGCACGTCTGTGAGGTGGTTCTGGCATGCGCGGCAGGTGATTCCGTAGTGTCCGCCAGGTGGTTCTGGCATACCCGGCAGGTGATTTTGGCGTGTCCGGCAGGTGTTTCTGGCGAGTCGAGCAGGTGGCTCCGGCATGCTCGGCAGGTGCTTCCGGCGTCTCCGGCACTTGGTTCTGGTGTGTCTGAGAGCTGGTTCCGGCATGTCCGGCAGATGATTCCGGAGTGTCCGCCAAGTGGTTCTGGCATACCCAGCAGGTGATTTTGGCGTGTCAGGGAGGTGGTACCGGTGAGTCGAGCAGGTGGTTCCGGCGTGCTGAGCAGGTGGTTCAGGCGGTTCTGGCAGGTGGTATCCGTCTGTTCGGGGTGTGGTTCCAGCATCTCATGAACACGTTTCTGGCACATCTGAGATGTGGTTCCAGCCGGCCCGACAGGTGTTTCCGCAGTGTCCGCCAAGCGGTTCTGGCGTAGTTGGCAGGTGATTTTGGCATGACTGGCAGGTGATTCCAAAGTGTTCACCAACTGGTTGTGGCGTAGCCGGCAGGTGATTTTTGCGTGATCGGCAGGTGGTTCTGGCGAGTCGAGCAGGTGGTTCCGGCGTGCTCGGCTGGTGCTTCCGGGGTCATTGGCACGGGGTTCTGGCATGTCTGAGAGGTGGTTCCTGCATGCCCGGCAAGTGATTCCGGAGTGTTCGCCAAGTGGTTCTGGCATAGTCGGCAGGTGATTTTGGCATGTCCGGCAGGTGGTTCAGGCGAGTTGAGCAGGTGGTTCCAACGTGCTTGGCAGGTGCTTCCGGCGTCTCCGGCACGTGTTTCTGGCACATCTGACAGGTGGTTCCGGCATGCCCGAATGGTGATTCCGGTCTGTGCGGTAGGTGGTTCCAGCCTGCACGGCATGTGGTTCTGGTACGTCTCAGAGGTGGTTGCGCATGCCCAACAGGTGATTCCGGACTGTCCGCCACATGGTTCTGGCACGTCTGAGAGGTGGTTCTGGCATGCCCGGCAGGTCATCCCAGAGAGTCCTCCAAGTGGTTCTGGCATAACACGCAGGTGATTTTGGCGTGTCTGGCAGGTTGTTCCGTTGTGCTTGGCAGGTGGTTCAGGCTTGGCCGGCAGGTGGTTCCAGACTGTCCAGGACCTGTTTCCAGCTTCTCCGGCAGGTGGTTCTGGTACGTCTGAGAGGTGGTTCCGCCATGGCTGGCAGGTGATTCCGGACCGTCCCCCAGGTGGTTCTGGCATAGCCAGCAGTTGATATTGGCCTGTCCGGCAGGTGGTTCCAGCGAGTCGAACAGGTGGCTCCGGCGTGCTCGGCAGGTGGTTCCGGTCTGTCCGGTAGGTGATTCCGGCGTGTCCGGCACGTGTTTCTGGCACATCTGACTGGTGGTTCCGGCATGCCCAAAAGTTGATTCCGGTCTGTCCGGTAGGTGGTTCCGGCGTGCACGGCATGTGGTTCTGGTACGTGTCAGAGGTGGTTGCGTATGCCCAACAGGTGATTCCGGACAGTCCGCCACGTGCTTCTGGCACGTCTGAGAGGTGGTTCCAACATGCCCGGCAGGTCATTTCGGAGAGTCGTCCAAGTGGTTCTGGCGTAGCCGGCAGATGATTTTGGCGTGTCCGGCAGGTGGTTCCGCCGTGCTCGGCAGGTGGTTCAGGCATGGCCGTCACGTGGTTCCAGTCTGTCCAGGACGTGTTTCCAGCTTCTCCGGCAGGTGGTTCTGGTACGTCTGAGAGGTGGTTCCGCCATGGCTGGCAGGTGATCCCGGACTGTCCCCCAGGTGGTTCTGGCATAGCCAGCAGTTGATATTGGCCTGTCCGGCAGGTGGTTCCAGCGAGTCGAACAGGTGGCTCCGGCGTTCTTGGCAGGTGGTTCCGGTCTGTCCGGTAGGTGTTTCCGGCGTGTCTGGCACGTGCTTCCGGCACGCCTGTGAGGTGGTTCTGGCATGCGCGGCAGGTGATTCCGTAGTGTCCGCCAGGTGGTTCTGGCATACCCGGCAGGTGATTTTGGCGTGTCCGGCAGGTGTTTCTGGCGAGTCGAGCAGGTGGCTCCGGCATGCTCGGCAGGTGCTTCCGGCGTCTCCGGCACTTGGTTCTGGTGTGTCTGAGAGCTGGTTCCGGCATGTCCGGCAGATGATTCCGGAGTGTCCGCCAAGTGGTTCTGGCATACCCAGCAGGTGATTTTGGCGTGTCAGGGAGGTGGTACCGGTGAGTCGAGCAGGTGGTTCCGGCGTGCTCAGCAGGTGGTTCAGGCGGTTCTGGCAGGTGGTATCCGTCTGTTCGGGGTGTGGTTCCAGCATCTCATGAACACGTTTCTGGCACATCTGAGATGTGGTTCCAGCCGGCCCGACAGGTGTTTCCGCAGTGTCCGCCAAGCGGTTCTGGCGTAGTTGGCAGGTGATTTTGGCATGACTGGCAGGTGATTCCAAAGTGTTCACCAACTGGTTGTGGCGTAGCCGGCAGGTGATTTTTGCGTGATCGGCAGGTGGTTCTGGCGAGTCGAGCAGGTGGTTCCGGCGTGCTCGGCTGGTGCTTCCGGGGTCATTGGCACGGGGTTCTGGCATGTCTGAGAGGTGGTTCCTGCATGCCCGGCAAGTGATTCCGGAGTGTTCGCCAAGTGGTTCTGGCATAGTCGGCAGGTGATTTTGGCATGTCCGGCAGGTGGTTCAGGCGAGTTGAGCAGGTGGTTCCAACGTGCTTGGCAGGTGCTTCCGGCGTCTCCGGCACGTGTTTCTGGCACATCTGACAGGTGGTTCCGGCATGCCCGAAAGGTGATTCCGGTCTGTGCGGTAGGTGGTTCCAGCCTGCACGGCATGTGGTTCTGGTACGTCTCAGAGGTGGTTGCGCATGCCCAACAGGTGATTCCGGACTGTCCGCCACATGGTTCTGGCACGTCTGAGAGGTGGTTCTGGCATGCCCGGCAGGTCATCCCAGAGAGTCCTCCAAGTGGTTCTGGCATAACACGCAGGTGATTTTGGCGTGTCTGGCAGGTTGTTCCGTTGTGCTTGGCAGGTGGTTCAGGCTTGGCCGGCAGGTGGTTCCAGACTGTCCAGGACCTGTTTCCAGCTTCTCCGGCAGGTGGTTCTGGTACGTCTGAGAGGTGGTTCCGCCATGGCTGGCAGGTGATTCCGGACCGTCCCCCAGGTGGTTCTGGCATAGCCAGCAGTTGATATTGGCCTGTCCGGCAGGTGGTTCCAGCGAGTCGAACAGGTGGCTCCGGCGTGCTCGGCAGGTGGTTCCGGTCTGTCCGGTAGGTGATTCCGGCGTGTCCGGCACGTGCTTCCGGCACGTCTGAGAGGTGGTTCCGGCATGCGCGACAGGTGGTTTCGGAGTGTCCGCCAGGTGGTTCTGGCGTACCCGGCAGGTGATTTTGGCGTGTCCGGCAGGTGTTTCTGGCGAGTCGAGCAGGTGGCTCCGGCATGCTCGGCAGCTGCTTCCGGCGTCTCCGGCACGTGGTTCTGGTGTGTCTGAGAGCTGGTTCCGGCATGTCCGGCAGATGATTCCGGAGTGTCCGCCAAGTGGTTCTGGCATACCCGGCTGGTGATTTGGGCATGTCAGGTAGGTGGTTCCGGCGAGTCGAGCAGGTGGCTCCGGCGTGCTCGGCAGGTTGTTCAGACGAGTCTGGCAGGTGTTTTCCGTCTGTTCGGGGTGTGGTTCCAGCATCTCATGAACATGGTTCTGGCACGTCTGAGATGTGGTTCCGGCCGGCCCGACAGGTGTTTCCACAGTGTCCGCCAAGTGGTACTGGCGTAGTTGGCAGGTGATTTTGGCATGACCGGCAGGTGGTTCCAGCAAGCCCGGCAGGTGATTCCGAAGTGTTCCCCAACTGGTTGTGGCGTAGCCGGCAGGTGATTTTTGCATGTCTGGCAGGTGGTTCTGGCGAGTCGAGCAGGTGGTTCCGGCGTGCTCGGCAGGTGCTTCCGGGGTCATTGGCACGTGGTTCTGGCATATCTGAGAGGTGGTTCCGGCATGCCCGGCAGGTGATTCCGGAGTGTTCGCCAAGTGTTTCCGGCGTAGCCGGCAGGTGATTTTGCATGTCCAGCGGTCGTTCCGGCGGGTCGAGCCGGTGGTTCCGGCGTGTCCGGCAGGTGGTTCCGGTCTGTCCGGCAGGTGGTTCTGTGGTGTCCGGCACGAGGTTCAGTCTGAGAGGCTGTGCCGGCATGCCCCTCACGTGATTCCGGCTTGTCCCCGAAGTGGTGCTGGTGTAGCGGGCAGGTGATTTTGGCGTGTCCGGCAGCTGGTTCAGGCGAGTTGAGCAGGTGGTTGCGACGTGCTCGGCAGGTGCTTCCGGCGTCTCCGGCACGTGTTTCTGGCACATCTGACTGGTGGTTCCGGCATGCCCAAAAGTTGATTTCGGTCTGTCCGGTAGGTGGTTCCGGCGTGCACGGCACGTGGTTCTGGTACGTGTCAGAGGTGGTTGCGTATGCCCAACAGGTGATTCCGGACTGTCCGCCACGTGCTTCTGGCACGTCTGAGAGGTGGTTCCAACATGCCCGGCAGGTCATTTCGGACAGTCGTCCAAGTGATTCTGGCGTAGCCCGCAGGTGATTTTGGCGTGTCCGGCAGGTGGTTCCGCCGAGCTCGGCAGGTGGTTCAGGCATGGCCGTCACGTGGTTCCAGTCTGTCCAGGACGTGTTTCCAGCTTCTCCGGCAGGTGGTTCTGGTACGTCTGAGAGGTGGTTCCGCCATGGCTGGCAGGTGATCCCGGACTGTCCCCCATGTGGTTCTGGCATAGCCAGCAGTTGATATTGGCCAGTCCGGCAGGTGGTTCCAGCGAGTCGAACAGGTCTCTCCGGCGTTCTTGGCAGGTGGTTCCGGTCTGTCCGGTATGTGTTTCCGGCGTGTCTGGCACGTGCTTCTGGCACGTCTGAGAGGTGGTTCCGGCATGCGCGGCAGGTGATTCCGTAGTGTCCGCCAGGTGGTTCTGGCATACCCGGCAGGTGATTTTGGCGTGTCAGGGAGGTGGTACCGGTGAGTCGAGCAGGTGGTTCCTGCGTGCTCAGCAGGTGGTTCAGGCGGTTCTGGCAGGTGGTATCCGTCTGTTCGGGGTGTGGTTCCAGCATCTCATGAACACGTTTCTGGCACGTCTGAGATGTGGTTCCAGCCGGCCCGACAGGTGTTTCCGCAGTGTCCGCCAAGTTGTTCTGGCGTAGTTGGCAGGTGATTTTGGCATGACTGGCAGGTGATTCCAAAGTGTTCACCAACTGGTTGTGGCGTAGCCGGCAGGTGATTTTTGCGTGATCGGCAGGTGGTTCTGGCGAGTCGAGCAGGTGGTTCCGGCGTGCTCGGCTGGTGCTTCCGGGGTCATTGGCACGGGGTTCTGGCATGTCTGAGAGGTGGTTCCTGCATGCCCGGCAAGTGATTCCGGAGTGTTCGCCAAGTGGTTCTGGCATAGTCGGCAGGTGATTTTGGCATGTCCGGCAGGTGGTTCAGGCGAGTTGAGCAGGTGGTTCCAACGTGCTTGGCAGGTGCTTCCGGCGTCTCCGGCACGTGTTTCTGGCACATCTGACTGGTGGTTCCGGCATGCCCAAAAGTTGATTCCGGTCTGTCCGGTAGGTGGTTCTGGCGTGCACGGCACGTGGTTCTGGTACGTGTCAGAGGTGGTTGCGTATGCCCAACAGGTGATTCCGGACAGTCCGCCACGTGCTTCTGGCACGTCTGAGAGGTGGTTCCAACATGCCCGGCAGGTCATTTCGGAGAGTCGTCCAAGTGGTTCTGGCGTAGCCCGCAGGTGATTTTGGCGTGTCCGGCAGGTGGTTCCGCCGTGCTCGGCAGGTGGTTCAGGCATGGCCGTCACGTGGTTCCAGTCTGTCCAGGACGTGTTTCCAGCTTCTCCGGCAGGTGGTTCTGGTACGTCTGAGAGGTGGTTCCGCCATGGCTGGCAGGTGATCCCGGACTGTCCCCCAGGTGGTTCTGGCATAGCCAGCAGTTGATATTGGCCTGTCCGGCAGGTGGTTCCAGCGAGTCGAACAGGTGGCTCCGGCGTTCTTGGCAGGTGGTTCCGGTCTGTCCGGTAGGTGTTTCCGGCGTGTCCGGCACGTGCTTCCGGCACGTCTGAGAGGTGGTTCTGGCATGCGCGGCAGGTGATTCCGTAGTGTCCGCCAGGTGGTTCTGGCATACCCGGCAGGTGATTTTGGCGTGTCCGGCAGGTGTTTCTGGCGAGTCGAGCAGGTGGCTCCGGCATGCTCGGCAGGTGTTTCCGGCGTCTCCGGCACTTGGTTCTGGTGTGTCTGAGAGCTGGTTCCGGCATGTCCGGCAGATGATTCCGGAGTGTCCGCCAAGTGGTTCTGGCATACCCAGCAGGTGATTTTGGCGTGTCAGGGAGGTGGTACCGGTGAGTCGAGCAGGTGGTTCCGGCGTGCTCAGCAGGTGGTTCAGGCGGTTCTGGCAGGTGGTATCCGTCTGTTCGGGGTGTGGTTCCAGCATCTCATGAACACGTTTCTGGCACGTCTGAGATGTGGTTCCAGCCGGCCCGACAGGTGTTTCCGCAGTGTCCGCCAAGCGGTTCTGGCGTAGTTGGCAGGTGATTTTGGCATGACTGGCAGGTGGTTCCAGCAAGCCTGGCAGGTGATTCCAAAGTGTTCACCAACTGGTTGTGGCGTAGCCGGCAGGTGATTTTTGCGTGATCGGCAGGTGGTTCTGGCGAGTCGAGCAGGTGGTTCCGGCGTGCTCGGCTGGTGCTTCCGGGGCCATTGGCACGGGGTTCTGGCATGTCTGAGAGGTGGTTCCTGCATGCCCGGCAAGTGATTCCGGAGTGTTCGCCAAGTGGTTCTGGCATAGTCGGCAGGTGATTTTGGCATGTCCGGCAGGTGGTTCAGGCGAGTTGAGCAGGTGGTTCCAACGTGCTTGGCAGGTGCTTCCGGCGTCTCCGGCACGTGTTTCTGGCACATCTGACAGGTGGTTCCGGCATGCCCGAAAGGTGATTCCGGTCTGTCCGGTAGGTGGTTCCACCCTGCACGGCCTGTGGTTCTGGTACGTCTCAGAGGTGGTTGCGCATGCCCAACAGGTGATTCCGGACTGTCCGCCACATGGTTCTGGCACGTCTGAGAGGTGGTTCCGGCATGCCCGGCAGGTCATCCCAGAGAGTCCTCCAAGTGGTTCTGGCATAACACGCAGGTGATTTTGGCGTGTCTGGCAGGTTGTTCCGTTGTGCTTGGCAGGTGGTTCAGGCTTGGCCGGCAGGTGGTTCCAGACTGTCCGGGACGTGTTTCCAGCTTCTCCGGCAGGTGGTTCTGGTATGTCTGAGAGGTGGTTCCGCCATGGCTGGCAGGTGATTCCGGACCGTCCCCCAGGTGGTTCTGGCATAGCCAGCAGTTGATATTGGCCTGTCCGGCAGGTGGTTCCAGCGAGTCGAACAGGTGGCTCCGGCGTTCTTGGCAGGTGGTTCCGGTCTGTCCGGTAGGTGATTCCGGCGTGTCCGGCACGTGCTTCCGGCACGTCTGAGAGGTGGTTCCGGCATGCGCGACAGGTGGTTTCGGAGTGTCCGCCAGGTGGTTCTGGCTTACCCGGCAGGTGATTTTGGCGTGTCCGGCAGGTGTTTCTGGCGAGTCGAGCAGGTGGCTCCGGCATGCTCGGCAGCTGCTTCCGGCGTCTCCGGCACGTGGTTCTGGTGTGTCTGAGAGCTGGTTCCGGCATGTCCGGCAGATGATTCCGGAGTGTCCGCCAAGTCGTTCTGGCATACCTGGCTGGTGATTTGGGCATGTCAGGTAGGTGGTTCCGGCGAGTCGAGCAGGTGGCTCCGGCGTGCTCGGCAGGTTGTTCAGACGGGTCTGGCAGGTGTTTTCCGTCTGTTCGGGGTGTGGTTCCAGCATCTCATGCACATGGTTCTGGCACGTCTGAGATGTGGTTCCGGCCGGCCCGACAGGTGTTTCCACAGTGTCCGCCAAGTGGTACTGGCGTAGTTGGCAGGTGATTTTGGCATGACCGGCAGGTGGTTCCAGCAAGCCCGGCAGGTGATTCCGAAGTGTTCCCCAACTGGTTGTGGCGTAGCCGGCAGGTGATTTTTGCGTGTCCGGCAGGTGGTTCTGGCGAGTCAAGCAGGTGGTTCCGGCGTGCTCGGCAGGTGCTTCCGGGGTCATTGGCACGTGGTTCTGGCATATCTGAGAGGTGGTTCCGGCATGCCCGGCAGGTGATTCCGGAGTGTTCGCCAAGTGTTTCCGGCGTAGCCGGCAGGTGATTTAGCATGTCCAGCGGTCATTCCGGCGGGTCGAGCCGGTGGTTCCGGCGTGTCCGGCAGGTGGTTCCGGTCTGTCCGGCAGGTGGTTCTGTGGTGTCCGGCACGAGGTTCAGTCTGAGAGGCTGTGCCGGCATGCCCCTCACGTGATTCCGGCTTGTCCCCGAAGTGGTGCTGGTGTAGGGGGCAGGTGATTTTGGCGTGTCCGGCAGCTGGTTCAGGTGAGTTGAGCAGGTGGTTGCGACGTGCTCGGCAGGTGCTTCCGGCGTCTCCGGCACGTGTTTCTGGCACATCTGACTGGTGGTTCCGGCATGCCCAAAAGTTGATTCCGGTCTGTCCAGTAGGTGGTTCCGGCGTGCACGGCACGTGGTTCTGGTACGTCTCAGAGGTGGTTGCGTATGCCCAACAGGTGATTCCGGACTGTCCGCCACGTGCTTCTGGCACGTCTGAGAGGTGGTTCCAACATGCCCGGCAGGTCATTTCGGAGAGTCGTCCAAGTGGTTCTGGCGTAGCCCGCGGGTGATTTTGGCGTGTCCGGCAGGTGGTTCCGCCGTGCTCGGCTGGTGGTTCAGGCATGGCCGTCACGTGGTTCCAGTCTGTCCAGGACGTGTTTCCAGCTTCTCCGGCAGGTGGTTCTGGTACGTCTGAGAGGTGGTTCCGCCATGGCTGGCAGGTGATCCCGGACTGTCTCCCAGGTGGTTCTGGCATAGCCAGCAGTTGATATTGGCCTGTCCGGCAGGTGGTTCCAGCGAGTCGAACAGGTGGCTCCGGCGTGCTCGGCAGGTGGTTCCGGTCTGTCCGGTAGGTGATTCCGGCGTGTCCGGCACGTGCTTCCGGCACGTCTGAGAGGTGGTTCCGGCATGCGCGACAGGTGGTTTCGGAGTGTCCGCCAGGTGGTTCTGGCGTACCCGGCAGGTGATTTTGGCGTGTCCGGCAGGTGTTTCTGGCGAGTCGAGCAGGTGGCTCCGGCATGCTCGGCAGGTGCTTCCGGCGTCTCCGGCACGTGGTTCTGGTGTGTCTGAGAGCTGGTTCCGGCATGTCCGGCAGATGATTCCGGAGTGTCCGCCAAGTGGTTCTGGCATACCCGGCTGGTGATTTGGGCATGTCAGGTAGGTGGTTCCGGCGAGTCGAGCAGGTGGCTCCGGCGTGCTCGGCAGGTTGTTCAGACGGGTATGGCAGGTGTTTTCCGTCTGTTCGGGGTGTGGTTCCAGCATCTCATGCACATGGTTCTGGCACGTCTGAGATGTGGTTCCGGCTGGCCTGACAGGTGTTTCCACAGTGTCCGCCAAGTGGTACTGGCGTAGTTGGCAGGTGATTTTGGCATGACCGGCAGGTGGTTCCAGCAAGCCCGGCAGGTGATTCCGAAGTGTTCCCCAACTGGTTGTGGCGTAGCCGGCAGGTGATTTCTGCGTGTCCGGCAGGTGGTTCTGGCGAGTCGAGCAGGTGGTTCCGGCGTGCTCGGCAGGTGCTTCCGGGGTCATTGGCACGTGGTTCTGGCATATCTGAGAGGTGGTTCCGGCATGCCCGGCAGGTGATTCCGGAGTGTTCGCCAAGTGTTTGTGGCGTAGCCGGCAGGTGATTTTGCATGTCCAGCGGTCGTTCCGGCGGGTCGAGCCGGTGGTTCCGGCGTGTCCGGCAGGTGGTTCCGGTCTGTCCGGCAGGTGGTTCTGTGGTGTCCGGCACGAGGTTCAGTCTGAGAGGCTGTGCCGGCATGCCCCTCACGTGATTCCGGCTTGTCCCCGAAGTGGTGCTGGTGTAGCGGGCAGG
Source organism: Equus caballus (assembly GCF_041296265.1). Lineage (NCBI taxonomy): Eukaryota > Metazoa > Chordata > Mammalia > Perissodactyla > Equidae > Equus > Equus caballus. The sequence goes on along the minus strand of NC_091707.1, from coordinate 2,235,500 downwards.
TGATTTTGGCGTGTCCGGCAGGTGGTTCAGGCGAGTTGAGCAGGGGGTTGCGACGTGCTCGGCAGGTGCTTCCGGCGTCTCCGGCACGTGTTTCTGGCACATCTGACTGGTGGTTCCGGCATGCCCAAAAGTTGATTCCGGTCTGTCCGGTAGGTGGTTCCGGCGTGCACGGCACATGGTTCTGGTACGTCTCAGAGGTTGTTGCGTATGCCCTACAGGTGATTCCGGACTGTCCGCCACGTGCTTCTGGCACGTCTGAGAGGTGGTTCCAACATGCCCGGCAGGTCATTTCGGAGAGTCGTCCAAGTGGTTCTGGCGTAGCCAGCAGGTGATTTTGGCGTGTCCGGCAGGTGTTTCTGGCGAGTCGAGCAGGTGGCTCCGGCATGCTCGCTGGTGCTTCCGGCGTCTCCGGCACTTGGTTCTGGTGTGTCTGAGAGCTGGTTCCGGCATGTCCGGCAGATGATTCCGGAGTGTCCGCCAAGTGGTTCTGGCATACCCAGAGGGGATTTTGGCGTGTCAGGGAGGTGGTACCGGTGAGTCGAGCAGGTGGTTCCGGCGTGCTCAGCAGGTGGTTCAGGCGGTTCTGGCAGGTGGTATCCGTCTGTTCAGGGTGTGGTTCCAACATCTCATGAACACGTTTCTGGCACGTCTGAGATGTGGTTCCAGCCGGCCCGACAGGTGTTTCCGCAGTGTCCGCCAAGCGGTTCTGGCGTAGTTGGCAGGTGATTTTGGCATGACTGGCAGGTGGTTCCAGCAAGCCTGGCAGGTGATTCCAAAGTGTTCACCAACTGGTTGTGGCGTAGCCGGGGGGTGATTTCTGCGTGATCGGCATGTGGTTCTGGCGAGTCGAGCAGGTGGTTCCGGCGTGCTCGGCTGGTGCTTCCGGGGTCATTGGCGCGGGGTTCTGGCATGTCTGAGAGGTGGTTCCTGCATGCCCGGCAAGTGATTCCGGAGTGTTCGCCAAGTGGTTCTGGCATAGTCGGCAGGTGATTTTGGCATGTCCGGCAGGTGGTTCAGGCGAGTTGAGCAGGTGGTTCCAACGTGCTTGGCAGGTGCTTCCGGCGTCTCCGGCACGTGTTTCTGGCACATCTGACTGGTGGTTCCGGCATGCCTGAAAGGTGATTCCGGTCTGTCCGGTAGGTGGTTCCACCCTGCACGGCATGTGGTTCTGGTACGTCTCAGAGGTGGTTGCGCATGCCCAAAAGGTGATTCCGGACTGTCCGCCACATGGTTCTGGCACGTCTGAGAGGTGGTTCCGGCATGCCCGGCAGGTCATCCCAGAGAGTCCTCCAAGTGGTTCTGGCATAACACGCAGGTGATTTTGGCGTGTCTGGCAGGTTGTTCCGTTGTGCTTGGCAGGTGGTTCAGGCTTGGCCGGCAGGTGGTTCCAGACTGTCCAGGACCTGTTTCCAGCTTCTCCGGCAGGTGGTTCTGGTACGTCTGAGAGGTGGTTCCGCCATGGCTGGCAGGTGATTCTGGACCGTCCCCCAGGTGGTTCTGGCATAGCCAGCACTTGATATTGGCCTGTGCGGCAGGTGGTTCCAGCGAGTCGAACAGGTGGCTCCTGCGTGCTCGGCAGGTTGTTCCGGTCTGTCCGGTAGGTGATTCCGGCGTGTCCGGCACGTGCTTCCGGCACGTCTGAGAGGTGGTTCCGGCATGCGCGACAGGTGATTTCGGAGTGTCCGCCAGGTGGTTCTGGCGTACCCGGCAGGTGATTTTGGAGTGTCCGGCAGGTGTTCTGGCGAGTCGAGCAGGTGGCTCCGGCATGCTCGGCAGGTGATTCCGGCGTCTCCTGCACTTGGTTCTGGTGTGTCTGAGAGCTGGTTCCGGCATGTCCGGCCGAGGATTCCAGAGTGTCCGCCAAGTGGTTCTGGCATACCCAGCAGGTGATTTTGGCGTGTCAGGGAGGTGGTACCGGTGAGTCGAGCAGGTGGTTCTGGCGTGCTCAGCAGGTGGTTCAGGCGGTTCTGGCAGGTGGTATCCGTCTGTTCGGGGTGTGGTTCCAGCATCTCTTGAACACGTTTCTGGCACGTCTGAGATGTGGTTCCAGCCGGCCCGACAGGTGTTTCCGCAGTGTCCGACAAGCGGTTCTGGCGTAGTTGGCAGGTGATTTTGGCATGACTGGCAGGTGGTTCCAGCAAGTCTGGCAGGTGATTCCAAAGTGTTCACCAACTGGTTGTGGCGTAGCCGGCAGGTGAATTTTGCGTGATCGTCAGGTCGTTCCGGCGGGTCGAGCCGGTGGTTCCGGCGTGTCCGGCAGGTGGTTCCGGTCTGTCCGGCAGGTGGTTCTGTGGTGTCCGGCACGAGGTTCAGTCTGAGAGGCTGTGCCGGCATGCCCCTCACGTGATTCCGGCTTGTCCCCGAAGTGGTGCTGGTGTAGCGGGCAGGTGATTTTGGCGTGTCCGGCAGGTGGTTCAGGCGAGTTGAGCAGGTGGTTGCGACGTGCTCGGCAGGTGCTTCTGGCATCTCCGGCACGTGTTTCTGGCACATCTGACTGGTGGTTCCGGCATGCCCAAAAGTTGATTCCGGTCTGTCCGGTAGGTGGTTCTGGCGTGCATGGCACGTGGTTCTGGTACGTCTCAGAGGTGCTTGCGTATGCCCAACAGGTGATTCCGGACTGTCCGCCACGTGCTTCTGGCACGTCTGAGAGGTGGTTCCAACATGCCCGTCAGGTCATTTCGGAGAGTCGTCCAAGTGGTTCTGGCGTAGCCCGCGGGTGATTTTGGCGTGTACGGCAGGTGGTTCCGCCGTGCTCGGCAGTTGGTTCAGGCATGGCCGTCACGTGGTTCCAGTCTGTCCAGGACGTGTTTCCAGCTTCTCCGGCAGGTGGTTCTGGTACGTCTGAGAGGTGGTTCCGCCATGGCTGGCAGGTGATCCCGGACGGTCCCCCACGTGGTTCTGGCATAGTCAGCAGTTGATATTGGCCTGTCCGGCAGGTGGTTCCAGCGAGTCGAACAGGTTGCTCCCGCGTTCTTGGCTGGTGGTTCCGGTGTGTCCGGTGGGATTTTCTGGCGCGTCTGGCACGTGCTTCCGGCACGTCTGAGAGGTGGTTCCGGCATGCGCGGCAGGTGATTCCGTAGAGTCCGCCAGGTGGTTCTGGCATACCCGGCAGGTGATTTTGGCGTGTCCGGCTGGTGTTTCTGGAGAGTCGAGCAGGTGGCTCCGGCCTGCTCGGCAGGTGCTTCCAGCGTCTCCGGCACTTGGTTCTGGTGTGTCTGAGAGCTGGTTCCGGCATGTCCGGCAGATGATTCCGGAGTGTCTGCCAAGTGGTTCTGGCATACCCAGCAGGTGATTTTGGCGTGTCAGGGAGGTGGTACCGGTGAGTCGAGCAGGTGGTTCCGGCGTGCTCAGCAGGTGTTTAAGGAGGTTCTGGCAGGTGGTATCCGTCTGTTCGGGGTGTGGTTCCAGCATCTCATGAACACGTTTCTGGCACGTCTGAGATGTGGTTCCAGCCGGCCCGACAGGTGTTTCCGCAGTGTCCGCCAAGCGGTTCTGGCATAGTTGGCAGGTGATTTTGGCATGACTGGCAGGTGGTTCCAGCAAGCCTGGCAGGTGATTCCAAAGTGTTCACCAACTGGTTGTGGCGTAGCCGGCAGGTGATTTTTGCGTGATCGGCAGGTGGTTCTGGCGAGTCGAGCAGGTGGTTCCGGCGTGCTCGGCTGGTGCTTCCGGGGTCATTGGCACGGGGTTCTGGCATGTCTGAGAGGTGGTTCCTGCATGCCCGGCAAGTGATTCTGGAGTGTTCGCCAAGTGGTTCTGGCGTAGTCGGCAGGTGATTTTGGCATGTCCGGCAGGTGGTTCAGGCGAGTTGAGCAGGTGGTTCCAACGTGCTTGGCAGGTGCTTCCGGCGTCTCCAGCACGTGTTTCTGGCACATCTGACAGGTGGTTCCGGCATGCCCGAAAGGTGATTCCGGTGTGTCCGGTAGGTGGTTCCAGCCTGCACGGCATGTGGTTCTGGTACGTCTCAGAGGTGGTTGTGCATGCCCAACAGGTGATTCCGGACTGTCCGCCACATGGTTCTGGCACGTCTGAGAGGTGGTTCCGGCATGCCCGGCAGGTCATCCCAGAGAGTCCTCCAAGTGGTTCTGGCATAACACGCAGGTGATTTTGGCGTGTCTGGCAGGTTGTTCCGTTGTGCTTGGCAGGTGGTTCAGGCTTGGCCGGCAGGTGGTTCCAGACTGTCCAGGACGTGTTTCCAGCTTCTCCGGCAGGTGGTTCTGGTACGTCTGAGAGGTGGTTCCGCCATGGCTGGCAGGTGATTCCGGACCGTCCCCCAGGTGGTTCTGGCATAGCCAGCAGTTGATATTGGCCTCTCCGGCAGGTGGTTCAGCGAGTCGAACAGGTGGCTCCGGCGTGCTCGGCAGGTGGTTCCGGTCTGTCCGGTAGGTGATTCCGGCATGTCCGGCACGTGCTTCCGGCACGTCTGAGAGGTGGTTCCGGCATGCGCGACAGGTGGTTTCGGAGTGTCCGCCAGGTGGTTCTGGCGTACCCGGCAGGTGATTTTGGCGTGTCCGGCAGGTGTTTCTGGCGAGTCGAGCAGGTGGCTCCGGCATGCTCGGCAGGTGCTTCCGGCGTCTCCGGCACGTGGTTCTGGTGTGTCTGAGAGCTGGTTCCGGCATGTCCGGCAGATGATTCCGGAGTGTCCGCCAAGTTGTTCTGGCATATCCGGCTGGTGATTTGGGCATGTCAGGTAGGTGGTTCCGGCGGGTCGAGCAGGTGGCTCCGGCGTGCTCGGCAGGTTGTTCAGACTGGTCTGGCAGGTGTTTTCCGTCTGTTCGGGGTGTGGTTCCAGCATCTCATGCACATGGTTCTGGCACGTCTGAGATGTGGTTCCGGCTGGCCTGACAGGTGTTTCCACAGTGTCCGCCAAGTGGTACTGGCGTAGTTGGCAGGTGATTTTGGCATGACCGGCAGGTGGTTCCAGCAAGCCCGGCAGGTGATTCCGAAGTGTTCCCCAACTGGTTGTGGCGTAGCCGGCAGGTGATTTCTGCGTGTCCGGCAGGTGGTTCAGGCGAGTTGAGCAGGGGGTTGCGACGTGCTCGGCAGGTGCTTCCGGCGTCTCCGGCACGTGTTTCTGGCACATCTGACTGGTGGTTCCGGCATGCCCAAAGTTGATTCCGGTCTGTCCGGTAGGTGGTTCCGGCGTGCACGGCACGTGGTTCTGGTACGTGTCAGAGGTGGTTGCGTATGCCCAACAGGTGATTCCGGACTGTCCGCCACGTGCTTCTGGCACATCTGCGAGGTGGTTCCAACATGCCCGGCAGGTCATTTCGGAGAGTCGCCCAAGTGGTTCTGGCGTAGCCCGCAGGTGATTTTGGCGTGTCCGGCAGGTGGTTCCGCCGTGCTCGGCAGGTGGTTCAGGCATGGCCGTCACGTGGTTCCAGTCTGTCCAGGACGTGTTTCCAGCTTCTCCGGCAGGTGGTTCTGGTACGTCTGAGAGGTGGTTCCGCCATGGCTGGCAGGTGATCCCGGACTGTCCCCCAGGTGGTTCTGGCATAGCCAGCATTTGATATTGGCCTGTCCGGCAGGTGGTTCCAGCGAGTCGAACAGGTGGCTCCGGCGTTCTTGGCAGGTGGTTCCGGTCTGCCCGGTAGGTGTTTCCGGCGTGTCCGGCACGTGCTTCCGGCACGTCTGAGAGGTGGTTCCGGCATGCGCGGCAGGTGATTCCGTAGTGTCCGCCAGGTGGTTCTGGCATACCCGGCAGGTGATTTTGGCGTGTCCGGCAGGTGTTTCTTGCGAGTCGAGCAGGTGGCTCCGGCATGCTCGGCAGGTGCTTCCGGCGTCTCCGGCACTTGGTTCTGGTGTGTCTGAGAGCTGGTTCCGGCATGTCCGGCAGATGATTCCGGAGTGTCCGCCAAGTGGTTCTGGCATACCCAGCAGGTGATTTTGGCGTGTCAGGGAGGTGGTACCGGTGAGTCGAGCAGGTGGTTCCGGGGTGCTCAGCAGGTGGTTCAGGCGGTTCTGGCAGGTGGTATCCGTCTGTTCGGGGTGTGGTTCCAGCATCTCATGAACACGTTTCTGGCACGTCTGAGATGTGGTTCCAGCCGGCCCGACAGGTGTTTCCGCAGTGTCCGCCAAGCGGTTCTGGCGTAGTTGGCAGGTGATTTTGGCATGACTGGCAGGTGGTTCCAGCAAGCCTGGCAGGTGATTCCAAAGTGTTCACCAACTGGTTGTGGCGTAGCCGGCAGGTGATTTTTGCGTGATCGGCAGGTGGTTCTTGCGAGTCGAGCAGGTGGTTCCGGCGTGCTCGGCTGGTGCTTCCGGGGTCATTGGCACGGGGTTCTGGCATGTCTGAGAGGTGGTTCCTGCATGCCCGGCAAGTGATTCCGGAGTGTTCGCCAAGTGGTTCTGGCATAGTCGGCAGGTGATTTTGGCATGTCCGGCAGGTGGTTCAGGCGAGTTGAGCAGGTGGTTCCAACGTGCTTGGCAGGTGCTTCCGGCGTCTCCGGCACGTGTTTCTGGCACATCTGACAGGTGGTTCCGGCATGCCCGAAAGGTGATTCCGGTGTGTCCGGTAGGTGGTTCCAGCCTGCACGGCATGTGGTTCTGGTACGTCTCAGAGGTGGTTGCGCATGCCCAACAGGTGATTCCGGACTGTCCGCCACATGGTTCTGGCACGTCTGAGAGGTGGTTCCGGCATGCCCGGCAGGTCATCCCAGAGAGTCCTCCAAGTGGTTCTGGCATAACACGCAGGTGATTTTGGCATGTCTGGCAGGTTGTTCCGTTGTGCTTGGCAGGTGGTTCAGGCTTGGCCGGCAGGTGGTTCCAGACTGTCCAGGACGTGTTTCCAGCTTCTCCGGCAGGTGGTTCTGGTACGTCTGAGAGGTGGTTCCGCCATGGCTGGCAGGTGATTCCGGACCGTCCCCCAGGTGGTTCTGGCATAGCCAGCAGTTGATATTGGCCTGTCCGGCAGGTGGTTCCAGCGAGTCGAACAGGTGGCTCCGGCGTGCTCGGCAGGTGGTTCCGGTCTGTCCGGTAGGTGATTCCGGCGTGTCTGGCACGTGCTTCCGGCACGTCTGAGAGGTGGTTCCGGCATGCGCGACAGGTGGTTTCGGAGTGTCCGCCAGGTGGTTCTGGCGTACCCGGCAGGTGATTTTGGCGTGTCCGGCAGGTGTTTCTGGCGAGTCGAGCAGGTGGCTCCGGCATGCTCGGCAGGTGCTTCCGGCGTCTCCGGCACGTGGTTCTGGTGTGTCTGAGAGCTGGTTCCGGCATGTCCGGCAGATGATTCCGGAGTGTCCGCCAAGTGGTTCTGGCATACCCGGCTGGTGATTTGGGCATGTCAGGTAGGTGGTTCCGGCGAGTCGAGCAGGTGGCTCCGGCGTGCTCGGCAGGTTGTTCAGACGGGTCTGGCAGGTGTTTTCCGTCTGTTCGGGGTGTGGTTCCAGCATCTCATGCACATGGTTCTGGCACGTCTGAGATGTGGTTCCGGCCGGCCCGACAGGTGTTTCCACAGTGTCCGCCAAGTGGTACTGGCGTAGTTGGCAGGTGATTTTGGCATGACCGGCAGGTGGTTCCAGCAAGCCCGGCAGGTGATTCCGAAGTGTTCCCCAACTGGTTGTGGCGTAGCCGGCAGGTGATTTCTGCGTGTCCGGCAGGTGGTTCTGGCGAGTCGAGCAGGTGGTTCCGGCGTGCTCGGCAGGTGCTTCCGGGGTCATTGGCACGTGGTTCTGGCATATCTGAGAGGTGGTTCCGGCATGCCCGGCAGGTGATTCCGGAGTGTTCGCCAAGTGTTTCCGGCGTAGCCGGCAGGTGATTTTGCATGTCCAGCGGTCGTTCCGGCGGGTCGAGCCGGTGGTTCCGGCGTGTCCGGCAGGTGGTTCCGGTCTGTCCGGCAGGTGGTTCTGTGGTGTCCGGCACGAGGTTCAGTCTGAGAGGCTGTGCCGGCATGCCCCTCACGTGATTCCGGCTTGTCCCCGAAGTGGTGCTGGTGTAGCGGGCAGGTGATTTTGGCGTGTCCGGCAGGTGGTTCAGGCGAGTTGAGCAGGTGGTTGCGATGTGCTCGGCAGGTGCTTCCGGCGTCTCCGGCACGTGTTTCTGGCACATCTGACTGGTGGTTCCGGCATGCCCAAAAGTTGATTCCGGTCTGTCCGGTAGGTGGTTCCGGCGTGCACGGCACGTGGTTCTGGTACGTGTCAGAGGTGGTTGCGTATGCCCAACAGGTGATTCCGGACTGTCCGCCACGTGCTTCTGGCACGTCTGAGAGGTGGTTCCAACATGCCCGGCAGGTCATTTAGGAGAGTCGTCCAAGTGTTTCTGGCGTAGCCCGCAGGTGATTTTGGCGTGTCCGGCAGGTGGTTCCGCCGAGCTCGGCAGGTGGTTCAGGCATGGCCGTCACGTGGTTCCAGTCTGTCCAGGACGTGTTTCCAGCTTCTCCGGCAGGTGGTTCTGGTACGTCTGAGAGGTGGTTCCGCCATGGCTGGCAGGTGATCCCGGACTGTCCCCCATGTGGTTCTGGCATAGCCAGCAGTTGATATTGGCCTGTCCGGCAGGTGGTTCCAGCGAGTCGAACAGGTGGCTCCGGCGTTCTTGGCAGGTGGTTCCAGTCTGTCCGGTATGTGTTTCCGGCGTGTCTGGCACGTGCTTCCGGCACGTCTGAGAGGTGGTTCCGGCATGCGCGGCAGGTGATTCCGTAGTGTCCGACAGGTGGTTCTGGCATACCCGGCAGGTGATTTTGGCGTGTCAGGGAGGTGGTACCGGTGAGTCGAGCAGGTGGTTCCGGCGTGCTCTGCAGGTGGTTCAGGCGGTTCTGGCAGGTGGTATCCGTCTGTTCGGGGTGTGGTTCCAGCATCTCATGAACACGTTTCTGGCACGTCTGAGATGTGGTTCCAGCCGGCCCGACAGGTGTTTCCGCAGTGTCCGCCAAGTTGTTCTGGCGTAGTTGGCAGGTGATTTTGGCATGACTGGCAGGTGATTCCAAAGTGTTCACCAACTGGTTGTGGCGTAGCCGGCAGGTGATTTTTGCGTGATCGGCAGGTGGTTCTGGCGAGTCGAGCAGGTGGTTCCGGCGTGCTCGGCTGGTGCTTCCGGGGTCATTGGCACGGGGTTCTGGCATGTCTGAGAGGTGGTTCCTGCATGCCCGGCAAGTGATTCCGGAGTGTTCGCCAAGTGGTTCTGGCATAGTCGGCAGGTGATTTTGGCATGTCCGGCAGGTGGTTCAGGCGAGTTGAGCAGGTGGTTCCAACGTGCTTGGCAGGTGCTTCCGGCGTCTCCGGCACGTGTTTCTGGCACATCTGACAGGTGGTTCCGGCATGCCCGAAAGGTGATTCCGGTCTGTCCGGTAGGTGGTTCCAGCCTGCACGGCATGTGGTTCTGGTACGTCTCAGAGGTGGTTGCGCATGCCCAACAGGTGATTCCGGACTGTCCGCCACATGGTTCTGGCACGTCTGAGAGGTGGTTCCGGCATGCCCGGCAGGTCATCCCAGAGAGTCCTCCAAGTGGTTCTGGCATAACACGCAGGTGATTTTGGCGTGTCTGGCAGGTTGTTCCGTTGTGCTTGGCAGGTGGTTCAGGCTTGGCCGGCAGGTGGTTCCAGACTGTCCAGGACGTGTTTCCAGCTTCTCCGGCAGGTGGTTCTGGTACGTCTGAGAGGTGGTTCCGCCATGGCTGGCAGGTGATTCCGGACCGTCCCCCAGGTGGTTCCGGCATAGCCAGCAGTTGATATTGGCCTGTCCGGCAGGTGGTTCCAGCGAGTCGAACAGGTGGCTCCGGCGTGCTCGGCAGGTGGTTCCGGTGTGTCCGGTACGTGAGTCCGGCTTGTCCGGCACGTGCTTCCGGCACGTCTGAGAGGTGGTTCCGGCATGCGCGACAGGTGGTTTCGGAGTGTCCGCCAGGTGGTTCTGGCGTACCCGGCAGGTGATTTTGGCGTGTCCGGCAGGTGTCTCTGGCGAGTCGAGCAGGTGGCTCCGGCATGCTCGGCAGCTGCTTCCGGCGTCTCCGGCACGTGGTTCTGGTGTGTCTGAGAGCTGGTTCCGGCATGTCCGGCAGATGATTCCGGAGTGTCCGCCAAGTGGTTCTGGCATACCCGGCTGGTGATTTGGGCATGTCAGGTAGGTGGTTCCGGCGAGTCGAGCAGGTGGCTCCGGCGTGCTCGGCAGGTTGTTCAGACGGGTCTGGCAGGTGTTTTCCGTCTGTTCGGGGTGTGGTTCCAGCATCTCATGCACATGGTTCTGGCACGTCTGAGATGTGGTTCCGGCCGGCCCGACAGGTGTTTCCACAGTGTCCGCCAAGTGGTACTGGCGTAGTTGGCAGGTGATTTTGGCATGACCGGCAGGTGGTTCCAGCAAGCCCGGCAGGTGATTCCGAAGTGTTCCCCAACTGGTTGTGGCGTAGCCGGCAGGTGATTTTTGCGTGTCCGGCAGGTGGTTCTGGCGAGTCGAGCAGGTGGTTCCGGCGTGCTCGGCAGGTGCTTCCGGGGTCATTGGCACGTGGTTCTGGCATATCTGAGAGGTGGTTCAGGCATGCACGGCAGGTGATTCCGGAGTGTTCGCCAAGTGTTTCCGGCGTAGCCGGCAGGTGATTTTGCATGTCCAGCGGTCGTTCCGGCGGGTCGAGCCGGTGGTTCCGGCGTGTCCGGCAGGTGGTTCCGGTCTGTCCGGCAGGTGGTTCTGTGGTGTCCGGCACGAGGTTCAGTCTGAGAGGCTGTGCCGGCATGCCCCTCACGTGATTCCGGCTTGTCCCCGAAGTGGTGCTGGTGTAGCGGGCAGGTGATTTTGGCGTGTCCGGCAGGTGGTTCAGGCGAGTTGAGCAGGTGGTTGCGACGTGCTCGGCAGGTGCTTCCGGCGTCTCCGGCACGTGTTTCTGGCACATCTGACAGGTGGTTCCGGCATGCCCGAAAGGTGATTCCGGTCTGTCCGGTAGGTGGTTTCCGCCTGCACGGCATGTGGTTCTGGTACGTCTCAGAGGTGGTTGCGCATGCCCAACAGGTGATTCCGGACTGTCCGCCACATGGTTCTGGCACGTCTGAGAGGTGGTTCCGGCATGCCCGGCAGGTCATCCCAGAGAGTCCTCCAAGTGGTTCTGGCATAACACGCAGGTGATTTTGGCGTGTCTGGCAGGTTGTTCCGTTGTGCTTGGCAGGTGGTTCAGGCTTGGCCGGCAGGTGGTTCCAGACTGTCCAGGACGTGTTTCCAGCTTCTCCGGCAGGTGGTTCTGGTACGTCTGAGAGGTGGTTCCGCCATGGCTGGCAGGTGATTCCGGACCGTCCCCCAGGTGGTTCTGGCATAGCCAGCAGTTGATATTGGCCTGTCCGGCAGGTGGTTCCAGCGAGTCGAACAGGTGGCTCCGGCGTGCTCGGCAGGTGGTTCCGGTCTGTCCGGTAGGTGATTCCGGCGTGTCCGGCACGTGCTTCCGGCACGTCTGAGAGGTGGTTCCGGCATGCGCGACAGGTGGTTTCGGAGTGTCCGCCAGGTGGTTCTGGCGTACCCGGCAGGTGATTTTGGCGTGTCCGGCAGGTGTTTCTGGCGAGTCGAGCAGGTGGCTCCGGCATGCTCGGCAGGTGCTTCCGGCGTCTCCGGCACGTGGTTCTGGTGTGTTTGAGAGCTGGTTCCGGCATGTCCGGCAGATGATTCCGGAGTGTCCGCCAAGTGGTTCTGGCATACCCGGCTGGTGATTTGGGCATGTCAGGTAGGTGGTTCCGGCGAGTCGAGCAGGTGGCTCCGGCGTGCTCGGCAGGTTGTTCAGACGAGTCTGGCAGGTGTTTTCCGTCTGTTCGGGGTGTGGTTCCAGCATCTCATGAACATGGTTCTGGCACGTCTGAGATGTGGTTCCGGCCGGCCCGACAGGTGTTTCCACAGTGTCCGCCAAGTGGTACTGGCGTAGTTGGCAGGTGATTTTGGCATGACCGGCAGGTGGTTCCAGCAAGCCCGGCAGGTGATTCCGAAGTGTTCCCCAACTGGTTGTGGCGTAGCCGGCAGGTGATTTTTGCGTGTCCGGCAGGTGGTTCTGGCGAGTCGAGCAGGTGGTTCCGGCGTGCTCGGCAGGTGCTTCCGGGGTCATTGGCACGTGGTTCTGGCATATCTGAGAGGTGGTTCCGGCATGCCCGGCTGGTGATTCCGGAGTGTTCGCCAAGTGTTTCCGGCGTAGCCGGCAGGTGATTTTGCATGTCCAGCGGTCGTTCCGGCGGGTCGAGCCGGTGGTTCCGGCGTGTCCGGCAGGTGGTTCCGGTCTGTCCGGCAGGTGGTTCTGTGGTGTCCGGCACGAGGTTCAGTCTGAGAGGCTGTGCCGGCATGCCCCTCACGTGATTCCGGCTTGTCCCCGAAGTGGTGCTGGTGTAGCGGGCAGGTGATTTTGGCGTGTCCGGCAGCTGGTTCAGGCGAGTTGAGCAGGTGGTTGCGACGTGCTCGGCAGGTGCTTCCGGCGTCTCCGGCACGTGTTTCTGGCACATCTGACTGGTGGTTCCGGCATGCCCAAAAGTTGATTCCGGTCTGTCCGGTAGGTGGTTCCGGCGTGCACGGCATGTGGTTCTGGTACGTGTCAGAGGTGGTTGCGTATGCCCAACAGGTGATTCCGGACAGTCCGCCACGTGCTTCTGGCACGTCTGAGAGGTGGTTCCAACATGCCCGGCAGGTCATTTCGGAGAGTCGTCCAAGTGGTTCTGGCGTAGCCGGCAGATGATTTTGGCGTGTCCGGCAGGTGGTTCCGCCGTGCTCGGCAGGTGGTTCAGGCATGGCCGTCACGTGGTTCCAGTCTGTCCAGGACGTGTTTCCAGCTTCTCCGGCAGGTGGTTCTGGTACGTCTGAGAGGTGGTTCCGCCATGGCTGGCAGGTGATCCCGGACTGTCCCCCAGGTGGTTCTGGCATAGCCAGCAGTTGATATTGGCCTGTCCGGCAGGTGGTTCCAGCGAGTCGAACAGGTGGCTCCGGCGTTCTTGGCAGGTGGTTCCGGTCTGTCCGGTAGGTGTTTCCGGCGTGTCTGGCACGTGCTTCCGGCACGTCTGAGAGGTGGTTCCGGCATGCGCGGCAGGTGATTCCGTAGTGTCCGCCAGGTGGTTCTGGCATACCCGGCAGGTGATTTTGGCGTGTCCGGCAGGTGTTTCTGGCGAGTCGAGCAGGTGGCTCCGGCATGCTCGGCAGGTGCTTCCGGCGTCTCCGGCACTTGGTTCTGGTGTGTCTGAGAGCTGGTTCCGGCATGTCCGGCAGATGATTCCGGAGTGTCCGCCAAGTGGTTCTGGCATACCCAGCAGGTGATTTTGGCGTGTCAGGGAGGTGGTACCGGTGAGTCGAGCAGGTGGTTCCGGCGTGCTCAGCAGGTGGTTCAGGCGGTTCTGGCAGGTGGTATCCGTCTGTTCGGGGTGTGGTTCCAGCATCTCATGAACACGTTTCTGGCACGTCTGAGATGTGGTTCCAGCCGGCCCGACAGGTGTTTCCGCAGTGTCCGCCAAGCGGTTCTGGCGTAGTTGGCAGGTGATTTTGGCATGACTGGCAGGTGGTTCCAGCAAGCCTGGCAGGTGATTCCAAAGTGTTCACCAACTGGTTGTGGCGTAGCCGGCAGGTGATTTTTGCGTGATCGGCAGGTGGTTCTGGCGAGTCGAGCAGGTGGTTCCGGCGTGCTCGGCTGGTGCTTCCGGGGTCATTGGCACGGGGTTCTGGCATGTCTGAGAGGTGGTTCCTGCATGCCCGGCAAGTGATTCCGGAGTGTTCGCCAAGTGGTTCTGGCATAGTCGGCAGGTGATTTTGGCATGTCCGGCAGGTGGTTCAGGCGAGTTGAGCAGGTGGTTCCAACGTGCTTGGCAGGTGCTTCCGGCGTCTCCGGCACGTGTTTCTGGCACATCTGACAGGTGGTTCCGGCATGCCCGAAAGGTGATTCCGGTGTGTCCGGTAGGTGGTTCCGGCCTGCACGGCATGTGGTTCTGGTACGTCTCAGAGGTGGTTGCGCATGCCCAACAGGTGATTCCGGACTGTCCGCCACATGGTTCTGGCACGTCTGAGAGGTGGTTCCGGCATGCCCGGCAGGTCATCCCAGAGAGTCCTCCAAGTGGTTCTGGCATAACACGCAGGTGATTTTGGCCTGTCCGGCAGGTGGTTCCAGCGAGTCGAACAGGTGGCTCCGGCGTTCTTGGCAGGTGGTTCCGGTCTGTCCGGTAGGTGTTTCCGGCGTGTCTGGCACGTGCTTCCGGCACGTCTGTGAGGTGGTTCTGGCATGCGCGGCAGGTGATTCCGTAGTGTCCGCCAGGTGGTTCTGGCATACCCGGCAGGTGATTTTGGCGTGTCCGGCAGGTGTTTCTGGCGAGTCGAGCAGGTGGCTCCGGCATGCTCGGCAGGTGCTTCCGGCGTCTCCGGCACTTGGTTCTGGTGTGTCTGAGAGCTGGTTCCGGCATGTCCGGCAGATGATTCCGGAGTGTCCGCCAAGTGGTTCTGGCATACCCAGCAGGTGATTTTGGCGTGTCAGGGAGGTGGTACCGGTGAGTCGAGCAGGTGGTTCCGGCGTGCTGAGCAGGTGGTTCAGGCGGTTCTGGCAGGTGGTATCCGTCTGTTCGGGGTGTGGTTCCAGCATCTCATGAACACGTTTCTGGCACATCTGAGATGTGGTTCCAGCCGGCCCGACAGGTGTTTCCGCAGTGTCCGCCAAGCGGTTCTGGCGTAGTTGGCAGGTGATTTTGGCATGACTGGCAGGTGATTCCAAAGTGTTCACCAACTGGTTGTGGCGTAGCCGGCAGGTGATTTTTGCGTGATCGGCAGGTGGTTCTGGCGAGTCGAGCAGGTGGTTCCGGCGTGCTCGGCTGGTGCTTCCGGGGTCATTGGCACGGGGTTCTGGCATGTCTGAGAGGTGGTTCCTGCATGCCCGGCAAGTGATTCCGGAGTGTTCGCCAAGTGGTTCTGGCATAGTCGGCAGGTGATTTTGGCATGTCCGGCAGGTGGTTCAGGCGAGTTGAGCAGGTGGTTCCAACGTGCTTGGCAGGTGCTTCCGGCGTCTCCGGCACGTGTTTCTGGCACATCTGACAGGTGGTTCCGGCATGCCCGAATGGTGATTCCGGTCTGTGCGGTAGGTGGTTCCAGCCTGCACGGCATGTGGTTCTGGTACGTCTCAGAGGTGGTTGCGCATGCCCAACAGGTGATTCCGGACTGTCCGCCACATGGTTCTGGCACGTCTGAGAGGTGGTTCTGGCATGCCCGGCAGGTCATCCCAGAGAGTCCTCCAAGTGGTTCTGGCATAACACGCAGGTGATTTTGGCGTGTCTGGCAGGTTGTTCCGTTGTGCTTGGCAGGTGGTTCAGGCTTGGCCGGCAGGTGGTTCCAGACTGTCCAGGACCTGTTTCCAGCTTCTCCGGCAGGTGGTTCTGGTACGTCTGAGAGGTGGTTCCGCCATGGCTGGCAGGTGATTCCGGACCGTCCCCCAGGTGGTTCTGGCATAGCCAGCAGTTGATATTGGCCTGTCCGGCAGGTGGTTCCAGCGAGTCGAACAGGTGGCTCCGGCGTGCTCGGCAGGTGGTTCCGGTCTGTCCGGTAGGTGATTCCGGCGTGTCCGGCACGTGTTTCTGGCACATCTGACTGGTGGTTCCGGCATGCCCAAAAGTTGATTCCGGTCTGTCCGGTAGGTGGTTCCGGCGTGCACGGCATGTGGTTCTGGTACGTGTCAGAGGTGGTTGCGTATGCCCAACAGGTGATTCCGGACAGTCCGCCACGTGCTTCTGGCACGTCTGAGAGGTGGTTCCAACATGCCCGGCAGGTCATTTCGGAGAGTCGTCCAAGTGGTTCTGGCGTAGCCGGCAGATGATTTTGGCGTGTCCGGCAGGTGGTTCCGCCGTGCTCGGCAGGTGGTTCAGGCATGGCCGTCACGTGGTTCCAGTCTGTCCAGGACGTGTTTCCAGCTTCTCCGGCAGGTGGTTCTGGTACGTCTGAGAGGTGGTTCCGCCATGGCTGGCAGGTGATCCCGGACTGTCCCCCAGGTGGTTCTGGCATAGCCAGCAGTTGATATTGGCCTGTCCGGCAGGTGGTTCCAGCGAGTCGAACAGGTGGCTCCGGCGTTCTTGGCAGGTGGTTCCGGTCTGTCCGGTAGGTGTTTCCGGCGTGTCTGGCACGTGCTTCCGGCACGCCTGTGAGGTGGTTCTGGCATGCGCGGCAGGTGATTCCGTAGTGTCCGCCAGGTGGTTCTGGCATACCCGGCAGGTGATTTTGGCGTGTCCGGCAGGTGTTTCTGGCGAGTCGAGCAGGTGGCTCCGGCATGCTCGGCAGGTGCTTCCGGCGTCTCCGGCACTTGGTTCTGGTGTGTCTGAGAGCTGGTTCCGGCATGTCCGGCAGATGATTCCGGAGTGTCCGCCAAGTGGTTCTGGCATACCCAGCAGGTGATTTTGGCGTGTCAGGGAGGTGGTACCGGTGAGTCGAGCAGGTGGTTCCGGCGTGCTGAGCAGGTGGTTCAGGCGGTTCTGGCAGGTGGTATCCGTCTGTTCGGGGTGTGGTTCCAGCATCTCATGAACACGTTTCTGGCACATCTGAGATGTGGTTCCAGCCGGCCCGACAGGTGTTTCCGCAGTGTCCGCCAAGCGGTTCTGGCGTAGTTGGCAGGTGATTTTGGCATGACTGGCAGGTGATTCCAAAGTGTTCACCAACTGGTTGTGGCGTAGCCGGCAGGTGATTTTTGCGTGATCGGCAGGTGGTTCTGGCGAGTCGAGCAGGTGGTTCCGGCGTGCTCGGCTGGTGCTTCCGGGGTCATTGGCACGGGGTTCTGGCATGTCTGAGAGGTGGTTCCTGCATGCCCGGCAAGTGATTCCGGAGTGTTCGCCAAGTGGTTCTGGCATAGTCGGCAGGTGATTTTGGCATGTCCGGCAGGTGGTTCAGGCGAGTTGAGCAGGTGGTTCCAACGTGCTTGGCAGGTGCTTCCGGCGTCTCCGGCACGTGTTTCTGGCACATCTGACAGGTGGTTCCGGCATGCCCGAAAGGTGATTCCGGTCTGTGCGGTAGGTGGTTCCAGCCTGCACGGCATGTGGTTCTGGTACGTCTCAGAGGTGGTTGCGCATGCCCAACAGGTGATTCCGGACTGTCCGCCACATGGTTCTGGCACGTCTGAGAGGTGGTTCTGGCATGCCCGGCAGGTCATCCCAGAGAGTCCTCCAAGTGGTTCTGGCATAACACGCAGGTGATTTTGGCGTGTCTGGCAGGTTGTTCCGTTGTGCTTGGCAGGTGGTTCAGGCTTGGCCGGCAGGTGGTTCCAGACTGTCCAGGACGTGTTTCCAGCTTCTCCGGCAGGTGGTTCTGGTACGTCTGAGAGGTGGTTCCGCCATGGCTGGCAGGTGATTCCGGACCGTCCCCCAGGTGGTTCTGGCATAGCCAGCAGTTGATATTGGCCTGTCCGGCAGGTGGTTCCAGCGAGTCGAACAGGTGGCTCCGGCGTGCTCGGCAGGTGGTTCCGGTCTGTCCGGTAGGTGATTCCGGCGTGTCCGGCACGTGCTTCCGGCACGTCTGAGAGGTGGTTCCGGCATGCGCGACAGGTGGTTTCGGAGTGTCCGCCAGGTGGTTCTGGCGTACCCGGCAGGTGATTTTGGCGTGTCCGGCAGGTGTTTCTGGCGAGTCGAGCAGGTGGCTCCGGCATGCTCGGCAGCTGCTTCCGGCGTCTCCGGCACGTGGTTCTGGTGTGTCTGAGAGCTGGTTCCGGCATGTCCGGCAGATGATTCCGGAGTGTCCGCCAAGTGGTTCTGGCATACCCGGCTGGTGATTTGGGCATGTCAGGTAGGTGGTTCCGGCGAGTCGAGCAGGTGGCTCCGGCGTGCTCGGCAGGTTGTTCAGACGAGTCTGGCAGGTGTTTTCCGTCTGTTCGGGGTGTGGTTCCAGCATCTCATGAACATGGTTCTGGCACGTCTGAGATGTGGTTCCGGCCGGCCCGACAGGTGTTTCCACAGTGTCCGCCAAGTGGTACTGGCGTAGTTGGCAGGTGATTTTGGCATGACCGGCAGGTGGTTCCAGCAAGCCCGGCAGGTGATTCCGAAGTGTTCCCCAACTGGTTGTGGCGTAGCCGGCAGGTGATTTTTGCATGTCTGGCAGGTGGTTCTGGCGAGTCGAGCAGGTGGTTCCGGCGTGCTCGGCAGGTGCTTCCGGGGTCATTGGCACGTGGTTCTGGCATATCTGAGAGGTGGTTCCGGCATGCCCGGCAGGTGATTCCGGAGTGTTCGCCAAGTGTTTCCGGCGTAGCCGGCAGGTGATTTTGCATGTCCAGCGGTCGTTCCGGCGGGTCGAGCCGGTGGTTCCGGCGTGTCCGGCAGGTGGTTCCGGTCTGTCCGGCAGGTGGTTCTGTGGTGTCTGGCACGAGGTTCAGTCTGAGAGGCTGTGCCGGCATGCCCCTCACGTGATTCCGGCTTGTCCCCGAAGTGGTGCTGGTGTAGCGGGCAGGTGATTTTGGCGTGTCCGGCAGCTGGTTCAGGCGAGTTGAGCAGGTGGTTGCGACGTGCTCGGCAGGTGCTTCCGGCGTCTCCGGCACGTGTTTCTGGCACATCTGACTGGTGGTTCCGGCATGCCCAAAAGTTGATTCCGGTCTGTCCGGTAGGTGGTTCCGGCGTGCACGGCATGTGGTTCTGGTACGTGTCAGAGGTGGTTGCGTATGCCCAACAGGTGATTCCGGACAGTCCGCCACGTGCTTCTGGCACGTCTGAGAGGTGGTTCCAACATGCCCGGCAGGTCATTTCGGAGAGTCGTCCAAGTGGTTCTGGCGTAGCCGGCAGATGATTTTGGCGTGTCCGGCAGGTGGTTCCGCCGTGCTCGGCAGGTGGTTCAGGCATGGCCGTCACGTGGTTCCAGTCTGTCCAGGACGTGTTTCCAGCTTCTCCGGCAGGTGGTTCTGGTACGTCTGAGAGGTGGTTCCGCCATGGCTGGCAGGTGATCCCGGACTGTCCCCCAGGTGGTTCTGGCATAGCCAGCAGTTGATATTGGCCTGTCCGGCAGGTGGTTCCAGCGAGTCGAACAGGTGGCTCCGGCGTTCTTGGCAGGTGGTTCCGGTCTGTCCGGTAGGTGTTTCCGGCGTGTCTGGCACGTGCTTCCGGCACGCCTGTGAGGTGGTTCTGGCATGCGCGGCAGGTGATTCCGTAGTGTCCGCCAGGTGGTTCTGGCATACCCGGCAGGTGATTTTGGCGTGTCCGGCAGGTGTTTCTGGCGAGTCGAGCAGGTGGCTCCGGCATGCTCGGCAGGTGCTTCCGGCGTCTCCGGCACTTGGTTCTGGTGTGTCTGAGAGCTGGTTCCGGCATGTCCGGCAGATGATTCCGGAGTGTCCGCCAAGTGGTTCTGGCATACCCAGCAGGTGATTTTGGCGTGTCAGGGAGGTGGTACCGGTGAGTCGAGCAGGTGGTTCCGGCGTGCTCAGCAGGTGGTTCAGGCGGTTCTGGCAGGTGGTATCCGTCTGTTCGGGGTGTGGTTCCAGCATCTCATGAACACGTTTCTGGCACGTCTGAGATGTGGTTCCAGCCGGCCCGACAGGTGTTTCCGCAGTGTCCGCCAAGTGGTTCTGGCGTAGTTGGCAGGTGATTTTGGCATGACTGGCAGGTGGTTCCAGCAAGCCTGGCAGGTGATTCCAAAGTGTTCACCAACTGGTTGTGGCGTAGCCGGCAGGTGATTTTTGCGTGATCGGCAGGTGGTTCTGGCGAGTCGAGCAGGTGGTTCCGGCGTGCTCGGCTGGTGCTTCCGGGGTCATTGGCACGGGGTTCTGGCATGTCTGAGAGGTGGTTCCTGCATGCCCGGCAAGTGATTCCGGAGTGTTCGCCAAGTGGTTCTGGCATAGTCGGCAGGTGATTTTGGCATGTCCGGCAGGTGGTTCAGGCGAGTTGAGCAGGTGGTTCCAACGTGCTTGGCAGGTGCTTCCGGCGTCTCCGGCACGTGTTTCTGGCACATCTGACAGGTGGTTCCGGCATGCCCGAAAGGTGATTCCGGTGTGTCCGGTAGGTGGTTCCGGCCTGCACGGCATGTGGTTCTGGTACGTCTCAGAGGTGGTTGCGCATGCCCAACAGGTGATTCCGGACTGTCCACCACATGGTTCTGGCACGTCTGAGAGGTGGTTCCGGCATGCCCGGCAGGTCATCCCAGAGAGTCCTCCAAGTGGTTCTGGCATAACACGCAGGTGATTTTGGCGTGTCTGGCAGGTTGTTCCGTTGTGCTTGGCAGGTGGTTCAGGCTTTGCCGACAGGTGGTTCCAGACTGTCCAGGACGTGTTTCCAGCTTCTCCGGCAGGTGGTTGTGGTACGTCTGAGAGGTGGTTCCGCCATGGCTGGCAGGTGATTCCGGACCGTCCCCCAGGTGGTTCTGGCATAGCCAGCAGTTGATATTGGCCTGTCCGGCAGGTGGTTCCAGCGAGTCGAACAGGTGGCTCCGGCGTGCTCGGCAGGTGGTTCCGGTCTGTCCGGTAGGTGATTCCGGCGTGTCCGGCACGTGCTTCCGGCACGTCTGAGAGGTGGTTCCAGCATGCGTGACAGGTGGTTTCGGAGTGTCCGCCAGGTGGTTCTGGCGTACCCGGCAGGTGATTTTGGCGTGTCCGGCAGGTGTTTCTGGCGAGTCGAGCAGGTGGCTCCGGCATGCTCGGCAGGTGCTTCCGGCGTCTCCGGCACGTGGTTCTGGTGTGTCTGAGAGCTGGTTCCGGCATGTCCGGCAGATGATTCCGGAGTGTCCGCCAAGTGGTTCTGGCATACCCGGCTGGTGATTTGGGCATGTCAGGTAGGTGGTTCCGGCGAGTCGAGCAGGTGGCTCCGGTGTGCTCGGCAGGTTGTTCAGACGGGTCTGGCAGGTGTTTTCCGTCTGTTCGGGGTGTGGTTCCAGCATCTCATGCACATGGTTCTGGCACGTCTGAGATGTGGTTCCGGCCGGCCCGACAGGTGTTTCCACAGTGTCCGCCAAGTGGTACTGGCATAGTTGGCATGTGATTTTGGCATGACCGGCAGGTGGTTCCAGCAAGCCCGGCAGGTGATTCCGGAGTGTTCGCCAAGTGTTTCCGGCGTAGCCGGCAGGTGATTTTGCATGTCCAGCGGTCGTTCCGGCGGGTCGAGCTGGTGGTTCCGGCGTGTCCGGCAGGTGGTTCCGGTCTGTCCGGCAGGTGGTTCTGTGGTGTCCGGCACGAGGTTCAGTCTGAGAGGCTGTGCCGGCATGCCCCTCACGTGATTCCGGCTTGTCCCCGAAGTGGTGCTGGTGTAGCGGGCAGGTGATTTTGGCGTGTCCGGCAGGTGGTTCAGGCGAGTTGAGCAGGTGGTTGCGACGTGCTCGGCAGGTGCTTCCGGCGTCTCCGGCACGTGTTTCTGGCACATCTGACTGGTGGTTCCGGCATGCCCAAAAGTTGATTTCGGTCTGTCCGGTAGGTGGTTCCGGCGTGCACGGCACGTGGTTCTGGTACGTGTCAGAGGTGGTTGCGTATGCCCAACAGGTGATTCCGGACTGTCCGCCACGTGCTTCTGGCACGTCTGAGAGGTGGTTCCAACATGCCCGGCAGGTCATTTCGGACAGTCGTCCAAGTGATTCTGGCGTAGCCCGCAGGTGATTTTGGCGTGTCCGGCAGGTGGTTCCGCCGAGCTCGGCAGGTGGTTCAGGCATGGCCGTCACGTGGTTCCAGTCTGTCCAGGACGTGTTTCCAGCTTCTCCGGCAGGTGGTTCTGGTACGTCTGAGAGGTGGTTCCGCCATGGCTGGCAGGTGATCCCGGACTGTCCCCCATGTGGTTCTGGCATAGCCAGCAGTTGATATTGGCCAGTCCGGCAGGTGGTTCCAGCGAGTCGAACAGGTCTCTCCGGCGTTCTTGGCAGGTGGTTCCGGTCTGTCCGGTATGTGTTTCCGGCGTGTCTGGCACGTGCTTCTGGCACGTCTGAGAGGTGGTTCCGGCATGCGCGGCAGGTGATTCCGTAGTGTCCGCCAGGTGGTTCTGGCATACCCGGCAGGTGATTTTGGCGTGTCAGGGAGGTGGTACCGGTGAGTCGAGCAGGTGGTTCCTGCGTGCTCAGCAGGTGGTTCAGGCGGTTCTGGCAGGTGGTATCCGTCTGTTCGGGGTGTGGTTCCAGCATCTCATGAACACGTTTCTGGCACGTCTGAGATGTGGTTCCAGCCGGCCCGACAGGTGTTTCCGCAGTGTCCGCCAAGTTGTTCTGTCGTAGTTGGCAGGTGATTTTGGCATGACTGGCAGGTGATTCCAAAGTGTTCACCAACTGGTTGTGGCGTAGCCGGCAGGTGATTTTTGCGTGATCGGCAGGTGGTTCTGGCGAGTCGAGCAGGTGGTTCCGGCGTGCTCGGCTGGTGCTTCCGGGGTCATTGGCACGGGGTTCTGGCATGTCTGAGAGGTGGTTCCTGCATGCCCGGCAAGTGATTCCGGAGTGTTCGCCAAGTGGTTCTGGCATAGTCGGCAGGTGATTTTGGCATGTCCGGCAGGTGGTTCAGGCGAGTTGAGCAGGTGGTTCCAACGTGCTTGGCAGGTGCTTCCGGCGTCTCCGGCACGTGTTTCTGGCACATCTGACTGGTGGTTCCGGCATGCCCAAATGTTGATTCCGGTCTGTCCGGTAGGTGGTTCTGGCGTGCACGGCACGTGGTTCTGGTACGTGTCAGAGGTGGTTGCGTATGCCCAACAGGTGATTCCGGACAGTCCGCCACGTGCTTCTGGCACGTCTGAGAGGTGGTTCCAACATGCCCGGCAGGTCATTTCGGAGAGTCGTCCAAGTGGTTCTGGCGTAGCCCGCAGGTGATTTTGGCGTGTCCGGCAGGTGGTTCCGCCGTGCTCGGCAGGTGGTTCAGGCATGGCCGTCACGTGGTTCCAGTCTGTCCAGGACGTGTTTCCAGCTTCTCCGGCAGGTGGTTCTGGTACGTCTGAGAGGTGGTTCCGCCATGGCTGGCAGGTGATCCCGGACTGTCCCCCAGGTGGTTCTGGCATAGCCAGCAGTTGATATTGGCCTGTCCGGCAGGTGGTTCCAGCGAGTCGAACAGGTGGCTCCGGCGTTCTTGGCAGGTGGTTCCGGTCTGTCCGGTAGGTGTTTCCGGCGTGTCCGGCACGTGCTTCCGGCACGTCTGAGAGGTGGTTCTGGCATGCGCGGCAGGTGATTCCGTAGTGTCCGCCAGGTGGTTCTGGCATACCCGGCAGGTGATTTTGGCGTGTCCGGCAGGTGTTTCTGGCGAGTCGAGCAGGTGGCTCCGGCATGCTCGGCAGGTGTTTCCGGCGTCTCCGGCACTTGGTTCTGGTGTGTCTGAGAGCTGGTTCCGGCATGTCCGGCAGATGATTCCGGAGTGTCCGCCAAGTGGTTCTGGCATACCCAGCAGGTGATTTTGGCGTGTCAGGGAGGTGGTACCGGTGAGTCGAGCAGGTGGTTCCGGCGTGCTCAGCAGGTGGTTCAGGCGGTTCTGGCAGGTGGTATCCGTCTGTTCGGGGTGTGGTTCCAGCATCTCATGAACACGTTTCTGGCACGTCTGAGATGTGGTTCCAGCCGGCCCGACAGGTGTTTCCGCAGTGTCCGCCAAGCGGTTCTGGCGTAGTTGGCAGGTGATTTTGGCATGACTGGCAGGTGGTTCCAGCAAGCCTGGCAGGTGATTCCAAAGTGTTCACCAACTGGTTGTGGCGTAGCCGGCAGGTGATTTTTGCGTGATCGGCAGGTGGTTCTGGCGAGTCGAGCAGGTGGTTCCGGCGTGCTCGGCTGGTGCTTCCGGGGCCATTGGCACGGGGTTCTGGCATGTCTGAGAGGTGGTTCCTGCATGCCCGGCAAGTGATTCCGGAGTGTTCGCCAAGTGGTTCTGGCATAGTCGGCAGGTGATTTTGGCATGTCCGGCAGGTGGTTCAGGCGAGTTGAGCAGGTGGTTCCAACGTGCTTGGCAGGTGCTTCCGGCGTCTCCGGCACGTGTTTCTGGCACATCTGACAGGTGGTTCCGGCATGCCCGAAAGGTGATTCCGGTCTGTCCGGTAGGTGGTTCCACCCTGCACGGCCTGTGGTTCTGGTACGTCTCAGAGGTGGTTGCGCATGCCCAACAGGTGATTCCGGACTGTCCGCCACATGGTTCTGGCACGTCTGAGAGGTGGTTCCGGCATGCCCGGCAGGTCATCCCAGAGAGTCCTCCAAGTGGTTCTGGCATAACACGCAGGTGATTTTGGCGTGTCTGGCAGGTTGTTCCGTTGTGCTTGGCAGGTGGTTCAGGCTTGGCCGGCAGGTGGTTCCAGACTGTCCGGGACGTGTTTCCAGCTTCTCCGGCAGGTGGTTCTGGTATGTCTGAGAGGTGGTTCCGCCATGGCTGGCAGGTGATTCCGGACCGTCCCCCAGGTGGTTCTGGCATAGCCAGCAGTTGATATTGGCCTGTCCGGCAGGTGGTTCCAGCGAGTCGAACAGGTGGCTCCGGCGTTCTTGGCAGGTGGTTCCGGTCTGTCCGGTAGGTGATTCCGGCGTGTCCGGCACGTGCTTCCGGCACGTCTGAGAGGTGGTTCCGGCATGCGCGACAGGTGGTTTCGGAGTGTCCGCCAGGTGGTTCTGGCTTACCCGGCAGGTGATTTTGGCGTGTCCGGCAGGTGTTTCTGGCGAGTCGAGCAGGTGGCTCCGGCATGCTCGGCAGCTGCTTCCGGCGTCTCCGGCACGTGGTTCTGGTGTGTCTGAGAGCTGGTTCCGGCATGTCCGGCAGATGATTCCGGAGTGTCCGCCAAGTGGTTCTGGCATACCTGGCTGGTGATTTGGGCATGTCAGGTAGGTGGTTCCGGCGAGTCGAGCAGGTGGCTCCGGCGTGCTCGGCAGGTTGTTCAGACGGGTCTGGCAGGTGTTTTCCGTCTGTTCGGGGTGTGGTTCCAGCATCTCATGCACATGGTTCTGGCACGTCTGAGATGTGGTTCCGGCCGGCCCGACAGGTGTTTCCACAGTGTCCGCCAAGTGGTACTGGCGTAGTTGGCAGGTGATTTTGGCATGACCGGCAGGTGGTTCCAGCAAGCCCGGCAGGTGATTCCGAAGTGTTCCCCAACTGGTTGTGGCGTAGCCGGCAGGTGATTTTTGCGTGTCCGGCAGGTGGTTCTGGCGAGTCAAGCAGGTGGTTCCGGCGTGCTCGGCAGGTGCTTCCGGGGTCATTGGCACGTGGTTCTGGCATATCTGAGAGGTGGTTCCGGCATGCCCGGCAGGTGATTCCGGAGTGTTCGCCAAGTGTTTCCGGCGTAGCCGGCAGGTGATTTAGCATGTCCAGCGGTCATTCCGGCGGGTCGAGCCGGTGGTTCCGGCGTGTCCGGCAGGTGGTTCCGGTCTGTCCGGCAGGTGGTTCTGTGGTGTCCGGCACGAGGTTCAGTCTGAGAGGCTGTGCCGGCATGCCCCTCACGTGATTCCGGCTTGTCCCCGAAGTGGTGCTGGTGTAGCGGGCAGGTGATTTTGGCGTGTCCGGCAGCTGGTTCAGGCGAGTTGAGCAGGTGGTTGCGACGTGCTCGGCAGGTGCTTCCGGCGTCTCCGGCACGTGTTTCTGGCACATCTGACTGGTGGTTCCGGCATGCCCAAAAGTTGATTCCGGTCTGTCCGGTAGGTGGTTCCGGCGTGCACGGCACGTGGTTCTGGTACGTGTCAGAGGTGGTTGCGTATGCCCAACAGGTGATTCCGGACTGTCCGCCACGTGCTTCTGGCACGTCTGAGAGGTGGTTCCAACATGCCCGGCAGGTCATTTCGGAGAGTCGTCCAAGTGGTTCTGGCGTAGCCCGCAGGTGATTTTGGCGTGTCCGGCAGGTGGTTCCGCCGTGCTCGGCAGGTGGTTCAGGCATGGCCGTCACGTGGTTCCATTCTGTCCAGGACGTGCTTCCAGCTTCTCCGGCAGGTGGTTCTGGTACGTCTGAGAGGTGGTTCCGCCATGGCTGGCAGGTGATCCCGGACTGTACCCCAGCTGGTTCTGGCAAAGCCAGCAGTTGATATTGGCCTGTCCGGCAGGTGGTTCCAGCGAGTCGAACAGGTGGCTCCGGCGTTCTTGGCAGGTGGTTCCGGTCTGTCCGGTAGGTGTTTCCGGCGTGTCCGGCACGTGCTTCCGGCACGTCTGAGAGGTGGTTCCGGCATGCGCGGCAGGTGATTCCGTAGTGTCCGCCAGGTGGTTCTGGCATACCCGGCAGGTGATTTTGGCGTGTCCGGCAGGTGTTTCTGGCGAGTCGAGCAGGTGGCTCCGGCATGCTCGGCAGGTGCTTCCGGCATCTCCGGCACTTGGTTCTGGTGTGTCTGAGAGCTGGTTCCGGCATGTCCGGCAGATGATTCCGGAGTGTCCGCCAAGTGGTTCTGGCATACCCAGCAGGTGATTTTGGCGTGTCAGGGAGGTGGTACCGGTGAGTCGAGCAGGTGGTTCCGGCGTGCTCAGCAGGTGGTTCAGGCGGTTCTGGCAGGTGGTATCCGTCTGTTCGGGGTGTGGTTCCAGCATCTCATGAACACGTTTCTGGCACGTCTGAGATGTGGTTCCAGCCGGCCCGACAGGTGTTTCCGCAGTGTCCGCCAAGCGGTTCTGGCGTAGTTGGCAGGTGATTTTGGCATGACTGGCAGGTGGTTCCAGCAAGCCTGGCAGGTGATTCCAAAGTGTTCACCAACTGGTTGTGGCGTAGCCGGCAGGTGATTTTTGCGTGATCGGCAGGTGGTTCTGGCGAGTCGAGCAGGTGGTTCCGGCGTGCTCGGCTGGTGCTTCCGGGGTCATTGGCACGGGGTTCTGGCATGTCTGAGAGGTGGTTCCTGCATGCCCGGCAAGTGATTCCGGAGTGTTCGCCAAGTGGTTCTGGCATAGTCGGCAGGTGATTTTGGCATGTCTGGCAGGTGGTTCAGGCGAGATGAGCAGGTGGTTCCAACGTGCTTGGCAGGTGCTTCCGGCGTCTCCGGCACGTGTTTCTGGCACATCTGACAGGTGGTTCCGGCATGCCCGAAAGGTGATTCCGGTCTGTCCGGTAGGTGGTTCCAGCCTGCACGGCATGTGGTTCTGGTACGTCTCAGAGGTGGTTGCGCATGCCCAACAGGTGATTCCGGACTGTCCGCCACATGGTTCTGGCACGTCTGAGAGGTGGTTCCGGCATGCCCGGCAGGTCATCCCAGAGAGTCCTCCAAGTGGTTCTGGCATAACACGCAGGTGATTTTGGCGTGTCTGGCAGGTTGTTCCGTTGTGCTTGGCAGGTGGTTCAGGCTTGGCCGGCAGGTGGTTCCAGACTGTCCAGGACGTGTTTCCAGCTTCTCCGGCAGGTGGTTGTGGTACGTCTGAGAGGTGGTTCCGCCATGGCTGGCAGGTGATTCCGGACCGTCCCCCAGGTGGTTCTGGCATAGCCAGCAGTTGATATTGGCCTGTCCGGCAGGTGGTTCCAGTGAGTCGAACAGGTGGCTCCGGCGTGCTCGGCAGGTGGTTCCGGTCTGTCCGGTAGGTGATTCCGGCGTGTCCGGCACGTGCTTCCGGCACGTCTGAGAGGTTGTTCCGGCGTGCACAACAGGTGGTTTCGGAGTGTCCGCCAGGTGGTTCTGGCGTACCCGGCAGGTGATTTTGGCGTGTCCGGCAGGTGTTTCTGGCGAGTCGAGCAGGTGGCTCCGGCATGCTCGGCAGGTGCTTCCAGCGTCTCCGGCACGTGGTTCTGGTGTGTCTGAGAGCTGGTTCCGGCATGTCCGGCAGATGATTCCGGAGTGTCCACCAAGTGGTTCTGGCATACCCGGCTGGTGATTTGGGCATGTCAGGTAGGTGGTTCCGGCGAGTCGAGCAGGTGGCTCCGGCGTGCTCGGCAGGTTGTTCAGACGGGTCTGGCAGGTGTTTTCCGTCTGTTCGGGGTGTGGTTCCAGCATCTCATGCACATGGTTCTGGCACGTCTGAGATGTGGTTCCGGCCGGCCCGACAGGTGTTTCCACAGTGTCCGCCAAGTGGTACTGGCGTAGTTGGCAGGTGATTTTGGCATGACCGGCAGGTGGTTCCAGCAAGCCCGGCAGGTGATTCCGAAGTGTTCCCCAACTGGTTGTGGCGTAGCCGGCAGGTGATTTTTGCGTGTCCGGCAGGTGGTTCTGGCGAGTCGAGCAGGTGGTTCCGGCGTGCTCGGCAGGTGCTTCCGGGGTCATTGGCACGGGGTTCTGGCATATCTGAGAGGTGGTTCCGGCATGCCCGGCAGGTGATTCCGGAGTGTTCGCCAAGTGTTTGTGGCGTAGCCGGCAGGTGATTTTGCATGTCCAGCGGTCGTTCCGGCGGGTCGAGCCGGTGGTTCCGGCGTGTCCGGCAGGTGGTTCCGGTCTGTCCGGCAGGTGGTTCTGTGGTGTCCGGCACGAGGTTCAGTCTGAGAGGCTGTGCCGGCATGCCCCTCACGTGATTCCGGCTTGTCCCCGAAGTGGTGCTGGTGTAGCGGGCAGGTGCTTCTGGCGTCTCCGGCACGTGTTTCTGGCACATCTGACTGGTGGTTCCGGCATGCCCAAAAGTTGATTCCGGTCTGTCCGGTAGGTGGTTCCGGCGTGCACGGCACGTGGTTCTGGTACGTGTCAGAGGTGGTTGCGTATGCCCAACAGGTGATTCCGGACTGTCCGCCACGTGCTTCTGGCACGTCTGAGAGGTGGTTCCAACATGCCCGGCAGGTCATTTCGGAGAGTCGTCCAAGTGGTTCTGGCGTAGCCCGCAGGTGATTTAGGCGTGTCCGGCAGGTGGTTCCGCCGTGCTCGGCAGGTGGTTCAGGCATGGCCGTCACGTGGTTCCAGTCTGTCCAGTACGTGTTTCCAGCTTCTCTGGCAGGTGGTTCTGGTACGTCTGAGAGGTGGTTCCTCCACGGCTGGCAGGTGATCCCGGACTGTCCCCCAGGTGGTTCTGGCATAGCCATCAGTTGATATTGGGCTGTCCGGCAGGTGGTTCCAGCGAGTCGAACAGGTGGCTCCGGCGTTCTTGGCAGGTGGTTCCGGTCTGTCCGGTAGTTGTTTCCGGCGTGTCCGGCACGTGCTTCCGGCACGTCTGAGAGGTGGTTCCGGCATGCGCGAACGGTGATTTCGGAGTGTCCGCCAGGTGGTTCTGGCATACCCGGCAGGTGATTTTGGCGTGTCCGGCAGGTGTTTCTGACGAGTTGAGCAGGTGGCTCCGGCATGCTCGGCAGGTGCTTCCGGCGTCTCCGGCACGTGCTTCTGGTGTGTCTAAGAGCTGGTTCCGGCATGTCCGGCAGATGATTCCGGAGTGTCCGCCAAGTGGTACTGGCGTAGTTGGCAGGTGATTTTGGCATGACCGGCAGGTGGTTCCAGCAAGCCCGGCAGGTGATTCCGAAGTGTTCCCCAACTGGTTGTGGTGTAGCCGGCAGGTGATTTTTGCGTGTCCGGCAGGTGGTTCTGGCGAGTCGAGCAGGTGGTTCCGGCGTGCTCGGCATGTGCTTCCGGGGTCATTGGCACGTGGTTCTGGCATATCTGAGAGGTGGTTCCGGCATGCCCGGCAGGTGATTCCGGAGTGTTCGCCAAGTGTTTGTGGCGTAGCCGGCAGGTGATTTTGCATGTCCAGCGGTCGTTCCTGCGGGTCGAGCCGGTGGTTCCGGCGTGTCCGGCAGGTGGTTCCGGTCTGTCCGGCAGGTGGTTCTGTGGTGTCCGGCACGAGGTTCAGTCTGAGAGGCTGTGCCGGCATGCCCCTCACGTGATTCCGGCTTGTCCCCGAAGTGGTGCTGGTGTAGCGGGCAGGTGATTTTGGCGTGTCCGGCAGGTGGTTCAGGCGAGTTGAGCAGGGGGTTGCGACAAGCTCGGCAGGTGCTTCCGGCGTCTCCGGCACGTGTTTCTGGCACATCTGACTGGTGGTTCCGGCATGCCCAAAAGTTGATTCCGGT
This sequence comes from Equus caballus, assembly GCF_041296265.1. Lineage (NCBI taxonomy): Eukaryota > Metazoa > Chordata > Mammalia > Perissodactyla > Equidae > Equus > Equus caballus. The sequence continues at coordinate 2,205,856 of NC_091707.1, read as the reverse complement.
CTGTCCGGTAGGTGGTTCCGGCGTGCACGGCACATGGTTCTGGTACGTCTCAGAGGTTGTTGCGTATGCCCTACAGGTGATTCCGGACTGTCCGCCACGTGCTTCTGGCACGTCTGAGAGGTGGTTCCAACATGCCCGGCAGGTCATTTCGGAGAGTCGTCCAAGTGGTTATGGCGTAGCCAGCAGGTGATTTTGGCGTGTCCGGCAGGTGTTTCTGGCGAGTCGAGCAGGTGGCTCCGGCATGCTCGCTGGTGCTTCCGGCGTCTCCGGCACTTGGTTCTGGTGTGTCTGAGAGCTGGTTCCGGCATGTCCGGCAGATGATTCCGGAGTGTCCGCCAAGTGGTTCTGGCATACCCAGCAGGTGATTTTGGCGTGTCAGGGAGGTGGTACCGGTGCCTCGAGCAGGTGGTTCCGGCGTGCTCAGCAGGTGGTTCAGGAGGTTCTGGCAGGTGGTATCCGTCTGTTCAGGGTGTGGTTCCAACATCTCATGAACACGTTTCTGGCACGTCTGAGATGTGGTTCCAGCCGGACCGACAGGTGTTTCCGCAGTGTCCGCCAAGCGGTTCTGGCGTAGTTGGCAGGTGATTTTGGCATGACTGGCAGGTGGTTCCAGCAAGCCTGGCAGGTGATTCCAAAGTGTTCACCAACTGGTTGTGGCGTAGCCGGGGGGTGATTTCTGCGTGATCGGCATGTGGTTCTGGCGAGTCGAGCATGTGGTTCCGGCGTGCTCGGCTGGTGCTTCCGGGGTCATTGGCGCGGGGTTCTGGCATGTCTGAGAGGTGGTTCCTGCATGCCCGGCAAGTGATTCCGGAGTTTTCGCCAAGTGGTTCTGGCATAGTCGGCAGGTGATTTTGGCATGTCCGGCAGGTGGTTCAGGCGAGTTGAGCAGGTGGTTCCAACGTGCTTGGCAGGTGCTTCCGGCGTCTCCGGCACGTGTTTCTGGCACATCTGACTGGTGGTTCCGGCATGCCTGAAAGGTGATTCCGGTCTGTCCGGTAGGTGGTTCCACCCTGCACGGCATGTGGTTCTGGTACGTCTCAGAGGTGGTTGCGCATGCCGAACAGGTGATTCCGGACTGTCCGCCACATGGTTCTGGCACGTCTGAGAGGTGGTTCCGGCATGCCCGGCAGGTCATCCCAGAGAGTCCTCCAAGTGGTTCTGGCATAACACGCAGGTGATTTTGGCGTGTCTGGCAGGTTGTTCCGTTGTGCTTGGCAGGTGGTTCAGGCTTGGCCGGCAGGTGGTTCCAGACTGTCCAGGACCTGTTTCCAGCTTCTCCGGCAGGTGGTTCTGGTACGTCTGAGAGGTGGTTCCGCCATGGCTGGCAGGTGATTCCGGACCGTCCCCCAGGTGGTTCTGGCATAGCCAGCACTTGATATTGGCCTGTGCGGCAGGTGGTTCCAGCGAGTCGAACAGGTGGCTCCTGCGTGCTCGGCAGGTGGTTCCGGTCTGTCCGGTAGGTGATTCCGGCGTGTCCGGCACGTGCTTCCGGCACGTCTGAGAGGTGGTTCCGGCATGCGCGACAGGTGATTTCGGAGTGTCCGCCAGGTGGTTCTGGCGTACCCGGCAGGTGATTTTGGCGTGTCCGGCAGGTGTTTCTGGCGAGTCGAGCAGGTGGCTCCGGCATGCTCGGCAGGTGCTTCCGGCGTCTCCGGCACTTGGTTCTGGTGTGTCTGAGAGCTGGTTCCGGCATGTCCGGCCGATGATTCCAGAGTGTCCGCCAAGTGGTTCTGGCATACCCAGCAGGTGGTTTTGGCGTGTCAGGGAGGTGGTACCGGTGAGTCGAGCAGGTGGTTCCGGCGTGCTCAGCAGGTGGTTCAGGAGGTTCTGGCAGGTGGTATCCGTCTGTTCGGGGTGTGGTTCCAGCATCTCATGAACACGTTTCTGGCACGTCTGAGATGTGGTTCCAGCCGGCCCGACAGGTGTTTCCGCAGTGTCCGCCAAGCGGTTCTGGTGTAGTTGGCAGGTGATTTTGGCATGACTGGCAGGTGGTTCCAGCAAGCCTGGCAGGTGATTCCAAAGTGTTCACCAACTGGTTGTGGCGTAGCCGGCAGGTGATTTTTGCGTGATCGGCAGGTGGTTCTGGCGAGTCGAGCAGGTGGTTCCGGCGTGCTCGGCTGGTGCTTCCGGGGTCATTGGCACAGGGTTCTGGCATGTCTGAGAGGTGGTTCCTGCATGCCCGGCAAGTGATTCCGGAGTGTTCGCCAAGTGGTTCTGGCGTAGTCGGCAGGTGATTTTGGCATGTCCGGCAGGTGGTTCAGGCGAGTTGAGCAGGTGGTTCCAACGTGCTTGGCAGGTGCTTCCGGCGTCTCCGGCACGTGTTTCTGGCACATCTGACAGGTGGTTCCGGCATGCCCGAAAGGTGATTCCGGTGTGTCCGGTAGGTGGTTCCAGCCTGCACGGCATGTGGTTCTGGTACGTCTCAGAGGTGGTTGTGCATGCCCAACAGGTGATTCCGGACTGTCCGCCACATGGTTCTGGCACGTCTGAGAGGTGGTTCCGGCATGCCCGGCAGGTCATCCCAGAGACTCCTCCAAGTGGTTCTGGCATAACACGCAGGCGATTTTGGCGTGTCTGGCAGGTTGTTCCGTTGTGCTTGGCAGGTGGTTCAGGATTGGCCGGCAGGTGGTTCCAGACTGTCCAGGACGTGTTTCCAGCTTCTCGAGCAGGTGGTTCTGGTACGTCTGAGAGGTGGTTCCGCCATGGCTGGCAGGTGATTCAGGACCCTCCCCAAGGTGGTTCTGTCATAGCCAGCAGTTAATATTGCCCTGTCCGGCAGGTGGTTCCAGCGAGTCGAACAGGTGGCTCCGGCGTGCTCGGCAGGTGGTTCCAGTCTGTCCGGTAGGTGATTCCGGCGTGTCCGGCACGTGCTTCCGGCACGTCTGAGAGGTGGTTCCGGCATGCACGACAGGTGATTTCGGAGTGTCCGCCAGGTGGTTCTGGCGTACATGGCAGGTGATTGTGGCGTGTCCGGCAGGTGTTTCTGGCGAGTCGAGCAGGTGGCTCCGGCATGCTCGGCAGGTGCTTCCGGCGTCTCCGGCACGTGGTTGTGGTGTGTCTGAGAGCTGGTTCCGGCATGTCCGGCAGATGATTCCGGAGTGTCCGCCAAGTGGTTCTGGCATACCCGGCTGGTGATTTGGGCATGTCAGGTAGGTGGTTCCGGCGAGTCGAGCAGGTGGCTCCGGCGTGCTCGGCAGGTTGTTCAAACGGGTCTGGCAGGTGTTTTCCGTCTGTTCGGGGTGTGGTTCCAGCATCTCATGCACATGGTTCTGGCACGTCTGAGATGTGGTTCCGGCCGGCCCGACAGGTGTTTCCACAGTGTCCGCCAAGTGGTACTGGCGTAGTTGGCAGGTGATTTTGGCATGACCGGCAGGTGGTTCCAGCAAGCCCGGCAGGTGATTCCGAAGTGTTCCCCAACTGGTTGTGGTGTAGCCGGCAGGTGATTTTTGCGTGTCCGGCAGGTGGTTCTGGCGAGTCGAGCAGGTGGTTCCGGCGTGCTCGGCAGGTGCTTCCGGGGTCATTGGCACGTGGTTCTGGCATATCTGAGAGGTGGTTCCGGCATGCCCGGCAGGTGATTCCGGAGTGTTCGCCAAGTGTTTCCGGCGTAGCCGGCAGGTGATTTTGCATGTCCAGCGGTCGTTCCGGTGGGTCGAGCCGGTGGTTCCGGCGTGTCCGGCAGGTGGTTCCGGTCTGTCCGGCAGGTGGTTCTGTGCTGTCCAGCACGAGGTTCAGTCTGAGAGGCTGTGCCGGCATGCCCCTCACGTGATTCCGGCTTGTCCCCGAAGTGGTGCTGGTGTAGGGGGCAGGTGATTTTGGCGTGTCCGGCAGCTGGTTCAGGCGAGTTGAGCAGGTGGTTGCGACGTGCTCGGCAGGTGCTTCCGGCGTCTCCGGCACGTGTTTCTGGCACATCTGACTGGTGGTTCCGGCATGCCCAAAAGTTGATTCCGGTCTGTCCAGTAGGTGGTTCCGGCGTGCACGGCACGTGGTTCTGGTACGTCTCAGAGGTGGTTGCGTATGCCCAACAGGTGATTCCGGACTGTCCGCCACGTGCTTCTGGCACGTCTGAGAGGTGGTTCCAACATGCCCGGCAGGTCATTTCGGAGAGTCGACCAAGTGGTTCTGGCGTAGCCCGCGGGTGATTTTGGCGTGTCCGGCAGGTGGTTCCGCCGTGCTCGGCTGGTGGTTCAGGCATGGCCGTCACGTGGTTCCAGTCTGTCCAGGACGTGTTTCCAGCTTCTCCGGCAGGTGGTTCTGGTACGTCTGAGAGGTGGTTCCGCCATGGCTGGCAGGTGATCCCGGACTGTCTCCCAGGTGGTTCTGGCATAGCCAGCAGTTGATATTGGCCTGTCCGGCAGGTGGTTCCAGCGAGTCGAACAGGTGGCTCCGGCGTGCTCGGCAGGTGGTTCCGGTCTGTCCGGTAGGTGATTCCGGCGTGTCCGGCACGTGCTTCCGGCACGTCTGAGAGGTGGTTCCGGCATGCGCGACAGGTGGTTTCGGAGTGTCCGCCAGGTGGTTCTGGCGTACCCGGCAGGTGATTTTGGCGTGTCCGGCAGGTGTTTCTGGCGAGTCGAGCAGGTGGCTCCGGCATGCTCGGCAGGTGCTTCCGGCGTCTCCGGCACGTGGTTCTGGTGTGTCTGAGAGCTGGTTCCGGCATGTCCGGCAGATGATTCCGGAGTGTCCGCCAAGTGGTTCTGGCATACCCGGCTGGTGATTTGGGCATGTCAGGTAGGTGGTTCCGGCGAGTCGAGCAGGTGGCTCCGGCGTGCTCGGCAGGTTGTTCAGACGGGTATGGCAGGTGTTTTCCGTCTGTTCGGGGTGTGGTTCCAGCATCTCATGCACATGGTTCTGGCACGTCTGAGATGTGGTTCCGGCTGGCCTGACAGGTGTTTCCACAGTGTCCGCCAAGTGGTACTGGCGTAGTTGGCAGGTGATTTTGGCATGACCGGCAGGTGGTTCCAGCAAGCCCGGCAGGTGATTCCGAAGTGTTCCCCAACTGGTTGTGGCGTAGCCGGCAGGTGATTTCTGCGTGTCCGGCAGGTGGTTCTGGCGAGTCGAGCAGGTGGTTCCGGCGTGCTCGGCAGGTGCTTCCGGGGTCATTGGCACGTGGTTCTGGCATATCTGAGAGGTGGTTCCGGCATGCCCGGCAGGTGATTCCGGAGTGTTCGCCAAGTGTTTGTGGCGTAGCCGGCAGGTGATTTTGCATGTCCAGCGGTCGTTCCGGCGGGTCGAGCCGGTGGTTCCGGCGTGTCCGGCAGGTGGTTCCGGTCTGTCCGGCAGGTGGTTCTGTGGTGTCCGGCACGAGGTTCAGTCTGAGAGGCTGTGCCGGCATGCCCCTCACGTGATTCCGGCTTGTCCCCGAAGTGGTGCTGGTGTAGCGGGCAGGTGATTTTGGCGTGTCCGGCAGGTGGTTCAGGCGAGTTGAGCAGGGGGTTGCGACGTGCTCGGCAGGTGCTTCCGGCGTCTCCGGCACGTGTTTCTGGCACATCTGACTGGTGGTTCCGGCATGCCCAAAAGTTGATTCCGGTCTGTCCGGTAGGTGGTTCCGGCGTGCACGGCACATGGTTCTGGTACGTCTCAGAGGTTGTTGCGTATGCCCTACAGGTGATTCCGGACTGTCCGCCACGTGCTTCTGGCACGTCTGAGAGGTGGTTCCAACATGCCCGGCAGGTCATTTCGGAGAGTCGTCCAAGTGGTTCTGGCGTAGCCAGCAGGTGATTTTGGCGTGTCCGGCAGGTGTTTCTGGCGAGTCGAGCAGGTGGCTCCGGCATGCTCGCTGGTGCTTCCGGCGTCTCCGGCACTTGGTTCTGGTGTGTCTGAGAGCTGGTTCCGGCATGTCCGGCAGATGATTCCGGAGTGTCCGCCAAGTGGTTCTGGCATACCCAGAGGGGATTTTGGCGTGTCAGGGAGGTGGTACCGGTGAGTCGAGCAGGTGGTTCCGGCGTGCTCAGCAGGTGGTTCAGGCGGTTCTGGCAGGTGGTATCCGTCTGTTCAGGGTGTGGTTCCAACATCTCATGAACACGTTTCTGGCACGTCTGAGATGTGGTTCCAGCCGGCCCGACAGGTGTTTCCGCAGTGTCCGCCAAGCGGTTCTGGCGTAGTTGGCAGGTGATTTTGGCATGACTGGCAGGTGGTTCCAGCAAGCCTGGCAGGTGATTCCAAAGTGTTCACCAACTGGTTGTGGCGTAGCCGGGGGGTGATTTCTGCGTGATCGGCATGTGGTTCTGGCGAGTCGAGCATGTGGTTCCGGCGTGCTCGGCTGGTGCTTCCGGGGTCATTGGCGCGGGGTTCTGGCATGTCTGAGAGGTGGTTCCTGCATGCCCGGCAAGTGATTCCGGAGTGTTCGCCAAGTGGTTCTGGCATAGTCGGCAGGTGATTTTGGCATGTCCGGCAGGTGGTTCAGGCGAGTTGAGCAGGTGGTTCCAACGTGCTTGGCAGGTGCTTCCGGCGTCTCCGGCACGTGTTTCTGGCACATCTGACTGGTGGTTCCGGCATGCCTGAAAGGTGATTCCGGTCTGTCCGGTAGGTGGTTCCACCCTGCACGGCATGTGGTTCTGGTACGTCTCAGAGGTGGTTGCGCATGCCCAAAAGGTGATTCCGGACTGTCCGCCACATGGTTCTGGCACGTCTGAGAGGTGGTTCCGGCATGCCCGGCAGGTCATCCCAGAGAGTCCTCCAAGTGGTTCTGGCATAACACGCAGGTGATTTTGGCGTGTCTGGCAGGTTGTTCCGTTGTGCTTGGCAGGTGGTTCAGGCTTGGCCGGCAGGTGGTTCCAGACTGTCCAGGACCTGTTTCCAGCTTCTCCGGCAGGTGGTTCTGGTACGTCTGAGAGGTGGTTCCGCCATGGCTGGCAGGTGATTCTGGACCGTCCCCCAGGTGGTTCTGGCATAGCCAGCACTTGATATTGGCCTGTGCGGCAGGTGGTTCCAGCGAGTCGAACAGGTGGCTCCTGCGTGCTCGGCAGGTTGTTCCGGTCTGTCCGGTAGGTGATTCCGGCGTGTCCGGCACGTGCTTCCGGCACGTCTGAGAGGTGGTTCCGGCATGCGCGACAGGTGATTTCGGAGTGTCCGCCAGGTGGTTCTGGCGTACCCGGCAGGTGATTTTGGAGTGTCCGGCAGGTGTTCTGGCGAGTCGAGCAGGTGGCTCCGGCATGCTCGGCAGGTGATTCCGGCGTCTCCTGCACTTGGTTCTGGTGTGTCTGAGAGCTGGTTCCGGCATGTCCGGCCGAGGATTCCAGAGTGTCCGCCAAGTGGTTCTGGCATACCCAGCAGGTGATTTTGGCGTGTCAGGGAGGTGGTACCGGTGAGTCGAGCAGGTGGTTCTGGCGTGCTCAGCAGGTGGTTCAGGCGGTTCTGGCAGGTGGTATCCGTCTGTTCGGGGTGTGGTTCCAGCATCTCTTGAACACGTTTCTGGCACGTCTGAGATGTGGTTCCAGCCGGCCCGACAGGTGTTTCCGCAGTGTCCGACAAGCGGTTCTGGCGTAGTTGGCAGGTGATTTTGGCATGACTGGCAGGTGGTTCCAGCAAGCCTGGCAGGTGATTCCAAAGTGTTCCCCAACTGGTTGTGGCGTAGCCGGCAGGTGATTTTTGCGTGTCCGGCAGGTGGTTCCGGCGGGTCGAGCCGGTGGTTCCGGCGTGTCCGGCAGGTGGTTCCGGTCTGTCCGGCAGGTGGTTCTGTGGTGTCCGGCACGAGGTTCAGTCTGAGAGGCTGTGCCGGCATGCCCCTCACGTGATTCCGGCTTGTCCCCGAAGTGGTGCTGGTGTAGCGGGCAGGTGATTTTGGCGTGTCCGGCAGGTGGTTCAGGCGAGTTGAGCAGGTGGTTGCGACGTGCTCGGCAGGTGCTTCTGGCATCTCCGGCACGTGTTTCTGGCACATCTGACTGGTGGTTCCGGCATGCCCAAAAGTTGATTCCGGTCTGTCCGGTAGGTGGTTCTGGCGTGCATGGCACGTGGTTCTGGTACGTCTCAGAGGTGCTTGCGTATGCCCAACAGGTGATTCCGGACTGTCCGCCACGTGCTTCTGGCACGTCTGAGAGGTGGTTCCAACATGCCCGTCAGGTCATTTCGGAGAGTCGTCCAAGTGGTTCTGGCGTAGCCCGCGGGTGATTTTGGCGTGTACGGCAGGTGGTTCCGCCGTGCTCGGCAGTTGGTTCAGGCATGGCCGTCACGTGGTTCCAGTCTGTCCAGGACGTGTTTCCAGCTTCTCCGGCAGGTGGTTCTGGTACGTCTGAGAGGTGGTTCCGCCATGGCTGGCAGGTGATCCCGGACGGTCCCCCACGTGGTTCTGGCATAGTCAGCAGTTGATATTGGCCTGTCCGGCAGGTGGTTCCAGCGAGTCGAACAGGTTGCTCCCGCGTTCTTGGCTGGTGGTTCCGGTGTGTCCGGTGGGATTTTCTGGCGCGTCTGGCACGTGCTTCCGGCACGTCTGAGAGGTGGTTCCGGCATGCGCGGCAGGTGATTCCGTAGAGTCCGCCAGGTGGTTCTGGCATACCCGGCAGGTGATTTTGGCGTGTCCGGCTGGTGTTTCTGGAGAGTCGAGCAGGTGGCTCCGGCCTGCTCGGCAGGTGCTTCCAGCGTCTCCGGCACTTGGTTCTGGTGTGTCTGAGAGCTGGTTCCGGCATGTCCGGCAGATGATTCCGGAGTGTCCGCCAAGTGGTTCTGGCATACCCAGCAGGTGATTTTGGCGTGTCAGGGAGGTGGTACCGGTGAGTCGAGCAGGTGGTTCCGGCGTGCTCAGCAGGTGTTTAAGGAGGTTCTGGCAGGTGGTATCCGTCTGTTCGGGGTGTGGTTCCAGCATCTCATGAACACGTTTCTGGCACGTCTGAGATGTGGTTCCAGCCGGCCCGACAGGTGTTTCCGCAGTGTCCGCCAAGCGGTTCTGGCATAGTTGGCAGGTGATTTTGGCATGACTGGCAGGTGGTTCCAGCAAGCCTGGCAGGTGATTCCAAAGTGTTCACCAACTGGTTGTGGCGTAGCCGGCAGGTGATTTTTGCGTGATCGGCAGGTGGTTCTGGCGAGTCGAGCAGGTGGTTCCGGCGTGCTCGGCTGGTGCTTCCGGGGTCATTGGCACGGGGTTCTGGCATGTCTGAGAGGTGGTTCCTGCATGCCCGGCAAGTGATTCTGGAGTGTTCGCCAAGTGGTTCTGGCGTAGTCGGCAGGTGATTTTGGCATGTCCGGCAGGTGGTTCAGGCGAGTTGAGCAGGTGGTTCCAACGTGCTTGGCAGGTGCTTCCGGCGTCTCCAGCACGTGTTTCTGGCACATCTGACAGGTGGTTCCGGCATGCCCGAAAGGTGATTCCGGTGTGTCCGGTAGGTGGTTCCAGCCTGCACGGCATGTGGTTCTGGTACGTCTCAGAGGTGGTTGTGCATGCCCAACAGGTGATTCCGGACTGTCCGCCACATGGTTCTGGCACGTCTGAGAGGTGGTTCCGGCATGCCCGGCAGGTCATCCCAGAGAGTCCTCCAAGTGGTTCTGGCATAACACGCAGGTGATTTTGGCGTGTCTGGCAGGTTGTTCCGTTGTGCTTGGCAGGTGGTTCAGGCTTGGCCGGCAGGTGGTTCCAGACTGTCCAGGACGTGTTTCCAGCTTCTCCGGCAGGTGGTTCTGGTACGTCTGAGAGGTGGTTCCGCCATGGCTGGCAGGTGATTCCGGACCGTCCCCCAGGTGGTTCTGGCATAGCCAGCAGTTGATATTGGCCTCTCCGGCAGGTGGTTCAGCGAGTCGAACAGGTGGCTCCGGCGTGCTCGGCAGGTGGTTCCGGTCTGTCCGGTAGGTGATTCCGGCATGTCCGGCACGTGCTTCCGGCACGTCTGAGAGGTGGTTCCGGCATGCGCGACAGGTGGTTTCGGAGTGTCCGCCAGGTGGTTCTGGCGTACCCGGCAGGTGATTTTGGCGTGTCCGGCAGGTGTTTCTGGCGAGTCGAGCAGGTGGCTCCGGCATGCTCGGCAGGTGCTTCCGGCGTCTCCGGCACGTGGTTCTGGTGTGTCTGAGAGCTGGTTCCGGCATGTCCGGCAGATGATTCCGGAGTGTCCGCCAAGTTGTTCTGGCATATCCGGCTGGTGATTTGGGCATGTCAGGTAGGTGGTTCCGGCGGGTCGAGCAGGTGGCTCCGGCGTGCTCGGCAGGTTGTTCAGACTGGTCTGGCAGGTGTTTTCCGTCTGTTCGGGGTGTGGTTCCAGCATCTCATGCACATGGTTCTGGCACGTCTGAGATGTGGTTCCGGCTGGCCTGACAGGTGTTTCCACAGTGTCCGCCAAGTGGTACTGGCGTAGTTGGCAGGTGATTTTGGCATGACCGGCAGGTGGTTCCAGCAAGCCCGGCAGGTGATTCCGAAGTGTTCCCCAACTGGTTGTGGCGTAGCCGGCAGGTGATTTCTGCGTGTCCGGCAGGTGGTTCAGGCGAGTTGAGCAGGGGGTTGCGACGTGCTCGGCAGGTGCTTCCGGCGTCTCCGGCACGTGTTTCTGGCACATCTGACTGGTGGTTCCGGCATGCCCAAAAGTTGATTCCGGTCTGTCCGGTAGGTGGTTCCGGCGTGCACGGCACATGGTTCTGGTACGTCTCAGAGGTTGTTGCGTATGCCCTACAGGTGATTCCGGACTGTCCGCCACGTGCTTCTGGCACGTCTGAGAGGTGGTTCCAACATGCCCGGCAGGTCATTTCGGAGAGTCGTCCAAGTGGTTCTGGCGTAGCCAGCAGGTGATTTTGGCGTGTCCGGCAGGTTGTTCCGTTGTGCTTGGCAGGTGGTTCAGGCTTGGCCGGCAGGTGGTTCCAGACTGTCCAGGACGTGTTTCCAGCTTCTCCGGCAGGTGGTTCTGGTACGTCTGAGAGGTGGTTCCGCCATGGCTGGCAGGTGATCCCGGACCGTCCCCCAGGTGGTTCTGGCATAGCCACCAGTTGATATTGGCCTGTCCGGCAGGTGGTTCCAGCGAGTCGAACAGGTGGCTCCAGCGTTCTTGGCAGGTGGTTCCAGTCTGTCCGGTAGGTGTTTCCGGCGTGTCTGGCACGTGCTTCCGGCACATCTGAGAGGTGGTTCTGGCATGCGCGGCAGGTGATTCCGTAGTGTCCGCCAGGTGGTTCTGGCATACCCGGCAGGTGATTTTGGCGTGTCCGGCAGGTGTTTCTGGCGAGTCGAGCAGGTGGCTCCGGCATGCTCGGCAGGTGCTTCCGGCGTCTCCGGCACTTGGTTGTGGTGTGTCTGAGAGCTGGTTCCGGCATGTCCGGCAGATGATTCCGGAGTGTCCGCCAAGTGGTTCTGGCATACCCAGCAGGTGATTTTGGCGTGTCAGGGAGGTGGTACCGGTGAGTCGAGCAGGTGGTTCCGGCGTGCTCAGCAGGTGGTTCAGGCGGTTCTGGCAGGTGGTATCCGTCTGTTCGGGGTGTGGTTCCAGCATCTCATGAACACGTTTCTGGCACGTCTGAGATGTGGTTCCAGCCGGCCCGACAGGTGTTTCCGCAGTGTCCGCCAAGCGGTTCTGGCGTAGTTGGCAGGTGATTTTGGCATGACTGGCAGGTGGTTCCAGCAAGCCTGGCAGGTGATTCCAAAGTGTTCACCAACTGGTTGTGGCGTAGCCGGCAGGTGATTTTTGCGTGATCGGCAGGTGGTTCTGGCGAGTCGAGCAGGTCGTTCCGGCGTGCTCGGCTGGTGCTTCCGGGGTCATTGGCACGGGGTTCTGGCATGTCTGAGAGGTGGTTCCTGCATGCCTGGCAAGTGATTCCGGAGTGTTCGCCAAGTGGTTCTGGCATAGTCGGCAGGTGATTTTGGCATGTCCGGCAGGTGGTTCAGGCGAGTTGAGCAGGTGGTTCCAACGTGCTTGGCAGGTGCTTCCGGCGTCTCCGGCACGTGTTTCTGGCACATCTGACAGGTGGTTCCGGCATGCCCGAAAGGTGATTCCGGTGTGTCCGGTAGGTGGTTCCAGCCTGCACGGCATGTGGTTCTGGTACGTCTCAGAGGTGGTTGCGCATGCCCAACAGGTGATTCCGGACTGTCCGCCACATGGTTCTGGCACGTCTGAGAGGTGGTTCCGGCATGCCCGGCAGGTCATCCCAGAGAGTCCTCCAAGTGGTTCTGGCATAACACGCAGGTGATTTTGGCGTGTCTGGCAGGTTGTTCCGTTGTGCTTGGCAGGTGGTTCAGGCTTGGCCGGCAGGTGGTTCCAGACTGTCCAGGACGTGTTTCCAGCTTCTCCGGCAGGTGGTTGTGGTACGTCTGAGAGGTGGTTCCGCCATGGCTGGCAGGTGATTCCGGACCGTCCCCCAGGTGGTTCTGGCATAGCCAGCAGTTGATATTGGCCTGTCCGGCAGGTGGTTCCAGTGAGTCGAACAGGTGGCTCCGGCGTGCTCGGCAGGTGGTTCCGGTCTGTCCGGTAGGTGATTCCGGCGTGTCCGGCACGTGCTTCCGGCACGTCTGAGAGGTTGTTCCGGCGTGCACAACAGGTGGTTTCGGAGTGTCCGCCAGGTGGTTCTGGCGTACCCGGCAGGTGATTTTGGCGTGTCCGGCAGGTGTTTCTGGCGAGTCGAGCAGGTGGCTCCGGCATGCTCGGCAGGTGCTTCCAGCGTCTCCGGCACGTGGTTCTGGTGTGTCTGAGAGCTGGTTCCGGCATGTCCGGCAGATGATTCCGGAGTGTCCACCAAGTGGTTCTGGCATACCCGGCTGGTGATTTGGGCATGTCAGGTAGGTGGTTCCGGCGAGTCGAGCAGGTGGCTCCGGCGTGCTCGGCAGGTTGTTCAGACGGGTCTGGCAGGTGTTTTCCGTCTGTTCGGGGTGTGGTTCCAGCATCTCATGCACATGGTTCTGGCACGTCTGAGATGTGGTTCCGGCCGGCCCGACAGGTGTTTCCACAGTGTCCGCCAAGTGGTACTGGCGTAGTTGGCAGGTGATTTTGGCATGACCGGCAGGTGGTTCCAGCAAGCCCGGCAGGTGATTCCGAAGTGTTCCCCAACTGGTTGTGGCGTAGCCGGCAGGTGATTTTTGCGTGTCCGGCAGGTGGTTCTGGCGAGTCGAGCAGGTGGTTCCGGCGTGCTCGGCAGGTGCTTCCGGGGTCATTGGCACGGGGTTCTGGCATATCTGAGAGGTGGTTCCGGCATGCCCGGCAGGTGATTCCGGAGTGTTCGCCAAGTGTTTGTGGCGTAGCCGGCAGGTGATTTTGCATGTCCAGCGGTCGTTCCGGCGGGTCGAGCCGGTGGTTCCGGCGTGTCCGGCAGGTGGTTCCGGTCTGTCCGGCAGGTGGTTCTGTGGTGTCCGGCACGAGGTTCAGTCTGAGAGGCTGTGCCGGCATGCCCCTCACGTGATTCCGGCTTGTCCCCGAAGTGGTGCTGGTGTAGCGGGCAGGTGCTTCTGGCGTCTCCGGCACGTGTTTCTGGCACATCTGACTGGTGGTTCCGGCATGCCCAAAAGTTGATTCCGGTCTGTCCGGTAGGTGGTTCCGGCGTGCACGGCACGTGGTTCTGGTACGTGTCAGAGGTGGTTGCGTATGCCCAACAGGTGATTCCGGACTGTCCGCCACGTGCTTCTGGCACGTCTGAGAGGTGGTTCCAACATGCCCGGCAGGTCATTTCGGAGAGTCGTCCAAGTGGTTCTGGCGTAGCCCGCAGGTGATTTAGGCGTGTCCGGCAGGTGGTTCCGCCGTGCTCGGCAGGTGGTTCAGGCATGGCCGTCACGTGGTTCCAGTCTGTCCAGTACGTGTTTCCAGCTTCTCTGGCAGGTGGTTCTGGTACGTCTGAGAGGTGGTTCCTCCACGGCTGGCAGGTGATCCCGGACTGTCCCCCAGGTGGTTCTGGCATAGCCATCAGTTGATATTGGGCTGTCCGGCAGGTGGTTCCAGCGAGTCGAACAGGTGGCTCCGGCGTTCTTGGCAGGTGGTTCCGGTCTGTCCGGTAGTTGTTTCCGGCGTGTCCGGCACGTGCTTCCGGCACGTCTGAGAGGTGGTTCCGGCATGCGCGAACGGTGATTTCGGAGTGTCCGCCAGGTGGTTCTGGCATACCCGGCAGGTGATTTTGGCGTGTCCGGCAGGTGTTTCTGACGAGTTGAGCAGGTGGCTCCGGCATGCTCGGCAGGTGCTTCCGGCGTCTCCGGCACGTGCTTCTGGTGTGTCTAAGAGCTGGTTCCGGCATGTCCGGCAGATGATTCCGGAGTGTCCGCCAAGTGGTACTGGCGTAGTTGGCAGGTGATTTTGGCATGACCGGCAGGTGGTTCCAGCAAGCCCGGCAGGTGATTCCGAAGTGTTCCCCAACTGGTTGTGGTGTAGCCGGCAGGTGATTTTTGCGTGTCCGGCAGGTGGTTCTGGCGAGTCGAGCAGGTGGTTCCGGCGTGCTCGGCATGTGCTTCCGGGGTCATTGGCACGTGGTTCTGGCATATCTGAGAGGTGGTTCCGGCATGCCCGGCAGGTGATTCCGGAGTGTTCGCCAAGTGTTTGTGGCGTAGCCGGCAGGTGATTTTGCATGTCCAGCGGTCGTTCCTGCGGGTCGAGCCGGTGGTTCCGGCGTGTCCGGCAGGTGGTTCCGGTCTGTCCGGCAGGTGGTTCTGTGGTGTCCGGCACGAGGTTCAGTCTGAGAGGCTGTGCCGGCATGCCCCTCACGTGATTCCGGCTTGTCCCCGAAGTGGTGCTGGTGTAGCGGGCAGGTGATTTTGGCGTGTCCGGCAGGTGGTTCAGGCGAGTTGAGCAGGGGGTTGCGACAAGCTCGGCAGGTGCTTCCGGCGTCTCCGGCACGTGTTTCTGGCACATCTGACTGGTGGTTCCGGCATGCCCAAAAGTTGATTCCGGTCTGTCCGGTAGGTGGTTCCGGCGTGCACGGCACATGGTTCTGGTACGTCTCAGAGGTTGTTGCGTATGCCCTACAGGTGATTCCGGACTGTCCGCCACGTGCTTCTGGCACGTCTGAGAGGTGGTTCCAACATGCCCGGCAGGTCATTTCGGAGAGTCGTCCAAGTGGTTATGGCGTAGCCAGCAGGTGATTTTGGCGTGTCCGGCAGGTGTTTCTGGCGAGTCGAGCAGGTGGCTCCGGCATGCTCGCTGGTGCTTCCGGCGTCTCCGGCACTTGGTTCTGGTGTGTCTGAGAGCTGGTTCCGGCATGTCCGGCAGATGATTCCGGAGTGTCCGCCAAGTGGTTCTGGCATACCCAGCAGGTGATTTTGGCGTGTCAGGGAGGTGGTACCGGTGCCTCGAGCAGGTGGTTCCGGCGTGCTCAGCAGGTGGTTCAGGAGGTTCTGGCAGGTGGTATCCGTCTGTTCAGGGTGTGGTTCCAACATCTCATGAACACGTTTCTGGCACGTCTGAGATGTGGTTCCAGCCGGACCGACAGGTGTTTCCGCAGTGTCCGCCAAGCGGTTCTGGCGTAGTTGGCAGGTGATTTTGGCATGACTGGCAGGTGGTTCCAGCAAGCCTGGCAGGTGATTCCAAAGTGTTCACCAACTGGTTGTGGCGTAGCCGGGGGGTGATTTCTGCGTGATCGGCATGTGGTTCTGGCGAGTCGAGCATGTGGTTCCGGCGTGCTCGGCTGGTGCTTCCGGGGTCATTGGCGCGGGGTTCTGGCATGTCTGAGAGGTGGTTCCTGCATGCCCGGCAAGTGATTCCGGAGTTTTCGCCAAGTGGTTCTGGCATAGTCGGCAGGTGATTTTGGCATGTCCGGCAGGTGGTTCAGGCGAGTTGAGCAGGTGGTTCCAACGTGCTTGGCAGGTGCTTCCGGCGTCTCCGGCACGTGTTTCTGGCACATCTGACTGGTGGTTCCGGCATGCCTGAAAGGTGATTCCGGTCTGTCCGGTAGGTGGTTCCACCCTGCACGGCATGTGGTTCTGGTACGTCTCAGAGGTGGTTGCGCATGCCGAACAGGTGATTCCGGACTGTCCGCCACATGGTTCTGGCACGTCTGAGAGGTGGTTCCGGCATGCCCGGCAGGTCATCCCAGAGAGTCCTCCAAGTGGTTCTGGCATAACACGCAGGTGATTTTGGCGTGTCTGGCAGGTTGTTCCGTTGTGCTTGGCAGGTGGTTCAGGCTTGGCCGGCAGGTGGTTCCAGACTGTCCAGGACCTGTTTCCAGCTTCTCCGGCAGGTGGTTCTGGTACGTCTGAGAGGTGGTTCCGCCATGGCTGGCAGGTGATTCCGGACCGTCCCCCAGGTGGTTCTGGCATAGCCAGCACTTGATATTGGCCTGTGCGGCAGGTGGTTCCAGCGAGTCGAACAGGTGGCTCCTGCGTGCTCGGCAGGTGGTTCCGGTCTGTCCGGTAGGTGATTCCGGCGTGTCCGGCACGTGCTTCCGGCACGTCTGAGAGGTGGTTCCGGCATGCGCGACAGGTGATTTCGGAGTGTCCGCCAGGTGGTTCTGGCGTACCCGGCAGGTGATTTTGGCGTGTCCGGCAGGTGTTTCTGGCGAGTCGAGCAGGTGGCTCCGGCATGCTCGGCAGGTGCTTCCGGCGTCTCCGGCACTTGGTTCTGGTGTGTCTGAGAGCTGGTTCCGGCATGTCCGGCCGATGATTCCAGAGTGTCCGCCAAGTGGTTCTGGCATACCCAGCAGGTGGTTTTGGCGTGTCAGGGAGGTGGTACCGGTGAGTCGAGCAGGTGGTTCCGGCGTGCTCAGCAGGTGGTTCAGGAGGTTCTGGCAGGTGGTATCCGTCTGTTCGGGGTGTGGTTCCAGCATCTCATGAACACGTTTCTGGCACGTCTGAGATGTGGTTCCAGCCGGCCCGACAGGTGTTTCCGCAGTGTCCGCCAAGCGGTTCTGGTGTAGTTGGCAGGTGATTTTGGCATGACTGGCAGGTGGTTCCAGCAAGCCTGGCAGGTGATTCCAAAGTGTTCACCAACTGGTTGTGGCGTAGCCGGCAGGTGATTTTTGCGTGATCGGCAGGTGGTTCTGGCGAGTCGAGCAGGTGGTTCCGGCGTGCTCGGCTGGTGCTTCCGGGGTCATTGGCACAGGGTTCTGGCATGTCTGAGAGGTGGTTCCTGCATGCCCGGCAAGTGATTCCGGAGTGTTCGCCAAGTGGTTCTGGCGTAGTCGGCAGGTGATTTTGGCATGTCCGGCAGGTGGTTCAGGCGAGTTGAGCAGGTGGTTCCAACGTGCTTGGCAGGTGCTTCCGGCGTCTCCGGCACGTGTTTCTGGCACATCTGACAGGTGGTTCCGGCATGCCCGAAAGGTGATTCCGGTGTGTCCGGTAGGTGGTTCCAGCCTGCACGGCATGTGGTTCTGGTACGTCTCAGAGGTGGTTGTGCATGCCCAACAGGTGATTCCGGACTGTCCGCCACATGGTTCTGGCACGTCTGAGAGGTGGTTCCGGCATGCCCGGCAGGTCATCCCAGAGACTCCTCCAAGTGGTTCTGGCATAACACGCAGGCGATTTTGGCGTGTCTGGCAGGTTGTTCCGTTGTGCTTGGCAGGTGGTTCAGGATTGGCCGGCAGGTGGTTCCAGACTGTCCAGGACGTGTTTCCAGCTTCTCGAGCAGGTGGTTCTGGTACGTCTGAGAGGTGGTTCCGCCATGGCTGGCAGGTGATTCAGGACCCTCCCCAAGGTGGTTCTGTCATAGCCAGCAGTTAATATTGCCCTGTCCGGCAGGTGGTTCCAGCGAGTCGAACAGGTGGCTCCGGCGTGCTCGGCAGGTGGTTCCAGTCTGTCCGGTAGGTGATTCCGGCGTGTCCGGCACGTGCTTCCGGCACGTCTGAGAGGTGGTTCCGGCATGCACGACAGGTGATTTCGGAGTGTCCGCCAGGTGGTTCTGGCGTACATGGCAGGTGATTGTGGCGTGTCCGGCAGGTGTTTCTGGCGAGTCGAGCAGGTGGCTCCGGCATGCTCGGCAGGTGCTTCCGGCGTCTCCGGCACGTGGTTGTGGTGTGTCTGAGAGCTGGTTCCGGCATGTCCGGCAGATGATTCCGGAGTGTCCGCCAAGTGGTTCTGGCATACCCGGCTGGTGATTTGGGCATGTCAGGTAGGTGGTTCCGGCGAGTCGAGCAGGTGGCTCCGGCGTGCTCGGCAGGTTGTTCAAACGGGTCTGGCAGGTGTTTTCCGTCTGTTCGGGGTGTGGTTCCAGCATCTCATGCACATGGTTCTGGCACGTCTGAGATGTGGTTCCGGCCGGCCCGACAGGTGTTTCCACAGTGTCCGCCAAGTGGTACTGGCGTAGTTGGCAGGTGATTTTGGCATGACCGGCAGGTGGTTCCAGCAAGCCCGGCAGGTGATTCCGAAGTGTTCCCCAACTGGTTGTGGTGTAGCCGGCAGGTGATTTTTGCGTGTCCGGCAGGTGGTTCTGGCGAGTCGAGCAGGTGGTTCCGGCGTGCTCGGCAGGTGCTTCCGGGGTCATTGGCACGTGGTTCTGGCATATCTGAGAGGTGGTTCCGGCATGCCCGGCAGGTGATTCCGGAGTGTTCGCCAAGTGTTTCCGGCGTAGCCGGCAGGTGATTTTGCATGTCCAGCGGTCGTTCCGGTGGGTCGAGCCGGTGGTTCCGGCGTGTCCGGCAGGTGGTTCCGGTCTGTCCGGCAGGTGGTTCTGTGCTGTCCAGCACGAGGTTCAGTCTGAGAGGCTGTGCCGGCATGCCCCTCACGTGATTCCGGCTTGTCCCCGAAGTGGTGCTGGTGTAGGGGGCAGGTGATTTTGGCGTGTCCGGCAGCTGGTTCAGGCGAGTTGAGCAGGTGGTTGCGACGTGCTCGGCAGGTGCTTCCGGCGTCTCCGGCACGTGTTTCTGGCACATCTGACTGGTGGTTCCGGCATGCCCAAAAGTTGATTCCGGTCTGTCCAGTAGGTGGTTCCGGCGTGCACGGCACGTGGTTCTGGTACGTCTCAGAGGTGGTTGCGTATGCCCAACAGGTGATTCCGGACTGTCCGCCACGTGCTTCTGGCACGTCTGAGAGGTGGTTCCAACATGCCCGGCAGGTCATTTCGGAGAGTCGACCAAGTGGTTCTGGCGTAGCCCGCGGGTGATTTTGGCGTGTCCGGCAGGTGGTTCCGCCGTGCTCGGCTGGTGGTTCAGGCATGGCCGTCACGTGGTTCCAGTCTGTCCAGGACGTGTTTCCAGCTTCTCCGGCAGGTGGTTCTGGTACGTCTGAGAGGTGGTTCCGCCATGGCTGGCAGGTGATCCCGGACTGTCTCCCAGGTGGTTCTGGCATAGCCAGCAGTTGATATTGGCCTGTCCGGCAGGTGGTTCCAGCGAGTCGAACAGGTGGCTCCGGCGTGCTCGGCAGGTGGTTCCGGTCTGTCCGGTAGGTGATTCCGGCGTGTCCGGCACGTGCTTCCGGCACGTCTGAGAGGTGGTTCCGGCATGCGCGACAGGTGGTTTCGGAGTGTCCGCCAGGTGGTTCTGGCGTACCCGGCAGGTGATTTTGGCGTGTCCGGCAGGTGTTTCTGGCGAGTCGAGCAGGTGGCTCCGGCATGCTCGGCAGGTGCTTCCGGCGTCTCCGGCACGTGGTTCTGGTGTGTCTGAGAGCTGGTTCCGGCATGTCCGGCAGATGATTCCGGAGTGTCCGCCAAGTGGTTCTGGCATACCCGGCTGGTGATTTGGGCATGTCAGGTAGGTGGTTCCGGCGAGTCGAGCAGGTGGCTCCGGCGTGCTCGGCAGGTTGTTCAGACGGGTATGGCAGGTGTTTTCCGTCTGTTCGGGGTGTGGTTCCAGCATCTCATGCACATGGTTCTGGCACGTCTGAGATGTGGTTCCGGCTGGCCTGACAGGTGTTTCCACAGTGTCCGCCAAGTGGTACTGGCGTAGTTGGCAGGTGATTTTGGCATGACCGGCAGGTGGTTCCAGCAAGCCCGGCAGGTGATTCCGAAGTGTTCCCCAACTGGTTGTGGCGTAGCCGGCAGGTGATTTCTGCGTGTCCGGCAGGTGGTTCTGGCGAGTCGAGCAGGTGGTTCCGGCGTGCTCGGCAGGTGCTTCCGGGGTCATTGGCACGTGGTTCTGGCATATCTGAGAGGTGGTTCCGGCATGCCCGGCAGGTGATTCCGGAGTGTTCGCCAAGTGTTTGTGGCGTAGCCGGCAGGTGATTTTGCATGTCCAGCGGTCGTTCCGGCGGGTCGAGCCGGTGGTTCCGGCGTGTCCGGCAGGTGGTTCCGGTCTGTCCGGCAGGTGGTTCTGTGGTGTCCGGCACGAGGTTCAGTCTGAGAGGCTGTGCCGGCATGCCCCTCACGTGATTCCGGCTTGTCCCCGAAGTGGTGCTGGTGTAGCGGGCAGGTGATTTTGGCGTGTCCGGCAGGTGGTTCAGGCGAGTTGAGCAGGGGGTTGCGACGTGCTCGGCAGGTGCTTCCGGCGTCTCCGGCACGTGTTTCTGGCACATCTGACTGGTGGTTCCGGCATGCCCAAAAGTTGATTCCGGTCTGTCCGGTAGGTGGTTCCGGCGTGCACGGCACATGGTTCTGGTACGTCTCAGAGGTTGTTGCGTATGCCCTACAGGTGATTCCGGACTGTCCGCCACGTGCTTCTGGCACGTCTGAGAGGTGGTTCCAACATGCCCGGCAGGTCATTTCGGAGAGTCGTCCAAGTGGTTCTGGCGTAGCCAGCAGGTGATTTTGGCGTGTCCGGCAGGTGTTTCTGGCGAGTCGAGCAGGTGGCTCCGGCATGCTCGCTGGTGCTTCCGGCGTCTCCGGCACTTGGTTCTGGTGTGTCTGAGAGCTGGTTCCGGCATGTCCGGCAGATGATTCCGGAGTGTCCGCCAAGTGGTTCTGGCATACCCAGAGGGGATTTTGGCGTGTCAGGGAGGTGGTACCGGTGAGTCGAGCAGGTGGTTCCGGCGTGCTCAGCAGGTGGTTCAGGCGGTTCTGGCAGGTGGTATCCGTCTGTTCAGGGTGTGGTTCCAACATCTCATGAACACGTTTCTGGCACGTCTGAGATGTGGTTCCAGCCGGCCCGACAGGTGTTTCCGCAGTGTCCGCCAAGCGGTTCTGGCGTAGTTGGCAGGTGATTTTGGCATGACTGGCAGGTGGTTCCAGCAAGCCTGGCAGGTGATTCCAAAGTGTTCACCAACTGGTTGTGGCGTAGCCGGGGGGTGATTTCTGCGTGATCGGCATGTGGTTCTGGCGAGTCGAGCATGTGGTTCCGGCGTGCTCGGCTGGTGCTTCCGGGGTCATTGGCGCGGGGTTCTGGCATGTCTGAGAGGTGGTTCCTGCATGCCCGGCAAGTGATTCCGGAGTGTTCGCCAAGTGGTTCTGGCATAGTCGGCAGGTGATTTTGGCATGTCCGGCAGGTGGTTCAGGCGAGTTGAGCAGGTGGTTCCAACGTGCTTGGCAGGTGCTTCCGGCGTCTCCGGCACGTGTTTCTGGCACATCTGACTGGTGGTTCCGGCATGCCTGAAAGGTGATTCCGGTCTGTCCGGTAGGTGGTTCCACCCTGCACGGCATGTGGTTCTGGTACGTCTCAGAGGTGGTTGCGCATGCCCAAAAGGTGATTCCGGACTGTCCGCCACATGGTTCTGGCACGTCTGAGAGGTGGTTCCGGCATGCCCGGCAGGTCATCCCAGAGAGTCCTCCAAGTGGTTCTGGCATAACACGCAGGTGATTTTGGCGTGTCTGGCAGGTTGTTCCGTTGTGCTTGGCAGGTGGTTCAGGCTTGGCCGGCAGGTGGTTCCAGACTGTCCAGGACCTGTTTCCAGCTTCTCCGGCAGGTGGTTCTGGTACGTCTGAGAGGTGGTTCCGCCATGGCTGGCAGGTGATTCTGGACCGTCCCCCAGGTGGTTCTGGCATAGCCAGCACTTGATATTGGCCTGTGCGGCAGGTGGTTCCAGCGAGTCGAACAGGTGGCTCCTGCGTGCTCGGCAGGTTGTTCCGGTCTGTCCGGTAGGTGATTCCGGCGTGTCCGGCACGTGCTTCCGGCACGTCTGAGAGGTGGTTCCGGCATGCGCGACAGGTGATTTCGGAGTGTCCGCCAGGTGGTTCTGGCGTACCCGGCAGGTGATTTTGGAGTGTCCGGCAGGTGTTCTGGCGAGTCGAGCAGGTGGCTCCGGCATGCTCGGCAGGTGATTCCGGCGTCTCCTGCACTTGGTTCTGGTGTGTCTGAGAGCTGGTTCCGGCATGTCCGGCCGAGGATTCCAGAGTGTCCGCCAAGTGGTTCTGGCATACCCAGCAGGTGATTTTGGCGTGTCAGGGAGGTGGTACCGGTGAGTCGAGCAGGTGGTTCTGGCGTGCTCAGCAGGTGGTTCAGGCGGTTCTGGCAGGTGGTATCCGTCTGTTCGGGGTGTGGTTCCAGCATCTCTTGAACACGTTTCTGGCACGTCTGAGATGTGGTTCCAGCCGGCCCGACAGGTGTTTCCGCAGTGTCCGACAAGCGGTTCTGGCGTAGTTGGCAGGTGATTTTGGCATGACTGGCAGGTGGTTCCAGCAAGTCTGGCAGGTGATTCCAAAGTGTTCACCAACTGGTTGTGGCGTAGCCGGCAGGTGAATTTTGCGTGATCGTCAGGTCGTTCCGGCGGGTCGAGCCGGTGGTTCCGGCGTGTCCGGCAGGTGGTTCCGGTCTGTCCGGCAGGTGGTTCTGTGGTGTCCGGCACGAGGTTCAGTCTGAGAGGCTGTGCCGGCATGCCCCTCACGTGATTCCGGCTTGTCCCCGAAGTGGTGCTGGTGTAGCGGGCAGGTGATTTTGGCGTGTCCGGCAGGTGGTTCAGGCGAGTTGAGCAGGTGGTTGCGACGTGCTCGGCAGGTGCTTCTGGCATCTCCGGCACGTGTTTCTGGCACATCTGACTGGTGGTTCCGGCATGCCCAAAAGTTGATTCCGGTCTGTCCGGTAGGTGGTTCTGGCGTGCATGGCACGTGGTTCTGGTACGTCTCAGAGGTGCTTGCGTATGCCCAACAGGTGATTCCGGACTGTCCGCCACGTGCTTCTGGCACGTCTGAGAGGTGGTTCCAACATGCCCGTCAGGTCATTTCGGAGAGTCGTCCAAGTGGTTCTGGCGTAGCCCGCGGGTGATTTTGGCGTGTACGGCAGGTGGTTCCGCCGTGCTCGGCAGTTGGTTCAGGCATGGCCGTCACGTGGTTCCAGTCTGTCCAGGACGTGTTTCCAGCTTCTCCGGCAGGTGGTTCTGGTACGTCTGAGAGGTGGTTCCGCCATGGCTGGCAGGTGATCCCGGACGGTCCCCCACGTGGTTCTGGCATAGTCAGCAGTTGATATTGGCCTGTCCGGCAGGTGGTTCCAGCGAGTCGAACAGGTTGCTCCCGCGTTCTTGGCTGGTGGTTCCGGTGTGTCCGGTGGGATTTTCTGGCGCGTCTGGCACGTGCTTCCGGCACGTCTGAGAGGTGGTTCCGGCATGCGCGGCAGGTGATTCCGTAGAGTCCGCCAGGTGGTTCTGGCATACCCGGCAGGTGATTTTGGCGTGTCCGGCTGGTGTTTCTGGAGAGTCGAGCAGGTGGCTCCGGCCTGCTCGGCAGGTGCTTCCAGCGTCTCCGGCACTTGGTTCTGGTGTGTCTGAGAGCTGGTTCCGGCATGTCCGGCAGATGATTCCGGAGTGTCCGCCAAGTGGTTCTGGCATACCCAGCAGGTGATTTTGGCGTGTCAGGGAGGTGGTACCGGTGAGTCGAGCAGGTGGTTCCGGCGTGCTCAGCAGGTGTTTAAGGAGGTTCTGGCAGGTGGTATCCGTCTGTTCGGGGTGTGGTTCCAGCATCTCATGAACACGTTTCTGGCACGTCTGAGATGTGGTTCCAGCCGGCCCGACAGGTGTTTCCGCAGTGTCCGCCAAGCGGTTCTGGCATAGTTGGCAGGTGATTTTGGCATGACTGGCAGGTGGTTCCAGCAAGCCTGGCAGGTGATTCCAAAGTGTTCACCAACTGGTTGTGGCGTAGCCGGCAGGTGATTTTTGCGTGATCGGCAGGTGGTTCTGGCGAGTCGAGCAGGTGGTTCCGGCGTGCTCGGCTGGTGCTTCCGGGGTCATTGGCACGGGGTTCTGGCATGTCTGAGAGGTGGTTCCTGCATGCCCGGCAAGTGATTCTGGAGTGTTCGCCAAGTGGTTCTGGCGTAGTCGGCAGGTGATTTTGGCATGTCCGGCAGGTGGTTCAGGCGAGTTGAGCAGGTGGTTCCAACGTGCTTGGCAGGTGCTTCCGGCGTCTCCAGCACGTGTTTCTGGCACATCTGACAGGTGGTTCCGGCATGCCCGAAAGGTGATTCCGGTGTGTCCGGTAGGTGGTTCCAGCCTGCACGGCATGTGGTTCTGGTACGTCTCAGAGGTGGTTGTGCATGCCCAACAGGTGATTCCGGACTGTCCGCCACATGGTTCTGGCACGTCTGAGAGGTGGTTCCGGCATGCCCGGCAGGTCATCCCAGAGAGTCCTCCAAGTGGTTCTGGCATAACACGCAGGTGATTTTGGCGTGTCTGGCAGGTTGTTCCGTTGTGCTTGGCAGGTGGTTCAGGCTTGGCCGGCAGGTGGTTCCAGACTGTCCAGGACGTGTTTCCAGCTTCTCCGGCAGGTGGTTCTGGTACGTCTGAGAGGTGGTTCCGCCATGGCTGGCAGGTGATTCCGGACCGTCCCCCAGGTGGTTCTGGCATAGCCAGCAGTTGATATTGGCCTCTCCGGCAGGTGGTTCAGCGAGTCGAACAGGTGGCTCCGGCGTGCTCGGCAGGTGGTTCCGGTCTGTCCGGTAGGTGATTCCGGCATGTCCGGCACGTGCTTCCGGCACGTCTGAGAGGTGGTTCCGGCATGCGCGACAGGTGGTTTCGGAGTGTCCGCCAGGTGGTTCTGGCGTACCCGGCAGGTGATTTTGGCGTGTCCGGCAGGTGTTTCTGGCGAGTCGAGCAGGTGGCTCCGGCATGCTCGGCAGGTGCTTCCGGCGTCTCCGGCACGTGGTTCTGGTGTGTCTGAGAGCTGGTTCCGGCATGTCCGGCAGATGATTCCGGAGTGTCCGCCAAGTTGTTCTGGCATATCCGGCTGGTGATTTGGGCATGTCAGGTAGGTGGTTCCGGCGGGTCGAGCAGGTGGCTCCGGCGTGCTCGGCAGGTTGTTCAGACTGGTCTGGCAGGTGTTTTCCGTCTGTTCGGGGTGTGGTTCCAGCATCTCATGCACATGGTTCTGGCACGTCTGAGATGTGGTTCCGGCTGGCCTGACAGGTGTTTCCACAGTGTCCGCCAAGTGGTACTGGCGTAGTTGGCAGGTGATTTTGGCATGACCGGCAGGTGGTTCCAGCAAGCCCGGCAGGTGATTCCGAAGTGTTCCCCAACTGGTTGTGGCGTAGCCGGCAGGTGATTTCTGCGTGTCCGGCAGGTGGTTCAGGCGAGTTGAGCAGGGGGTTGCGACGTGCTCGGCAGGTGCTTCCGGCGTCTCCGGCACGTGTTTCTGGCACATCTGACTGGTGGTTCCGGCATGCCCAAAAGTTGATTCCGGTCTGTCCGGTAGGTGGTTCCGGCGTGCACGGCACATGGTTCTGGTACGTCTCAGAGGTTGTTGCGTATGCCCTACAGGTGATTCCGGACTGTCCGCCACGTGCTTCTGGCACGTCTGAGAGGTGGTTCCAACATGCCCGGCAGGTCATTTCGGAGAGTCGTCCAAGTGGTTCTGGCGTAGCCAGCAGGTGATTTTGGCGTGTCCGGCAGGTTGTTCCGTTGTGCTTGGCAGGTGGTTCAGGCTTGGCCGGCAGGTGGTTCCAGACTGTCCAGGACGTGTTTCCAGCTTCTCCGGCAGGTGGTTCTGGTACGTCTGAGAGGTGGTTCCGCCATGGCTGGCAGGTGATCCCGGACCGTCCCCCAGGTGGTTCTGGCATAGCCACCAGTTGATATTGGCCTGTCCGGCAGGTGGTTCCAGCGAGTCGAACAGGTGGCTCCAGCGTTCTTGGCAGGTGGTTCCAGTCTGTCCGGTAGGTGTTTCCGGCGTGTCTGGCACGTGCTTCCGGCACATCTGAGAGGTGGTTCTGGCATGCGCGGCAGGTGATTCCGTAGTGTCCGCCAGGTGGTTCTGGCATACCCGGCAGGTGATTTTGGCGTGTCCGGCAGGTGTTTCTGGCGAGTCGAGCAGGTGGCTCCGGCATGCTCGGCAGGTGCTTCCGGCGTCTCCGGCACTTGGTTCTGGTGTGTCTGAGAGCTGGTTCCGGCATGTCCGGCAGATGATTCCGGAGTGTCCGCCAAGTGGTTCTGGCATACCCAGCAGGTGATTTTGGCGTGTCAGGGAGGTGGTACCGGTGAGTCGAGCAGGTGGTTCCGGCGTGCTCAGCAGGTGGTTCAGGCGGTTCTGGCAGGTGGTATCCGTCTGTTCGGGGTGTGGTTCCAGCATCTCATGAACACGTTTCTGGCACGTCTGAGATGTGGTTCCAGCCGGCCCGACAGGTGTTTCCGCAGTGTCCGCCAAGCGGTTCTGGCGTAGTTGGCAGGTGATTTTGGCATGACTGGCAGGTGGTTCCAGCAAGCCTGGCAGGTGATTCCAAAGTGTTCACCAACTGGTTGTGGCGTAGCCGGCAGGTGATTTTTGCGTGATCGGCAGGTGGTTCTGGCGAGTCGAGCAGGTCGTTCCGGCGTGCTCGGCTGGTGCTTCCGGGGTCATTGGCACGGGGTTCTGGCATGTCTGAGAGGTGGTTCCTGCATGCCTGGCAAGTGATTCCGGAGTGTTCGCCAAGTGGTTCTGGCATAGTCGGCAGGTGATTTTGGCATGTCCGGCAGGTGGTTCAGGCGAGTTGAGCAGGTGGTTCCAACGTGCTTGGCAGGTGCTTCCGGCGTCTCCGGCACGTGTTTCTGGCACATCTGACAGGTGGTTCCGGCATGCCCGAAAGGTGATTCCGGTGTGTCCGGTAGGTGGTTCCAGCCTGCACGGCATGTGGTTCTGGTACGTCTCAGAGGTGGTTGCGCATGCCCAACAGGTGATTCCGGACTGTCCGCCACATGGTTCTGGCATGTCTGAGAGGTGGTTCCGGCATGCCCGGCAGGTCATCCCAGAGAGTCCTCCAAGTGGTTCTGGCATAACACGCAGGTGATTTTGGCGTGTCTGGCAGGTTGTTCCGTTGTGCTTGGCAGGTGGTTCAGGCTTGGCCGGCAGGTGGTTCCAGACTGTCCAGGACGTGTTTCCAGCTTCTCCGGCAGGTGGTTCTGGTACGTCTGAGAGGTGGTTCCGCCATGGCTGGCAGGTGATTCCGGACCGTCCCCCAGGTGGTTCTGGCATAGCCAGCAGTTGATATTGGCCTGTCCGGCAGGTGGTTCCAGCGAGTCGAACAGGTGGCTCCGGCGTGCTCGGCAGGTGGTTCCGGTCTGTCCGGTAGGTGATTCCGGCGTGTCCGGCACGTGCTTCCGGCACGTCTGAGAGGTGGTTCCGGCATGCGCGACAGGTGGTTTCGGAGTGTCCGCCAGGTGGTTCTGGCGTACCCGGCAGGTGATTTTGGCGTGTCCGGCAGGTGTTTCTGGCGAGTCGAGCAGGTGGCTCCGTCATGCTTGGCAGGTGCTTCCGGCGTCTCCGGCACGTGGTTCTGGTGTGTCTGAGAGCTGGTTCCGGCATGTCCGGCAGATGATTCCGGAGTGTCCGCCAAGTGGTTCTGGCATACCTGGCTGGTGATTTGGGCATGTCAGGTAGGTGGTTCCGGCGAGTCGAGCAGGTGGCTCCGGCGTGCTCGGCAGGTTGTTCAGACGGGTCTGGCAGGTGTTTTCCGTCTGTTCGGGGTGTGGTTCCAGCATCTCATGCACATGGTTCTGGCACGTCTGAGATGTGGTTCCGGCCGGCCCGACAGGTGTTTCCACAGTGTCCGCCAAGTGGTACTGGCGTAGTTGGCAGGTGATTTTGGCATGACCGGCAGGTGGTTCCAGCAAGCCCGGCAGGTGATTCCGAAGTGTTCCCCAACTGGTTGTGGCGTAGCCGGCAGGTGATTTTTGCGTGTCCGGCAGGTGGTTCTGGCGAGTCGAGCAGGTGGTTCCGGCGTGCTCGGCAGGTGCTTCCGGGGTCATTGGCACGTGGTTCTGGCATATCTGAGAGGTGGTTCCGGCATGCCCGGCAGGTGATTCCGGAGTGTTCGCCAAGTGTTTCCGGCGTAGCCGGCTGGTGATTTTGCATGTCCAGCGGTCGTTCCGGCGGGTCGAGCCGGTGGTTCCGGCGTGTCCGGCAGGTGGTTCCGGTCTGTCCGGCAGGTGGTTCTGTGGTGTCCGTCACGAGGTTCAGTCTGAGAGGCTGTGCCGGCATGCCCCTCACGTGATTCCGGCTTGTCCCCGAAGTGGTGCTGGTGTAGCGGGCAGGTGATTTTGGCGTGTCCGGCAGCTGGTTAAGGCGAGTTGAGCAGGTGGTTGCGACGTGCTCGGCAGGTGCTTCCGGCGTCTCCGGCACGTGTTTCTGGCACATCTGACTGGTGGTTCCGGCATGCCCAAAAGTTGATTCCGGTCTGTCCGGTAGGTGGTTCCAGCCTGCACGGCACGTGGTTCTAAAACGTCTCAGATGTGGTTGCGCATGCCCAACAGGTGATTCCGGACTGTCCGCCACATGGTTCTGGCACGTCTGAGAGGTGGTTCCGGCATGCCCGGCAGGTCATCCCAGAGAGTCCTCCAAGTGGTTCTGGCATAACACGCAGGTGATTTTGGCGTGTCTGGCAGGTTGTTCCGTTGTGCTTGGCAGGTGGTTCAGGCTTGGCCGGCAGGTGGTTCCAGACTGTCCAGGACGTGTTTCCAGCTTCTCCGGCAGGTGGTTCTGGTACGTCTGAGAGGTGGTTCCGCCATGGCTGGCAGGTGATTCCGGACCGTCCCCCAGGTGGTTCTGGCATAGCCAGCAGTTGATATTGGCCTGTCCGGCAGGTGGTTCCAGCGAGTCGAACAGGTGGCTCCGGCGTGCTCGGCAGGTGGTTCCGGTCTGTCCGGTAGGTGATTCCGGCGTGTCCGGCACATGCCTCCGGCACGTCTGAGAGGTGGTTCCGGCATGCGCGACAGGTGGTTTCGGAGTGTCCGCCAGGTGGTTCTGGCGTACCCGGCAGGTGATTTTGGCGTGTCCGGCAGGTGTTTCTGGCGAGTCGAGCAGGTGGCTCCGGCATGCTCGGCAGGTGCTTCCGGCGTCTCCGGCACGTGGTTCTGGTGTGTCTGAGAGCTGGTTCCGGCATGTCCGGCAGATGATTCCGGAGTGTCCGCCAAGTGGTTCTGGCATACCCGGCTGGTGATTTGGGCATGTCAGGTAGGTGGTTCCGGCGAGTCGAGCAGGTGGCTCCGGCGTGCTCGGCAGGTTGTTCAGACGGGTCTGGCAGGTGTTTTCCGTCTGTTCGGGGTGTGGTTCCAGCATCTCATGCACATGGTTCTGGCACGTCTGAGATGTGGTTCCGGCCGGCCCGACAGGTGTTTCCACAGTGTCCGCCAAGTGGTACTGGCGTAGTTGGCAGGTGATTTTGGCATGACCGGCAGGTGGTTCCAGCAAGCCCGGCAGGTGATTCCGAAGTGTTCCCCAACTGGTTGTGGCGTAGCCGGCAGGTGATTTTTGCGTGTCCGGCAGGTGGTTCTGGCGAGTCGAGCAGGTGGTTCCGGCGTGCTCGGCAGGTGCTTCCGGGGTCATTGGCACGTGGTTCTGGCATATCTGAGAGGTGGTTCCGGCATGCCCGGCAGGTGATTCCGGAGTGTTCGCCAAGTGTTTCCGGCGTAGCCGGCAGGTGATTTTGCATGTCCAGCGGTCGTTCCGGCGGGTCGAGCCAGTGGTTCCGGCGTGTCCGGCAGGTGGTTCCGGTCTGTCCGGCAGGTGGTTCTGTGGTGTCCGGCACGAGGTTCAGTCTGAGAGGCTGTGCCGGCATGCCCCTCACGTGATTCCGGCTTGTCCCCGAAGTGGTGCTGGTGTAGCGGGCAGGTGATTTTGGCGTGTCCGGCAGCTGCTTAAGGCGAGTTGAGCAGGTGGTTGCGACGTGCTCGGCAGGTGCTTCCGGCGTCTCCGGCACGTGTTTCTGGCACATCTGACTGGTGGTTCCGGCATGCCCAAAAGTTGATTCCGGTCTGTCCGGTAGGTGGTTCCGGCGTGCACGGCACGTGGTTCTGGTACGTCTCAGATGTGGTTGCGCATGCCCAACAGGTGATTCCGGACTGTCCGCCACATGGTTCTGGCACGTCTGAGAGGTGGTTCCGGCATGCCCGGCAGGTCATCCCAGAGAGTCCTCAAAGTGGTTCTGGCATAACACGCAGGTGATTTTGGCGTGTCTGGCAGGTTGCTCCGTTGTGCTTGGCAGGTGGTTCAGGCTTGGCCGGCAGGTGGTTCCAGACTGTCCAGGACGTGTTTCCAGCTTCTCCGGCAGGTGGTTCTGGTACGTCTGAGAGGTGGTTCCGCCATGGCTGGCAGGTGATCCCGGACCGTCCCCCAGGTGGTTCTGGCATAGCCAGCAGTTGATATTGGCCTGTCCAGCAGGTGGTTCCAGCGAGTCGAACAGGTGGCTCCGGCGTTCTTGGCAGGTGGTTCCGGTCTGTCCGGTAGGTGTTTCCGGAGTGTCTGGCACGTGATTCCGGCACGTCTGAGAGGTGGTTCTGGCATGCGCGGCAGGTGATTCCGTAGTGTCCGCCAGGTGGTTCTGGCATACCCGGCAGGTGATTTTGGCGTGTCCGGCTGGTGTTTCTGGCGAGTCGAGCAGGTGGCTCCAGCATGCTCGGCAGGTGCTTCCGGCGTCTCCGGCACTTGGTTCTGGTGTGTCTGAGAGCTGGTTCCGGCATGTCCGGCAGATGATTCCGGAGTGTCCGCCAAGTGGTTCTGGCATACCCAGCAGGTGATTTTGGCGTGTCAGGGAGGTGGTACCGGTGAGTCGAGCAGGTGGTTCCGGCGTGCTCAGCAGGTGGTTCAGGCGGTTCTGGCAGGTGGTATCCGTCTGTTCGGGGTGTGGTTCCAGCATCTCATGAACACGTTTCTGGCACGTCTGAGATGTGGTTCCAGCCGGCCCGACAGGTGTTTCCGCAGTGTCCGCCAAGCGGTTCTGGCGTAGTTGGCAGGTGATTTTGGCATGACTGGCAGGTGGTTCCAGCAAGCCTGGCAGGTGATTCCAAAGTGTTCACCAACTGGTTGTGGCGTAGCCGGCAGGTGAGTTTTGAGTGATCGGCAGGTGGTTCTGGCGAGTCGAGCAGGTGGTTCCGGCGTGCTCGGCTGGTGCTTCCGGGGTCATTGGCACGGGGTTCTGGCATGTCTGAGAGGTGGTTCCTGCATGCCTGGCAAGTGATTCCGGAGTGTTCGCCAAGTGGTTCTGGCATAGTCGGCAGGTGATTTTGGCATGTCCGGCAGGTGGTTCAGGCGAGTTGAGCAGGTGGTTCCAACGTGCTTGGCAGGTGCTTCCGGCGTCTCCGGCACGTGCTTCTGGCACATCTGACAGGTGGTTCCGGCACGCCCGAAAGGTGATTCCGGAGTGTTCGCCAAGTGTTTCCGGCGTAGCCGGCAGGTGATTTTGCACGTCCAGCGGTCGTTCCGGCAGGTCGAGCCGGTGGTTCCGGCGTGTCCGGCAGGTGGTTCCGGTCTGTCCGGCAGGTGGTTCTGTGGTGTCCGGCACGAGGTTCAGTCTGAGAGGGTGTGCCGGCATGCCCCTCACGTGATTCCGGCTTGTCCCCGAAGTGGTGCTGGTGTAGCGGGCAGGTGATTTTGGCGTGTCCGGCAGCTGGTTAAGGCGAGTTGAGCAGGTGGTTGCGACTTGCTCGGCAGGTGCTTCCGGCGTCTCTGGCACGTGTTTCTGGCACATCTGACTGGTGGTTCCGGCATGCCCAAAAGTTGATTCCGGTCTGTCCGGTAGGTGGTTCCGGCGTGCACGGCACGTGGTTCTGGTACGTCTCAGATGTGGTTGCGCATGCCCAACAGGTGATTCCGGACTGTCCGCCACATGGTTCTGGCACGTCTGAGAGGTGGTTCCGGCATGCCCGGCAGGTCATCCCAGAGAGTCCTCCAAGTGGTTCTGGCATAACACGCAGGTGATTTTGGCGTGTCTGGCAGGTTGTTCCGTTGTGCTTGGCAGGTGGTTCAGGCTTGGCCGGCAGGTGGTTCCAGACTGTCCAGGACGTGTTTCCAGCTTCTCCGGCAGGTGGTTCTGGTACGTCTGAGAGGTGGTTCCGCCATGGCTGGCAGGTGATTCCGGACCGTCCCCCAGGTGGTTCTGGCATAGCCAGCAGTTGATATTGGCCTGTCTGGCAGGTGGTTCCAGCGAGTCGAACAGGTGGCTCCGGCGTGCTCGGCAGGTGGTTCCGGTCTGTCCGGTAGGTGATTCCGGCGTGTCCGGCACATGCTTCCGGCACGTCTGAGAGGTGGTTCCGGCATGCGCGACAGGTGGTTTCGGAGTGTCCGCCAGGTGGTTCTGGCGTACCCGGCAGGTGATTTTGGCGTGTCCGGCAGGTGTTTCTGGCGAGTCGAGCAGGTGGCTCCGGCATGCTCGGCAGGTGCTTCCGGCGTCTCCGGCACGTGGTTCTGGTGTGTCTGAGAGCTGGTTCCGGCATGTCCGGCAGATGATTCCGGAGTGTCCGCCAAGTGGTTCTGGCATACCCGGCTGGTGATTTGGGCATGTCAGGTAGGTGGTTCCGGCGAGTCGAGCAGGTGGCTCCGGCGTGCTCGGCAGGTTGTTCAGACGGGTCTGGCAGGTGTTTTCCGTCTGTTCGGGGTGTGGTTCCAGCATCTCATGCACATGGTTCTGGCACGTCTGAGATGTGGTTCCGGCCGGCCCGACAGGTGTTTCCACAGTGTCCGCCAAGTGGTACTGGCGTAGTTGGCAGGTGATTTTGGCATGACCGGCAGGTGGTTCCAGCAAGCCCGGCAGGTGATTCCGAAGTGTTCCCCAACT
This sequence comes from Equus caballus, assembly GCF_041296265.1. Classification (NCBI taxonomy): domain Eukaryota; kingdom Metazoa; phylum Chordata; class Mammalia; order Perissodactyla; family Equidae; genus Equus; species Equus caballus. The sequence goes on along the minus strand of NC_091707.1, from coordinate 2,173,258 downwards.
GGTTGTGGCGTAGCCGGCAGGTGATTTCTGCGTGTCCGGCAGGTGGTTCTGGCGAGTCGAGCAGGTGGTTCCGGCGTCCTCGGCAGGTGCTTCCGGGGTCATTGGCACGTGGTTCTGGCATATCTGAGAGGTGGTTCCGGCATGCCCGGCAGGTGATTCCGGAGTGTTCGCCAAGTGTTTCCGGCGTAGCCGGCAGGTGATTTTGCATGTCCAGCGGTCGTTCCGGCGGGTCGAGCCAGTGGTTCCGGCGTGTCCGGCAGGTGGTTCCGGTCTCTCCGGCAGGTGGTTCTGTGGTGTCCGGCACGAGGTTCAGTCTGAGAGGCTGTGCCGGCATGCCCCTCACGTGATTCCGGCTTGTCCCCGAAGTGGTGCTGGTGTAGCGGGCAGGTGATTTTGGCGTGTCCGGCAGCTGGTTAAGGCGAGTTGAGCAGGTGGTTGCGACGTGCTCGGCAGGTGCTTCCGGCGTCTCCGGCACGTGTTTCTGGCACATCTGACTGGTGGTTCCGGCATGCCCAAAAGTTGATTCCGGTCTGTCCGGTAGGTGGTTCCGGCGTGCACGGCACGTGGTTCTGGTACGTCTCAGATGTGGTTGCGCATGCCCAACAGGTGATTCCGGACTGTCCGCCACATGGTTCTGGCACGTCTGAGAGGTGGTTCCGGCATGCCCGGCAGGTCATCCCAGAGAGTCCTCCAAGTGGTTCTGGCGTAGCCCACAGGTGATTTTGGCGTGTCCGGCAGGTGGTTCCTCCGTGCTCGGCAGGTGGTTCAGGCATGGCCGTCACGTGGTTCCAGTCTGTCCAGGACGTGTTTCCAGCTTCTCCGGCAGGTGGTTCTGGTACGTCTGAGAGGTGGTTCCGCCATGGCTGGCAGGTGATCCCGGACTGTCCCCCAGGTGGTTCTGGCATAGCCAGCAGTTGATATTGGCCTGTCCGGCAGGTGGTTCCAGCGAGTCGAACAGGTGGCTCCGGCGTTCTTGGCAGGTGGTTCCGGTCTGTCCGGTAGGTGTTTCCGGCGTGTCTGGCACGTGCTTCCGGCACGTCTGAGAGGTGGTTCTGGCATGCGCGGCAGGTGATTCCGTAGTGTCCGCCAGGTGGTTCTGGCATACCCGGCAGGTGATTTTGGCATGTCCGGCAGGTGTTTCTGGCGAGTCGAGCAGGTGGCTCCGGCATGCTCGGCAGGTGCTTCCGGCGTCTCCGGCACTTGGTTCTGGTGTGTCTGAGAGCTGGTTCCGGCATGTCCGGCAGATGATTCCGGAGTGTCCGCCAAGTGGTTCTGGCATACCCAGCAGGTGATTTTGGCGTGTCAGGGAGGTGGTACCGGTGAGTCGAGCAGGTGGTTCCGGCGTGCTCAGCAGGTGGTTCAGGCGGTTCTGGCAGGTGGTATCCGTCTGTTCGGGGTGTGGTTCCAGCATCTCATGAACACGTTTCTGGCACGTCTGAGATGTGGTTCCAGCCGGCCCGACAGGTGTTTCCGCAGTGTCCGCCAAGCGGTTCTGGCGTAGTTGGCAGGTGATTTTGGCATGACTGGCAGGTGGTTCCAGCAAGCCTGGCAGGTGATTCCAAAGTGTTCACCAACTGGTTGTGGCGTAGCCGGCAGGTGATTTTTGCGTGATCGGCAGGTGGTTCTGGCGAGTCGAGCAGGTGGTTCCGGCGTGCTCGGCTGGTGCTTCCGGGGTCATTGGCACGGGGTTCTGGCATGTCTGAGAGGTGGTTCCTGCATGCCTGGCAAGTGATTCTGGAGTGTTCGCCAAGTGGTTCTGGCATAGTCGGCAGATGATTTTGGCATGTCCGGCAGGTGGTTCAGGCGAGTTGAGCAGGTGGTTCCAACGTGCTTGGCAGGTGCTTCCGGCGTCTCCGGCACGTGTTTCTGGCACATCTGACAGGTGGTTCCGGCATGCCCGAAAGGTTATTCCGGAGTGTTCGCCAAGTGTTTCCGGCGTAGCCGGCAGGTGATTTTGCACGTCCAGCGGTCGTTCCGGCGGGTCGAGCCGGTGGTTCCGGCGTGTCCGGCATGTGGTTCTGTGGTGTCCGGCACGAGGTTCATTCTGAGAGGCTGTGCCGGCATGCCCCTCACGTGATTCCGGCTTGTCCCCGAAGTGGTGCTGGTGTAGCGGGCAGGTGATTTTGGCATGTCCGGCAGGTGGTTCAGGCGAGTTGAGCAGGTGGTTGCGACGTGCTCGGCAGGTGCTTCCGGCGTCTCCGGCACGTGTTTCTGGCACATCTGACTAGTGGTTCCGGCATGCCCAAGAGTTGATTCCGGTCTGTCCGGTAGGTGGTTCCGGCGTGCACGGCACGTGGTTCTGGTACGTCTCAGAGGTGGTTGCGTATGCCCAACAGGTGATTCCGGACTGTCCGCCATGTGCTTCTGGCACGTCTGAGAGGTGGTTCCAACATGCCCGGCAGGTCATTTCGGAGAGACGTCCAAGTGGTTCTGGCGTAGCCCGCAGGTGATTTTGGCGTGTCCGGCAGGTGGTTCCGCCGTGCTCGGCAGGTGGTTCAGGCATGGCCGTCACGTGGTTCCAGTCTGTCCAGGACGTGTTTCCAGCTTCTCCGGCAGGTGGTTCTGGTACGTCTGAGAGGTGGTTCCGCCATGGCTGGCAGGTGATCCCGGACTGTCCCCCAGGTGGTTCTGGCATAGCCAGCAGTTGATATTGGCCTGTCCGGAAGGTGGTTCCAGCGAGTCGAACAGGTGGCTCCGGCGTTCTTGGCAGGTGGTTCCGGTCTGTCCGTTAGGTGTTTCCGGCGTGTCCGGCACGTGCTTCCGGCACGTCTGAGAGGTGGTTCCGGCATGCGCGGCAGGTGATTCCGTAGTGTCCGCCAGGTGGTTCTGGCATACCCGGCAGGTGATTTTGGCGTGTCCGGCAGGTGTTTCTGGCGAGTCGAGCAGGTGGCTCCGGCATGCTCGGCAGGTGCTTCCGGCGTCTCCGGCACGTGGTTCTGGTGTGTCTGAGAGCTGGTTCCGGCATGTCCGGCAGATGATTCCGGAGTGTCCGCCAAGTGGTTCTGGCATACCCGGCTGGTGATTTGGGCATGTCAGGTAGGTGGTTCCGGCGAGTCGAGCAGGTGGCTCCGGCGTGCTCGGCAGGTTGTTCAGACGGGTCTGGCAGGTGTTTTCCGTCTGTTCGGGGTGTGGTTCCAGCATCTCATGCACATGGTTCTGGCACGTCTGAGATGTGGTTCCGGCCGGCCCGACAGGTGTTTCCACAGTGTCCGCCAAGTGGTACTGGCGTAGTTGGCAGGTGATTTTGGCATGACCGGCAGGTGGTTCCAGCAAGCCCGGCAGGTGATTCCGAAGTGTTCCCCAACTGGTTGTGGCGTAGCCGGCAGGTGATTTCTGCGTGTCCGGCAGGTGGTTCTGGCGAGTCGAGCAGGTGGTTCCGGCGTCCTCGGCAGGTGCTTCCGGGGTCATTGGCACGTGGTTCTGGCATATCTGAGAGGTGGTTCCGGCATGCCCGGCAGGTGATTCCGGAGTGTTCGCCAAGTGTTTCCGGCGTAGCCGGCAGGTGATTTTGCATGTCCAGCGGTCGTTCCGGCGGGTCGAGCCAGTGGTTCCGGCGTGTCCGGCAGGTGGTTCCGGTCTCTCCGGCAGGTGGTTCTGTGGTGTCCGGCACGAGGTTCAGTCTGAGAGGCTGTGCCGGCATGCCCCTCACGTGATTCCGGCTTGTCCCCGAAGTGGTGCTGGTGTAGCGGGCAGGTGATTTTGGCGTGTCCGGCAGCTGGTTAAGGCGAGTTGAGCAGGTGGTTGCGACGTGCTCGGCAGGTGCTTCCGGCGTCTCCGGCACGTGTTTCTGGCACATCTGACTGGTGGTTCCGGCATGCCCAAAAGTTGATTCCGGTCTGTCCGGTAGGTGGTTCCGGCGTGCACGGCACGTGGTTCTGGTACGTCTCAGATGTGGTTGCGCATGCCCAACAGGTGATTCCGGACTGTCCGCCACATGGTTCTGGCACGTCTGAGAGGTGGTTCCGGCATGCCCGGCAGGTCATCCCAGAGAGTCCTCCAAGTGGTTCTGGCGTAGCCCACAGGTGATTTTGGCGTGTCCGGCAGGTGGTTCCTCCGTGCTCGGCAGGTGGTTCAGGCATGGCCGTCACGTGGTTCCAGTCTGTCCAGGACGTGTTTCCAGCTTCTCCGGCAGGTGGTTCTGGTACGTCTGAGAGGTGGTTCCGCCATGGCTGGCAGGTGATCCCGGACTGTCCCCCAGGTGGTTCTGGCATAGCCAGCAGTTGATATTGGCCTGTCCGGCAGGTGGTTCCAGCGAGTCGAACAGGTGGCTCCGGCGTTCTTGGCAGGTGGTTCCGGTCTGTCCGGTAGGTGTTTCCGGCGTGTCTGGCACGTGCTTCCGGCACGTCTGAGAGGTGGTTCTGGCATGCGCGGCAGGTGATTCCGTAGTGTCCGCCAGGTGGTTCTGGCATACCCGGCAGGTGATTTTGGCATGTCCGGCAGGTGTTTCTGGCGAGTCGAGCAGGTGGCTCCGGCATGCTCGGCAGGTGCTTCCGGCGTCTCCGGCACTTGGTTCTGGTGTGTCTGAGAGCTGGTTCCGGCATGTCCGGCAGATGATTCCGGAGTGTCCGCCAAGTGGTTCTGGCATACCCAGCAGGTGATTTTGGCGTGTCAGGGAGGTGGTACCGGTGAGTCGAGCAGGTGGTTCCGGCGTGCTCAGCAGGTGGTTCAGGCGGTTCTGGCAGGTGGTATCCGTCTGTTCGGGGTGTGGTTCCAGCATCTCATGAACACGTTTCTGGCACGTCTGAGATGTGGTTCCAGCCGGCCCGACAGGTGTTTCCGCAGTGTCCGCCAAGCGGTTCTGGCGTAGTTGGCAGGTGATTTTGGCATGACTGGCAGGTGGTTCCAGCAAGCCTGGCAGGTGATTCCAAAGTGTTCACCAACTGGTTGTGGCGTAGCCGGCAGGTGATTTTTGCGTGATCGGCAGGTGGTTCTGGCGAGTCGAGCAGGTGGTTCCGGCGTGCTCGGCTGGTGCTTCCGGGGTCATTGGCACGGGGTTCTGGCATGTCTGAGAGGTGGTTCCTGCATGCCTGGCAAGTGATTCTGGAGTGTTCGCCAAGTGGTTCTGGCATAGTCGGCAGATGATTTTGGCATGTCCGGCAGGTGGTTCAGGCGAGTTGAGCAGGTGGTTCCAACGTGCTTGGCAGGTGCTTCCGGCGTCTCCGGCACGTGTTTCTGGCACATCTGACAGGTGGTTCCGGCATGCCCGAAAGGTTATTCCGGAGTGTTCGCCAAGTGTTTCCGGCGTAGCCGGCAGGTGATTTTGCACGTCCAGCGGTCGTTCCGGCGGGTCGAGCCGGTGGTTCCGGCGTGTCCGGCATGTGGTTCTGTGGTGTCCGGCACGAGGTTCATTCTGAGAGGCTGTGCCGGCATGCCCCTCACGTGATTCCGGCTTGTCCCCGAAGTGGTGCTGGTGTAGCGGGCAGGTGATTTTGGCATGTCCGGCAGGTGGTTCAGGCGAGTTGAGCAGGTGGTTGCGACGTGCTCGGCAGGTGCTTCCGGCGTCTCCGGCACGTGTTTCTGGCACATCTGACTAGTGGTTCCGGCATGCCCAAGAGTTGATTCCGGTCTGTCCGGTAGGTGGTTCCGGCGTGCACGGCACGTGGTTCTGGTACGTCTCAGAGGTGGTTGCGTATGCCCAACAGGTGATTCCGGACTGTCCGCCATGTGCTTCTGGCACGTCTGAGAGGTGGTTCCAACATGCCCGGCAGGTCATTTCGGAGAGACGTCCAAGTGGTTCTGGCGTAGCCCGCAGGTGATTTTGGCGTGTCCGGCAGGTGGTTCCGCCGTGCTCGGCAGGTGGTTCAGGCATGGCCGTCACGTGGTTCCAGTCTGTCCAGGACGTGTTTCCAGCTTCTCCGGCAGGTGGTTCTGGTACGTCTGAGAGGTGGTTCCGCCATGGCTGGCAGGTGATCCCGGACTGTCCCCCAGGTGGTTCTGGCATAGCCAGCAGTTGATATTGGCCTGTCCGGAAGGTGGTTCCAGCGAGTCGAACAGGTGGCTCCGGCGTTCTTGGCAGGTGGTTCCGGTCTGTCCGGTAGGTGTTTCCGGCGTGTCCGGCACGTGCTTCCGGCACGTCTGAGAGGTGGTTCCGGCATGCGCGGCAGGTGATTCCGTAGTGTCCGCCAGGTGGTTCTGGCATACCCGGCAGGTGATTTTGGCGTGTCCGGCAGGTGTTTCTGGCGAGTCGAGCAGGTGGCTCCGGCATGCTCGGCAGGTGCTTCCGGCGTCTCCGGCACTTGGTTCTGGTGTGTCTGAGAGCTGGTTCCGGCATGTCCGGCAGATGATTCCGGAGTGTCCGCCAAGTGGTTCTGGCATACCCAGCAGGTGATTTTGGCGTGTCAGGGAGGTGGTACCGGTGAGTCGAGCAGGTGGTTCCGGCGTGCTCAGCAGGTGGTTCAGGCGGTTCTGGCAGGTGGTATCCGTCTGTTCGGGGTGTGGTTCCAGCATCTCATGAACACGTTTCTGGCACGTCTGAGATGTGGTTCCAGCCGGCCCGACAGGTGTTTCCGCAGTGTCCGCCAAGCGGTTCTGGCGTAGTTGGCAGGTGATTTTGGCATGACTGGCAGGTGGTTCCAGCAAGCCTGGCAGGTGATTCCAAAGTGTTCACCAACTGGTTGTGGCGTAGCCGGCAGGTGATTTTTGCGTGATCGGCAGGTGGTTCTGGCGAGTCGAGCAGGTGGTTCCGGCGTGCTCGGCTGGTGCTTCCGGGGTCATTGGCACGGGGTTCTGGCATGTCTGAGAGGTGGTTCCTGCATGCCCGGCAAGTGATTCCGGCGTGTTCGCCAAGTGGTTCTGGCATAGTCGGCAGGTGATTTTGGCATGTCCGGCAGGTGGTTCAGGCGAGTTGAGCAGGTGGTTCCAACGTGCTTGGCAGGTGCTTCCGGCGTCTCCGGCACGTGTTTCTGGCACATCTGACAGGTGGTTCCGGCATGCCCGAAAGGTGATTCCGGTGTGTCCGGTAGGTGGTTCCAGCCTGCACGGCATGTGGTTCTGGTACGTCTCAGAGGTGGTTGCGCATGCCCAACAGGTGATTCCGGACTGTCCGCCACATGGTTCTGGCACGTCTGAGAGGTGGTTCCGGCATGCCCGGCAGGTCATCACAGAGAGTCCTCCAAGTGGTTCTGGCATAACACGCAGGTGATTTTGGCGTGTCTGGCAGGTTGTTCCGTTGTGCTTGGCAGGTGGTTCAGGCTTGGCCGGCAAGTGGTTCCAGACTGTCCAGGACGTGTTTCCAGCTTCTCCGGCAGCTGGTTCTGGTACGTCTGAGAGGTGGTTCCGCCATGGCTGGCAGGTGATTCCGGACCGTCCCCCAGGTGGTTCTGGCATAGCCAGCAGTTGATATTGGCCTGTCCGGCAGGTGGTTCCAGCGAGTCGAACAGGTGGCTCCGGCGTGCTCGGCAGGTGGTTCCGGTCTGTCCGGTAGGTGATTCCGGCGTGTCCGGCACGTGCTTCCGGCACGTCTGAGAGGTGGTTCTGGCATGCGCGGCAGGTGATTCCGTAGTGTCCGCCAGGTGGTTCTGGCATACCCGGCAGGTGATTTTGGCGTGTCCGGCAGGTGTTTCTGGCGAGTCGAGCAGGTGGCTCCAGCATGCTCGGCAGGTGCTTCCGGCGTCTCCGGCACTTGGTTCTGGTGTGTCTGAGAGCTGGTTCCGGCATGTCCGGCAGATGATTCCGGAGTGTCCGCCAAGTGGTTCTGGCATACCCAGCAGGTGATTTTGGCGTGTCAGGGAGGTGGTACCGGTGAGTCGAGCAGGTGGTTCCGGCGTGCTCAGCAGGTGGTTCAGGCGGTTCTGGCAGGTGGTATCCGTCTGTTCGGGGTGTGGTTCCAGCATCTCATGAACACGTTTCTGGCACGTCTGAGATGTGGTTCCAGCCGGCCCGACAGGTGTTTCCGCAGTGTCCGCCAAGCGGTTCTGGCGTAGTTGGCAGGTGATTTTGGCATGACTGGCAGGTGGTTCCAGCAAGCCTGGCAGGTGATTCCAAAGTGTTCACCAACTGGTTGTGGCGTAGCCGGCAGGTGAGTTTTGAGTGATCGGCAGGTGGTTCTGGCGAGTCGAGCAGGTGGTTCCGGCGTGCTCGGCTGGTGCTTCCGGGGTCATTGGCACGGGGTTCTGGCATGTCTGAGAGGTGGTTCCTGCATGCCTGGCAAGTGATTCCGGAGTGTTCGCCAAGTGGTTCTGGCATAGTCGGCAGGTGATTTTGGCATGTCCGGCAGGTGGTTCAGGCGAGTTGAGCAGGTGGTTCCAACGTGCTTGGCAGGTGCTTCCGGCGTCTCCGGCACGTGCTTCTGGCACATCTGACAGGTGGTTCCGGCACGCCCGAAAGGTGATTCCGGAGTGTTCGCCAAGTGTTTCCGGCGTAGCCGGCAGGTGATTTTGCACGTCCAGCGGTCGTTCCGGCAGGTCGAGCCGGTGGTTCCGGCGTGTCCGGCAGGTGGTTCCGGTCTGTCCGGCAGGTGGTTCTGTGGTGTCCGGCACGAGGTTGAGTCTGAGAGCCTGTGTTCCGGCATGTCCGGCAGATGATTCCGGAGTGTTCGCCAAGTGTTTCCGGCGTAGCCGGCAGGTGATTTTGCACGTCCAGCGGTCGTTCCGGCGGGTCGAGCCGGTGGTTCCGGCGTGTCCGGCATGTGGTTCTGTGGTGTCCGGCACGAGGTTCATTCTGAGAGGCTGTGCCGGCATGCCCCTCACGTGATTCCGGCTTGTCCCCGAAGTGGTGCTGGTGTAGCGGGCAGGTGATTTTGGCATGTCCGGCAGGTGGTTCAGGCGAGTTGAGCAGGTGGTTGCGACGTGCTCGGCAGGTGCTTCCGGCGTCTCCGGCACGTGTTTCTGGCACATCTGACTAGTGGTTCCGGCATGCCCAAGAGTTGATTCCGGTCTGTCCGGTAGGTGGTTCCGGCGTGCACGGCACGTGGTTCTGGTACGTCTCAGAGGTGGTTGCGTATGCCCAACAGGTGATTCCGGACTGTCCGCCATGTGCTTCTGGCACGTCTGAGAGGTGGTTCCAACATGCCCGGCAGGTCATTTCGGAGAGACGTCCAAGTGGTTCTGGCGTAGCCCGCAGGTGATTTTGGCGTGTCCGGCAGGTGGTTCCGCCGTGCTCGGCAGGTGGTTCAGGCATGGCCGTCACGTGGTTCCAGTCTGTCCAGGACGTGTTTCCAGCTTCTCCGGCAGGTGGTTCTGGTACGTCTGAGAGGTGGTTCCGCCATGGCTGGCAGGTGATCCCGGACTGTCCCCCAGGTGGTTCTGGCATAGCCAGCAGTTGATATTGGCCTGTCCGGAAGGTGGTTCCAGCGAGTCGAACAGGTGGCTCCGGCGTTCTTGGCAGGTGGTTCCGGTCTGTCCGTTAGGTGTTTCCGGCGTGTCCGGCACGTGCTTCCGGCACGTCTGAGAGGTGGTTCCGGCATGCGCGGCAGGTGATTCCGTAGTGTCCGCCAGGTGGTTCTGGCATACCCGGCAGGTGATTTTGGCGTGTCCGGCAGGTGTTTCTGGCGAGTCGAGCAGGTGGCTCCGGCATGCTCGGCAGGTGCTTCCGGCGTCTCCGGCACTTGGTTCTGGTGTGTCTGAGAGCTGGTTCCGGCATGTCCGGCAGATGATTCCGGAGTGTCCGCCAAGTGGTTCTGGCATACCCAGCAGGTGATTTTGGCGTGTCACGGAGGTGGTACCGGTGAGTCGAGCAGGTGGTTCCGGCGTGCTCAGCAGGTGGTTCAGGCGGTTCTGGCAGGTGGTATCCGTCTGTTCGGGGTGTGGTTCCAGCATCTCATGAACACGTTTCTGGCACGTCTGAGATGTGGTTCCAGCCGGCCCGACAGGTGTTTCCGCAGTGTCCGCCAAGCGGTTCTGGCGTAGTTGGCAGGTGATTTTGGCATGACTGGCAGGTGGTTCCAGCAAGCCTGGCAGGTGATTCCAAAGTGTTCACCAACTGGTTGTGGCGTAGCCGGCAGGTGATTTTTGCGTGATCGGCAGGTGGTTCTGGCGAGTCGAGCAGGTGGTTCCGGCGTGCTCGGCTGGTGCTTCCGGGGTCATTGGCACGGGGTTCTGGCATGTCTGAGAGGTGGTTCCTGCATGCCCGGCAAGTGATTCCGGCGTGTTCGCCAAGTGGTTCTGGCATAGTCGGCAGGTGATTTTGGCATGTCCAGCAGGTGGTTCAGGCGAGTTGAGCAGGTGGTTCCAACGTGCTTGGCAGGTGCTTCCGGCGTCTCCGGCACGTGTTTCTGGCACATCTGACAGGTGGTTCCGGCATGCCCGAAAGGTGATTCCGGTGTGTCCGGTAGGTGGTTCCAGCCTGCACGGCATGTGGTTCTGGGACATCTCAGAGGTGGTTGCGCATGCCCAACAGGTGATTCCGGACTGTCCGCCACATGGTTCTGGCACGTCTGAGAGGTGGTTCCGGCATGCCCGGCAGGTCATCCCAGAGAGTCCTCCAAGTGGTTCTGGCATAACACGCAGGTGATTTTGGCGTGTCTGGCAGGTTGTTCCGTTGTGCTTGGCAGGTGGTTCAGGCTTGGCCGGCAAGTGGTTCCAGACTGTCCAGGACGTGTTTCCAGCTTCTCCGGCAGCTGGTTCTGGTACGTCTGAGAGGTGGTTCCGCCATGGCTGGCAGGTGATTCCGGACCGTCCCCCAGGTGGTTCTGGCATAGCCAGCAGTTGATATTGGCCTGTCCGGCAGGTGGTTCCAGCGAGTCGAACAGGTGGCTCCGGCGTGCTCGGCAGGTGGTTCCGGTCTGTCCGGTAGATGATTCCGGCGTGTCCGGCACGTGCTTCCGGCACGTCTGAGAGGTGGTTCTGGCATGCGCGGCAGGTGATTCCGTAGTGTCCGCCAGGTGGTTCTGGCATACCCGGCAGGTGATTTTGGCGTGTCCGGCAGGTGTTTCTGGCGAGTCGAGCAGGTGGCTCCAGCATGCTCGGCAGGTGCTTCCGGCGTCTCCGGCACTTGGTTCTGGTGTGTCTGAGAGCTGGTTCCGGCATGTCCGGCAGATGATTCCGGAGTGTCCGCCAAGTGGTTCTGGCATACCCAGCAGGTGATTTTGGCGTGTCAGGGAGGTGGTACCGGTGAGTCGAGCAGGTGGTTCCGGCGTGCTCAGCAGGTGGTTCAGGCGGTTCTGGCAGGTGGTATCCGTCTGTTCGGGGTGTGGTTCCAGCATCTCATGAACACGTTTCTGGCACGTCTGAGATGTGGTTCCAGCCGGCCCGACAGGTGTTTCCGCAGTGTCCGCCAAGCGGTTCTGGCGTAGTTGGCAGGTGATTTTGGCATGACTGGCAGGTGGTTCCAGCAAGCCTGGCAGGTGATTCCAAAGTGTTCACCAACTGGTTGTGGCGTAGCCGGCAGGTGAGTTTTGAGTGATCGGCAGGTGGTTCTGGCGAGTCGAGCAGGTGGTTCCGGCGTGCTCGGCTGGTGCTTCCGGGGTCATTGGCACGGGGTTCTGGCATGTCTGAGAGGTGGTTCCTGCATGCCTGGCAAGTGATTCCGGAGTGTTCGCCAAGTGGTTCTGGCATAGTCGGCAGGTGATTTTGGCATGTCCGGCAGGTGGTTCAGGCGAGTTGAGCAGGTGGTTCCAACGTGCTTGGCAGGTGCTTCCGGCGTGTCCGGCACGTGCTTCTGGCACATCTGACAGGTGGTTCCGGCACGCCCGAAAGGTGATTCCGGAGTGTTCGCCAAGTGTTTCCGGCGTAGCCGGCAGGTGATTTTGCACGTCCAGCGGTCGTTCCGGCAGGTCGAGCCGGTGGTTCCGGCATGTCCGGCAGGTGGTTCCGGTCTGTCCGGCAGGTGGTTCTGTGATGTCCGGCACGAGGTTCAGTCTGAGAGCCTGTGCCGGCATGCCCCTCACGTGATTCCGGCTTGTCCCCGAAGTGGTGCTGGTGTAGCGGGCAGGTGATTTTGGCGTGTCCGGCAGCTGGTTAAGGCGAGTTGAGCAGGTGGTTGCGACTTGCTCGGCAGGTGCTTCCGGCGTCTCTGGCACGTGTTTCTGGCACATCTGACTGGTGGTTCCGGCATGCCCAAAAGTTGATTCCGGTCTGTCCGGTAGGTGGTTCCGGCGTGCACGGCACGTGGTTCTGGTACGTCTCAGATGTGGTTGCGCATGCCCAACAGGTGATTCCGGACTGTCCGCCACATGGTTCTGGCACGTCTGAGAGGTGGTTCCGGCATGCCCGGCAGGTCATCCCAGAGAGTCCTCCAAGTGGTTCTGGCATAACACGCAGGTGATTTTGGCGTGTCTGGCAGGTTGTTCCGTTGTGCTTGGCAGGTGGTTCAGGCTTGGCCGGCAGGTGGTTCCAGACTGTCCAGGACGTGTTTCCAGCTTCTCCGGCAGGTGGTTGTGGTACGTCTGAGAGGTGGTTCCGCCATGGCTGGCAGGTGATTCCGGACCGTCCCCCAGGTGGTTCTGGCATAGCCAGCAGTTGATATTGGCCTGTCTGGCAGGTGGTTCCAGCGAGTCGAACAGGTGGCTCCGGCGTGCTCGGCAGGTGGTTCCGGTCTGTCCGGTAGGTGATTCCGGCGTGTCCGGCACATGCTTCCGGCACGTCTGAGAGGTGGTTCCGGCATGCGCGACAGGTGGTTTCGGAGTGTCCGCCAGGTGGTTCTGGCGTACCCGGCAGGTGATTTTGGCGTGTCCGGCAGGTGTTTCTGGCGAGTCGAGCAGGTGGCTCCGGCATGCTCGGCAGGTGCTTCCGGCGTCTCCGGCACGTGGTTCTGGTGTGTCTGAGAGCTGGTTCCGGCATGTCCGGCAGATGATTCCGGAGTGTCCGCCAAGTGGTTCTGGCATACCCGGCTGGTGATTTGGGCATGTCAGGTAGTTGGTTCCGGCGAGTCGAGCAGGTGGCTCCGGCGTGCTCGGCAGGTTGTTCAGACGGGTCTGGCAGGTGTTTTCCGTCTGTTCGGGGTGTGGTTCCAGCATCTCATGCACATGGTTCTGGCACGTCTGAGATGTGGTTCCGGCCGGCCCGACAGGTGTTTCCACAGTGTCCGCCAAGTGGTACTGGCGTAGTTGGCAGGTGATTTTGGCATGACCGGCAGGTGGTTCCAGCAAGCCCGGCAGGTGATTCCGAAGTGTTCCCCAACTGGTTGTGGCGTAGCCGGCAGGTGATTTCTGCGTGTCCGGCAGGTGGTTCTGGCGAGTCGAGCAGGTGGTTCCGGCGTCCTCGGCAGGTGCTTCCGGGGTCATTGGCACGTGGTTCTGGCATATCTGAGAGGTGGTTCCGGCATGCCCGGCAGGTGATTCCGGAGTGTTCGCCAAGTGTTTCCGGCGTAGCCGGCAGGTGATTTTGCATGTCCAGCGGTCGTTCCGGCGGGTCGAGCCAGTGGTTCCGGCGTGTCCGGCAGGTGGTTCCGGTCTCTCCGGCAGGTGGTTCTGTGGTGTCCGGCACGAGGTTCAGTCTGAGAGGCTGTGCCGGCATGCCCCTCACGTGATTCCGGCTTGTCCCCGAAGTGGTGCTGGTGTAGCGGGCAGGTGATTTTGGCGTGTCCGGCAGCTGGTTAAGGCGAGTTGAGCAGGTGGTTGCGACGTGCTCGGCAGGTGCTTCCGGCGTCTCCGGCACGTGTTTCTGGCACATCTGACTGGTGGTTCCGGCATGCCCAAAAGTTGATTCCGGTCTGTCCGGTAGGTGGTTCCGGCGTGCACGGCACGTGGTTCTGGTACGTCTCAGATGTGGTTGCGCATGCCCAACAGGTGATTCCGGACTGTCCGCCACATGGTTCTGGCACGTCTGAGAGGTGGTTCCGGCATGCCCGGCAGGTCATCCCAGAGAGTCCTCCAAGTGGTTCTGGCGTAGCCCACAGGTGATTTTGGCGTGTCCGGCAGGTGGTTCCTCCGTGCTCGGCAGGTGGTTCAGGCATGGCCGTCACGTGGTTCCAGTCTGTCCAGGACGTGTTTCCAGCTTCTCCGGCAGGTGGTTCTGGTACGTCTGAGAGGTGGTTCCGCCATGGCTGGCAGGTGATCCCGGACTGTCCCCCAGGTGGTTCTGGCATAGCCAGCAGTTGATATTGGCCTGTCCGGCAGGTGGTTCCAGCGAGTCGAACAGGTGGCTCCGGCGTTCTTGGCAGGTGGTTCCGGTCTGTCCGGTAGGTGTTTCCGGCGTGTCTGGCACGTGCTTCCGGCACGTCTGAGAGGTGGTTCTGGCATGCGCGGCAGGTGATTCCGTAGTGTCCGCCAGGTGGTTCTGGCATACCCGGCAGGTGATTTTGGCATGTCCGGCAGGTGTTTCTGGCGAGTCGAGCAGGTGGCTCCGGCATGCTCGGCAGGTGCTTCCGGCGTCTCCGGCACTTGGTTCTGGTGTGTCTGAGAGCTGGTTCCGGCATGTCCGGCAGATGATTCCGGAGTGTCCGCCAAGTGGTTCTGGCATACCCAGCAGGTGATTTTGGCGTGTCAGGGAGGTGGTACCGGTGAGTCGAGCAGGTGGTTCCGGCGTGCTCAGCAGGTGGTTCAGGCGGTTCTGGCAGGTGGTATCCGTCTGTTCGGGGTGTGGTTCCAGCATCTCATGAACACGTTTCTGGCACGTCTGAGATGTGGTTCCAGCCGGCCCGACAGGTGTTTCCGCAGTGTCCGCCAAGCGGTTCTGGCGTAGTTGGCAGGTGATTTTGGCATGACTGGCAGGTGGTTCCAGCAAGCCTGGCAGGTGATTCCAAAGTGTTCACCAACTGGTTGTGGCGTAGCCGGCAGGTGATTTTTGCGTGATCGGCAGGTGGTTCTGGCGAGTCGAGCAGGTGGTTCCGGCGTGCTCGGCTGGTGCTTCCGGGGTCATTGGCACGGGGTTCTGGCATGTCTGAGAGGTGGTTCCTGCATGCCTGGCAAGTGATTCTGGAGTGTTCGCCAAGTGGTTCTGGCATAGTCGGCAGATGATTTTGGCATGTCCGGCAGGTGGTTCAGGCGAGTTGAGCAGGTGGTTCCAACGTGCTTGGCAGGTGCTTCCGGCGTCTCCGGCACGTGTTTCTGGCACATCTGACAGGTGGTTCCGGCATGCCCGAAAGGTTATTCCGGAGTGTTCGCCAAGTGTTTCCGGCGTAGCCGGCAGGTGATTTTGCACGTCCAGCGGTCGTTCCGGCGGGTCGAGCCGGTGGTTCCGGCGTGTCCGGCATGTGGTTCTGTGGTGTCCGGCACGAGGTTCATTCTGAGAGGCTGTGCCGGCATGCCCCTCACGTGATTCCGGCTTGTCCCCGAAGTGGTGCTGGTGTAGCGGGCAGGTGATTTTGGCATGTCCGGCAGGTGGTTCAGGCGAGTTGAGCAGGTGGTTGCGACGTGCTCGGCAGGTGCTTCCGGCGTCTCCGGCACGTGTTTCTGGCACATCTGACTAGTGGTTCCGGCATGCCCAAGAGTTGATTCCGGTCTGTCCGGTAGGTGGTTCCGGCGTGCACGGCACGTGGTTCTGGTACGTCTCAGAGGTGGTTGCGTATGCCCAACAGGTGATTCCGGACTGTCCGCCATGTGCTTCTGGCACGTCTGAGAGGTGGTTCCAACATGCCCGGCAGGTCATTTCGGAGAGACGTCCAAGTGGTTCTGGCGTAGCCCGCAGGTGATTTTGGCGTGTCCGGCAGGTGGTTCCGCCGTGCTCGGCAGGTGGTTCAGGCATGGCCGTCACGTGGTTCCAGTCTGTCCAGGACGTGTTTCCAGCTTCTCCGGCAGGTGGTTCTGGTACGTCTGAGAGGTGGTTCCGCCATGGCTGGCAGGTGATCCCGGACTGTCCCCCAGGTGGTTCTGGCATAGCCAGCAGTTGATATTGGCCTGTCCGGAAGGTGGTTCCAGCGAGTCGAACAGGTGGCTCCGGCGTTCTTGGCAGGTGGTTCCGGTCTGTCCGGTAGGTGTTTCCGGCGTGTCCGGCACGTGCTTCCGGCACGTCTGAGAGGTGGTTCCGGCATGCGCGGCAGGTGATTCCGTAGTGTCCGCCAGGTGGTTCTGGCATACCCGGCAGGTGATTTTGGCGTGTCCGGCAGGTGTTTCTGGCGAGTCGAGCAGGTGGCTCCGGCATGCTCGGCAGGTGCTTCCGGCGTCTCCGGCACTTGGTTCTGGTGTGTCTGAGAGCTGGTTCCGGCATGTCCGGCAGATGATTCCGGAGTGTCCGCCAAGTGGTTCTGGCATACCCAGCAGGTGATTTTGGCGTGTCAGGGAGGTGGTACCGGTGAGTCGAGCAGGTGGTTCCGGCGTGCTCAGCAGGTGGTTCAGGCGGTTCTGGCAGGTGGTATCCGTCTGTTCGGGGTGTGGTTCCAGCATCTCATGAACACGTTTCTGGCACGTCTGAGATGTGGTTCCAGCCGGCCCGACAGGTGTTTCCGCAGTGTCCGCCAAGCGGTTCTGGCGTAGTTGGCAGGTGATTTTGGCATGACTGGCAGGTGGTTCCAGCAAGCCTGGCAGGTGATTCCAAAGTGTTCACCAACTGGTTGTGGCGTAGCCGGCAGGTGATTTTTGCGTGATCGGCAGGTGGTTCTGGCGAGTCGAGCAGGTGGTTCCGGCGTGCTCGGCTGGTGCTTCCGGGGTCATTGGCACGGGGTTCTGGCATGTCTGAGAGGTGGTTCCTGCATGCCTGGCAAGTGATTCTGGAGTGTTCGCCAAGTGGTTCTGGCATAGTCGGCAGATGATTTTGGCATGTCCGGCAGGTGGTTCAGGCGAGTTGAGCAGGTGGTTCCAACGTGCTTGGCAGGTGCTTCCGGCGTCTCCGGCACGTGTTTCTGGCACATCTGACAGGTGGTTCCGGCATGCCCGAAAGGTTATTCCGGAGTGTTCGCCAAGTGTTTCCGGCGTAGCCGGCAGGTGATTTTGCACGTCCAGCGGTCGTTCCGGCGGGTCGAGCCGGTGGTTCCGGCGTGTCCGGCATGTGGTTCTGTGGTGTCCGGCACGAGGTTCATTCTGAGAGGCTGTGCCGGCATGCCCCTCACGTGATTCCGGCTTGTCCCCGAAGTGGTGCTGGTGTAGCGGGCAGGTGATTTTGGCATGTCCGGCAGGTGGTTCAGGCGAGTTGAGCAGGTGGTTGCGACGTGCTCGGCAGGTGCTTCCGGCGTCTCCGGCACGTGTTTCTGGCACATCTGACTAGTGGTTCCGGCATGCCCAAGAGTTGATTCCGGTCTGTCCGGTAGGTGGTTCCGGCGTGCACGGCACGTGGTTCTGGTACGTCTCAGAGGTGGTTGCGTATGCCCAACAGGTGATTCCGGACTGTCCGCCATGTGCTTCTGGCACGTCTGAGAGGTGGTTCCAACATGCCCGGCAGGTCATTTCGGAGAGACGTCCAAGTGGTTCTGGCGTAGCCCGCAGGTGATTTTGGCGTGTCCGGCAGGTGGTTCCGCCGTGCTCGGCAGGTGGTTCAGGCATGGCCGTCACGTGGTTCCAGTCTGTCCAGGACGTGTTTCCAGCTTCTCCGGCAGGTGGTTCTGGTACGTCTGAGAGGTGGTTCCGCCATGGCTGGCAGGTGATCCCGGACTGTCCCCCAGGTGGTTCTGGCATAGCCAGCAGTTGATATTGGCCTGTCCGGAAGGTGGTTCCAGCGAGTCGAACAGGTGGCTCCGGCGTTCTTGGCAGGTGGTTCCGGTCTGTCCGGTAGGTGTTTCCGGCGTGTCCGGCACGTGCTTCCGGCACGTCTGAGAGGTGGTTCCGGCATGCGCGGCAGGTGATTCCGTAGTGTCCGCCAGGTGGTTCTGGCATACCCGGCAGGTGATTTTGGCGTGTCCGGCAGGTGTTTCTGGCGAGTCGAGCAGGTGGCTCCGGCATGCTCGGCAGGTGCTTCCGGCGTCTCCGGCACTTGGTTCTGGTGTGTCTGAGAGCTGGTTCCGGCATGTCCGGCAGATGATTCCGGAGTGTCCGCCAAGTGGTTCTGGCATACCCAGCAGGTGATTTTGGCGTGTCAGGGAGGTGGTACCGGTGAGTCGAGCAGGTGGTTCCGGCGTGCTCAGCAGGTGGTTCAGGCGGTTCTGGCAGGTGGTATCCGTCTGTTCGGGGTGTGGTTCCAGCATCTCATGAACACGTTTCTGGCACGTCTGAGATGTGGTTCCAGCCGGCCCGACAGGTGTTTCCGCAGTGTCCGCCAAGCGGTTCTGGCGTAGTTGGCAGGTGATTTTGGCATGACTGGCAGGTGGTTCCAGCAAGCCTGGCAGGTGATTCCAAAGTGTTCACCAACTGGTTGTGGCGTAGCCGGCAGGTGATTTTTGCGTGATCGGCAGGTGGTTCTGGCGAGTCGAGCAGGTGGTTCCGGCGTGCTCGGCTGGTGCTTCCGGGGTCATTGGCACGGGGTTCTGGCATGTCTGAGAGGTGGTTCCTGCATGCCCGGCAAGTGATTCCGGCGTGTTCGCCAAGTGGTTCTGGCATAGTCGGCAGGTGATTTTGGCATGTCCGACAGGTGGTTCAGGCGAGTTGAGCAGGTGGTTCCAACGTGCTTGGCAGGTGCTTCCGGCGTCTCCGGCACGTGTTTCTGGCACATCTGACAGGTGGTTCCGGCATGCCCGAAAGGTGATTCCGGTGTGTCCGGTAGGTGGTTCCAGCCTGCACGGCATGTGGTTCTGGGACATCTCAGAGGTGGTTGCGCATGCCCAACAGGTGATTCCGGACTGTCCGCCACATGGTTCTGGCACGTCTGAGAGGTGGTTCCGGCATGCCCGGCAGGTCATCCCAGAGAGTCCTCCAAGTGGTTCTGGCATAACACGCAGGTGATTTTGGCGTGTCTGGCAGGTTGTTCCGTTGTGCTTGGCAGGTGGTTCAGGCTTGGCCGGCAGGTGGTTCCAGACTGTCCAGGACGTGTTTCCAGCTTCTCTGGCAGGTGGTTCTGGTACGTCTGAGAGGTGGTTCCGCCATGGCTGGCAGGTGATTCCGGACCGTCCCCCAGGTGGTTCTGGCATAGCCAGCAGTTGATATTGGCCTGTCCGGCAGGTGGTTCCAGCGAGTCGAACAGGTGGCTCCGGCGTGCTCGGCAGGTGCTTCCGGTCTGTCCGGTAGGTGATTCCGGCGTGTCCGGCACGTGCTTCCGGCACGTCTGAGAGGTGGTTCCGGCATGCGCGACAGGTGGTTTCGGAGTGTCCGCCAGGTGGTTCTGGCGTACCCGGCAGGTGATTTTGGCGTGTCCGGCAGGTGTTTCTGGCGAGTCGAGCAGGTGGCTCCGGCATGCTCGGCAGGTGCTTCCGGCGTCTCCGGCACGTGGTTCTGGTGTGTCTGAGAGCTGGTTCCGGCATGTCCGGCAGATGATTCCGGAGTGTCCGCCAAGTGGTTCTGGCATACCCGGCTGGTGATTTGGGCATGTCAGGTAGGTGGTTCCGGCGAGTCGAGCAGGTGGCTCCGGCGTGCTCGGCAGGTTGTTCAGACGGGTCTGGCAGGTGTTTTCCATCTGTTCGGGGTGTGGTTCCAGTATCTCATGCACATGGTTCTGGCACGTCTGAGATGTGGTTCCGGCCGGCCCGACAGGTGTTTCCACAGTGTCCGCCAAGTGGTACTGGCGTAGTTGGCAGGTGATTTTGGCATGACCGGCAGGTGGTTCCAGCAAGCCCGGCAGGTGATTCCGAAGTGTTCCCCAACTGGTTGTGGCGTAGCCGGCAGGTGATTTTTGCGTGTCCGGTAGGTGGTTCTGGCGAGTCGAGCATGTGGTTCCGGCGTGCTCGGCAGGTGCTTCCGGGGTCATTGGCACGTGGTTCTGGCATATCTGAGAGGTGGTTCCGGCATGCCCGGCAGGTGATTCCGGAGTGTTCGCCAAGTGTTTCCGGCGTAGCCGGCAGGTGATTTTGCATGTCCAGCGGTCGTTCCGGCGGGTCGAGCCGGTGGTTCCGGCGTGTCCGGCAGGTGGTTCCGGTCTGTCCGGCAGGTGGTTCTGTGGTGTCCGGCACGAGGTTCAGTCTGAGAGGCTGTGCAGGCATGGCCCTCACGTGATTCCGGCTTGTCCCCGAAGTGGTGCTGGTGTAGCGGGCAGGTGATTTTGGCGTGTCCGGCAGCTGGTTAAGGCGAGTTAAGCAGGTGGTTGCGACGTGCTCAGCAGGTGCTTCCGGCGTCTCCGGCACGTGTTTCTGGCACATCTGACTGGTGGTTCCGGCATGCCCAAAAGTTGATTCCGGTCTGTCCGGTAGGTGGTTCCAGCGTGCACGGCACGTGGTTCTGGTACGTCTCAGAGGTGGTTGGGTATGCCCAACAGGTGATTCCGGACTGTCCGCCACGTGCTTCTGGCACATCTGAGAGGTGGTTCCAACATGCCCGGCAGGTCATTTCGGAGAGTCGTCCAAGTGGTTCTGGCGTAGCCCGCAGGTGATTTTGGCGTGTCCGGCAGGTGGTTCCACCGTGCTCGGCAGGTGGTTCAGGCATGGCCGTCACGTGGTTTCAGTCTGTCCAGGACGTGTTTCCAGCTTCTCCGGCAGGTGGTTCTGGTACGTCTGAGAGGTGGTTCCGCCATGGCTGGCAGGTGATCCCGGACTGTCCCCCAGGTGGTTCTGGCATAGCCAGCAGTTGATTTTGGCCTGTCCGGCAGGTGGTTCCAGCGAGTCGAACAGGTGGCTCCGGCGTTCTTGGTAGGTGGTTCCGGTCTGTCCGGTAGGTGTTTCCGGCGTGTCTGGCACGTGCTTCCGGCACGTCTGAGAGCTGGTTCTGGCATGCGCGGCAGGTGATTCCGTACTGTCCGCCAGGTGGTTCTGGCATACCCGGCAGGTGATTTTGGCGTGTCCGGCAGGTGTTTCTGGCGAGTCGAGCAGGTGGCTCCGGCATGCTCGGCAGGTGCTTCCGGCGTCTCTGGCATTTGGTTCTGGTGTGTCTGAGAGCTGGTTCCGGCATGTCCGGCAGATGATTCCGGAGTGTCCGCCAAGTGGTTCTGGCATACCCAGCAGGTGATTTTGGCGTGTCAGGGAGGTGGTACCGGTGAGTCGAGCAGGTGGTTCCGGCGTGCTCAGCAGGTGGTTCAGGCGGTTCTGGCAGGTGGTATCCGTCTGTTCGGGGTGTGGTTCCAGCATCTCATGAACACGTTTCTGGCACGTCTGAGATGTGATTCCAGCCGGCCCCACAGGTGTTTCCGCAGTGTCCGCCAAGCGGTTCTGGCGTAGTTGGCAGGTGATTTTGGCATGACTGGCAGGTGGTTCCAGCAAGCCTGGCAGGTGATTCCAAAGTGTTCACCAACTGGTTGTGGCGTAGCCGGCAGGTGATTTTTGCGTGATCGGCAGGTGGTTCTGGCGAGTCGAGCAGGTGGTTCCGGCGTGCTCGGCTGGTGCTTCCGGGGTCATTGGCACGGGGTTCTGGCATGTCTGAGAGGTGGTTCCTGCATGCCCGGCAAGTGATTCCGGAGTGTTCGCCAAGTGGTTCTGGCATAGTCGGCAGGTGATTTTGGCATGTCCGGCAGGTGGTTCAGGCGAGTTGAGCAGGTGGTTCCAACGTGCTTGGCAGGTGCTTCCGGCGTCTCCAGCACGTGTTTCTGGCACATCTGACAGGTGGTTCCGGCATGCCCGAAAGGTGATTCCGGTGTGTCCGGTAGGTGGTTCCAGCCTGCACGGCATGTGGTTCTGGTACGTCTCAGAGGTGGTTGCGCATGCCCAACAGGTGATTCCGGACTGTCCGCCACATGGTTCTGGCACGTCTGAGAGGTGGTTCCGGCATGCCCGGCAGGTCATCACAGAGAGTCCTCCAAGTGGTTCTGGCATAACACGCAGGTGATTTTGGCGTGTCTGGCAGGTTGTTCCGTTGTGCTTGGCAGGTGGTTCAGGCTTGGCCGGCAAGTGGTTCCAGACTGTCCAGGACGTGTTTCCAGCTTCTCCGGCAGCTGGTTCTGGTACGTCTGAGAGGTGGTTCCGCCATGGCTGGCAGGTGATTCCGGACCGTCCCCCAGGTGGTTCTGGCATAGCCAGCAGTTGATATTGGCCTGTCCGGCAGGTGGTTCCAGCGAGTCGAACAGGTGGCTCCGGCGTGCTCGGCAGGTGGTTCCGGTCTGTCCGGTAGGTGATTCCGGCGTGTCCGGCACGTGCTTCCGGCACGTCTGAGAGGTGGTTCCGGCATGCGCGACAGGTGGTTTCGGAGTGTCCGCCAGGTGGTTCTGGCGTACCCGGCAGGTGATTTTGGCGTGTCCGGCAGGTGTTTCTGGCGAGTCGAGCAGGTGGCTCCGGCATGCTCGGCAGGTGCTTCCGGCGTCTCCGGCACGTGGTTCTGGTGTGTCTGAGAGCTGGTTCCGGCATGTCCGGCAGATGATTCCGGAGTGTCCGCCAAGTGGTTCTGGCATACCCGGCTGGTGATTTGGGCATGTCAGGTAGGTGGTTCCGGCGGGTCGAGCAGGTGGCTCCGGCGTGCTCGGCAGGTGCTTCCGGGGTCATTGGCACGTGGTTCTGGCATATCTGAGAGGTGGTTCCGGCATGCCCGGCAGGTGATTCCGGAGTGTTCGCCAAGTGTTTCCGGCGTAGCCGGCAGGTGATTTTGCATGTCCAGCGGTCGTTCCGGCGGGTCGAGCCGGTGGTTCCGGCGTGTCCGGCAGGTGGTTCCGGTCTGTCCGGCAGGTGGTTCTGTGGTGTCCGGCACGAGGTTCAGTCTGAGAGGCTGTTCCGGCATGGCCCTCACGTGATTCCGGCTTGTCCCTGAAGTGGTGCTGGTGTGGTGGGCAGGTGATTTTGGCGTGTCCGGCAGGTGGTTCAGGTGAGTTGAGCAGGTGGTTGCGACGTGCTAGGCAGGTGCTTCCGGCGTCTCCGGCACGTGTTTCTGGCACATCTGACTGGTGGTTCGGGCATACCCAAAAGTTGATTCCGGTCTGTCCGGTAGGTGGTTCCGGCGTGCACGGCACGTGGTTCTGGTACGTGTCAGAGGTGGTTGCGTATGCCCAACAGGTGATTCCGGACAGTCCGCCACGTGCTTCTGGCACGTATGAGAGGTGGTTCCAACATGCACGGCAGGTCATTTCGGAGAGTCGTCCAAGTGGTTCTGGCGTAGCCTGCGGGTGATTTTGGCGTGTCCGGCAGGTGGTTCCGCCGTGCTCGGCAGCTGATTCAGGCATGGCCGTCACGTGGTTCCAGTCTGTCCAGGACGTGTTTCCAGCTTCTCCGGCAGGTGGTTCTGCTACGTCTGAGAGGTGGTTCCGCCATGGCTGGCAGGTGATCCCGGACTGTCCCCCAGGTGGTTCTGGCATAGCCAGCAGTTGATATTGGCCTGTCCGGCAGGTGGTTCCAGCGAGTCGAACAGGTGGCTCCGGCGTTCTTGGCAGGTGGTTCCGGTCTGCCCGGTAGGTGTTTCCGGCGTGTCCGGCACGTGCTTCCGGCACGTCTGAGAGGTGGTTCCGGCATGCGCGGCATGTGATTCCGTAGTGTCCTCCAGGTGGTTCTGGCATACCCGGCAGGTGATTTTGGCGTGTCCGGCAGGTGTTTCTGGCGAGTCGAGCAGGTGGCTCCGGCATGCTCGGCAGGTGCTTCCGGCGTCTCCGGCACTTGGTTCTGGTGTGTCTGAGATCTGGTTCCGGCATGTCCGGCAGATGATTCCGGAGTGTCCGCCAAGTGGTTCTGGCATACCCAGCAGGTGATTTTGGCGTGTCAGGGAGGTGGTACCGGTGAGTCGAGCAGGTGGTTCCGGCGTGCTGAGCAGGTGGTTCAGGCGGTTCTGGCAGGTGGTATCCGTCTGTTCGGGGTGTGGTTCCAGCATCTCATGAACACGTTTCTGGCACGTCTGAGATGTGGTTCCAGCCGGCCCGACAGGTGTTTCCGCAGTGTCCGCCAAGCGGTTCTGGCGTAGTTGGCAGGTGATTTTGGCATGACTGGCAGGTGGTTCCAGCAAGCCTGGCAGGTGATTCCAAAGTGTTCACCAACTGGTTGTGGCGTAGCCGGCAGGTGATTTTTGCGTGATCGGCAGGTGGTTCTGGCGAGTCGAGCAGGTGGTTCCGGCGTGCTCGGCTGGTGCTTCCGGGGTCATTGGCACGGGGTTCTGGCATGTCTGAGAGGTGGTTCCTGCATGCCCGGCAAGTGATTCCGGAGTGTTCGCCAAGTGGTTCTGGCATAGTCGGCAGGTGATTTTGGCATGTCCGGCAGGTGGTTCAGGCGAGTTGAGCAGGTGGTTCCAACGTGCTTGGCAGGTGCTTCCGGCGTCTCCAGCACGTGTTTCTGGCACATCTGACAGGTGGTTTCGGCATGCCCGAAAGGTGATTCCGGTGTGTCCGGTAGGTGGTTCCAGCCTGCACGGCATGTGGTTCTGGTACGTCTCAGAGGTGGTTGCGCATGCCCAACAGGTGATTCCGGACTGTCCGCCACATGGTTCTGGCACGTCTGAGAGGTGGTTCCGGCATGCCCGGCAGGTCATCCCAGAGAGTCCTCCAAGTGGTTCTGGCATAACACGCAGGTGATTTTGGCGTGTCTGGCAGGTTGTTCCGTTGTGCTTGGCAGGTGGTTCAGGCTTGGCCGGCAGGTGGTTCCAGACTGTCCAGGACGTGTTTCCAGCTTCTCCGGCAGGTGGTTCTGGTACGTCTGAGAGGTGGTTCCGCCATGGCTGGCAGGTGATTCCGGACCGTCCCCCAGGTGGTTCTGGCATAGCCAGCAGTTGATATTGGCCTGTGCGGCAGGTGGTTCCAGCGAGTCGAACAGGTGGCTCCGGCGTGCTCGGCAGGTGGTTCCGGTCTGTCCGGTAGGTGATTCCGGCGTGTCCGGCACGTGCTTCCGGCACGTCTGAGAGGTGGTTCCGGCATGCGCGACAGGTGGTTTCGGAGTGTCCGCCAGGTGGTTCTGGCGTACCCGGCAGGTGATTTTGGCGTGTCCGGCAGGTGTTTCTGGCGAGTCGAGCAGGTGGCTCCGGCATGCTCGGCAGCTGCTTCCGGCGTCTCCGGCACGTGGTTCTGGTGTTTCTGAGAGCTGGTTCCGGCATGTCCGGCAGATGATTCCGGAGTGTCCGCCAAGTGGTTCTGGCATACCCGGCTGGTGATTTGGGCATGTCAGGTAGGTGGTTCCGGCGAGTCGAGCAGGTGGCTCCGGCGTGCTCGGCAGGTTGTTCAGACGGGTCTGGCAGGTGTTTTCCGTCTGTTCGGGGTGTGGTTCCAGCATCTCATGCACATGGTTCTGGCACGTCTGAGATGTGGTTCCGGCCGGCCCGACAGGTGTTTCCACAGTGTCCGCCAAGTGGTACTGGCGTAGCTGGCAGGTGATTTTGGCATGACCGGCAGGTGGTTCCAGCAAGCCCGGCAGGTGATTCCGAAGTGTTCCCCAACTGGTTGTGGCGTAGCCGGCAGGTGATTTTTGCGTGTCCGGCAGGTGGTTCTGGCGAGTCGAGCAGGTGGTTCCGGCGTGCTCGGCAGGTGCTTCCGGGGTCATTGGCACGTGGTTCTGGCATATCTGAGAGGTGGTTCCGGCATGCCCGGCAGGTGATTCCGGAGTGTTCGCCAAGTGTTTCCGGCGTAGCCGGCAGGTGATTTTGCATGTCCAGCGGTCGTTCCAGCGGGTCGAGCCGGTGGTTCCGGCGTGTCCGGCAGGTGGTTCCGGTCTGTCCGGCAGGTGGTTCTGTGGTGTCCGGCACGAGGTTCAGTCTGAGAGGCTGTTCTGGCATGGCCCTCACGTGATTCTGGCTTGTCCCCGAAGTGGTGCTGGTGTAGCGGGCCGGTGATTTTGGCGTGTCCGGCAGGTGGTTCAGGCGAGTCGAGCAGGTGGCTCCGGCATGCTCGGCAGGTGCTTCCGGCGTCTCCGGCACTTGGTTCTGGTGTGTCTGAGAGCTGGTTCCGGCATGGCCGGCAGATGATTCCGGAGTGTCCGCCAAGTGGTTCTGGCATACCCAGCAGGTGATTTTGGCGTGTCAGGGAGGTGGTACCGGTGAGTCGAGCAGGTGGTTCCGCCGTGCTCGGCAGCTGGTTCAGGCATGGCCGTCACGTGGTTCCAGTCTGTCCAGGACGTGTTTCCAGCTTCTCCGGCAGGTGGTTCTGGTACGTCTGAGAGGTGGTTCCGCCATGGCTGGCAGGTGATCCCGGACTGTCCCCCAGGTGGTTCTGGCATAGCCAGCAGTTGATATTGGCCTGTCCGGCAGGTGGTTCCAGCGAGTCGAACAGGTGGCTCCGGCGTTCTTGGCAGGTGGTTCCGGTCTGTCCGGTAGGTGTTTCCGGAGTGTCTTGCACGTGCTTCCGGCACGTCTGAGAGGTGGTTCCGGCATGCGCGGCAGGTGATTCCGTAGTGTCCGCCAGGTGGTTCTGGCATACCCGGCAGGTGATTTTGGCGTGTCCGGCAGGTGTTTCTGGCGAGTCGAGCAGGTGGCTCCGGCATGCTCGGCAGGTGCTTCCGGCGTCTCCGGCACTTGGTTCTGGTGTGTCTGAGAGCTGGTTCCGGCATGTCCGGCAGATGATTCCGGAGTGTCCGCCAAGTGGTTCTGGCATACCCAGCAGGTGATTTTGGCGTGTCAGGGAGGTGGTACCGGTGAGTCGAGCAGGTGGTTCCGGCGTGCTCAGCAGGTGGTTCAGGCGGTTCTGGCAGGTGGTATCCGTCTGTTCGGGGTGTGGTTCCAGCATCTCATGAACACGTTTCTGGCACGTCTGAGATGTGGTTCCAGCCGGCCCGACAGGTGTTTCCGCAGTGTCCGCCAAGCGGTTCTGGCGTAGTTGGCAGGTGATTTTGGCATGACTGGCAGGTGGTTCCAGCAAGCCCGGCAGGTGATTCCGAAGTGTTCCCCAACTGGTTGTGGCGTAGCCGGCAGGTGATTTTTGCGTGTCCGGCAGGTGGTTCTGGCGAGTCGAGCAGGTGGTTCCGGCGTGCTCGGCAGGTGCTTCCGGGGTCATTGGCACGTGGTTCTGGCATATCTGAGAGGTGGTTCCGGCATGCCCGGCAGGTGATTCCGGAGTGTTCGCCAAGTGTTTCCGGCGTAGCCGGCAGGTGATTTTGCATGTCCAGCGGTCGTTCCGGCGGGTCGAGCCGGTGGTTCCGGCGTGTCCGGCAGGTGGTTCCGGTCTGTCCGGCACGTGGTTCTGTGGTGTCCGGCACGAGGTTCAGTCTGAGAGGCTGTGCCGGCATGCCCCTCACGTGATTCCGGCTTGTCCCCGAAGTGGTGCTGGTGTAGCGGGCAGGTGATTTTGGCGTGTCCGGCAGGTGGTTCAGGCGAGTTGAGCAGGTGGTTGCGACGTGCTCGGCAGGTGCTTCCGGCGTCTCCGGCACGTGTTTCTGGCACATCTGACTGGTGGTTCCGGCATGCCCAAAAGTTGATTCCGGTCTGTCCGGTAGGTGGTTCCGGCGTGCACGGCACGTGGTTCTGGTACGTGTCAGAGGTGGTTGCGTATGCCCAACAGGTGATTCCGGACTGTCCGCCACGTGCTTCTGGCACGTCTGAGAGGTGGTTCCAACATGCCCGGCAGGTCATTTCGGAGAGTCGTCCAAGTGATTCTGGCGTAGCCCGCAGGTGATTTTGGCGTGTCCGGCAGGTGGTTCCGCCGAGCTCGGCAGGTGGTTCAGGCATGGCCGTCACGTGGTTCCAGTCTGTCCAGGACGTGTTTCCAGCTTCTCCGGCAGGTGGTTCTGGTACGTCTTAGAGGTGGTTCCGCCATGGCTGGCAGGTGATCCCGGACTGTCCCCCATGTGGTTCTGGCATAGCCAGCAGTTGATATTGGCCTGTCCGGCAGGTGGTTCCAGCGAGTCGAACAGGTCTCTCCGGCGTTCTTGGCAGGTGGTTCCGGTCTGTCCGGTATGTGTTTCCGGCGTGTCTGGCACGTGCTTCCGGCACGTCTGAGAGGTGGTTCCGGCATGCGCGGCAGGTGATTCCGTAGTGTCCGCCAGGTGGTTCTGGCATACCCGGCAGGTGATTTTGGCGTGTCAGGGAGGTGGTACCGGTGAGTCGAGCAGGTGGTTCCGGCGTGCTCAGCAGGTGGTTCAGGCGGTTCTGGCAGGTGGTATCCGTCTGTTCGGGGTGTGGTTCCAGCATCTCATGAACACGTTTCTGGCACGTCTGAGATGTGGTTCCAGCCGGCCCGACAGGTGTTTCCGCAGTGTCCGCCAAGGTGTTCTGGCGTAGTTGGCAGGTGATTTTGGCATGAATGGCAGGTGATTCCAAAGTGTTCACCAACTGGTTGTGGCGTAGCCGGCAGGTGATTTTTGCGTGATCGGCAGGTGGTTCTGGCGAGTCGAGCAGGTGGTTCCGGCGTGCTCGGCTGGTGCTTCCGGGGTCATTGGCACGGGGTTCTGGCATGTCTGAGAGGTGGTTCCTGCATGCCCGGCAAGTGATTCCGGAGTGTTCGCCAAGTGGTTCTGGCATAGTCGGCAGGTGATTTTGGCATGTCCGGCAGGTGGTTCAGGCGAGTTGAGCAGGTGGTTCCAACGTGCTTGGCAGGTGCTTCCGGCATCTCCGGCACGTGTTTCTGGCACATCTGACAGGTGGTTCCGGCATGCCCGAAAGGTGATTCCGGTCTGTCCGGTAGGTGGTTTCAGCCTGCACGGCCTGTGGTTCTGGTACGTCTCAGAGGTGGTTGCGCATGCCCAACAGGTGATTCCGGACTGTCCGCCACATGGTTCTGGCACGTCTGAGAGGTGGTTCCGGCATGCCCGGCAGGTCATCCCAGAGAGTCCTCCAAGTGGTTCTGGCATAACACGCAGGTGATTTTGGCGTGTCTGGCAGGTTGTTCCGTTGTGCTTGGCAGTTGGTTCAGGCTTGGCCGGCAGGTGGTTCCAGACTGTCCGGGACGTGTTTCCAGCTTCTCCGGCAGGTGGTTCTGGTACGTCTGAGAGGTGGTTCCGCCATGACTGGCAGGTGATTCCGGACCGTCCCCCAGGTGGTTCTGGCATAGCCAGCAGTTGATATTGGCCTGTCCGGCAGGTGGTTCCAGCGAGTCGAACAGGTGGCTCCGGCGTGCTCGGCAGTTGGTTCCGGTCTGTCCGGTAGGTGATTCCGGCGTGTCCGGCACGTGCTTCCGGCACGTCTGAGAGGTGGTTCCGGCATGCGCGACAGGTGGTTTCGGAGTGTCCGCCAGGTGGTTCTGGCGTACCCGGCAGGTGATTTTGGCGTGTCCGGCAGGTGTTACTGGCGAGTCGAGCAGGTGGCTCCGTCATGCTCGGCAGGTGCTTCCGGCGTCTCCGGCACGTGGTTCTGGTGTGTCTGAGAGCTGGTTCCGGCATGTCCGGCAGATGATTCCGGAGTGTCCGCCAAGTGGTTCTGGCATACCCGGCTGGTGATTTGGGCATGTCAGGTAGGTGGTTCCGGCGAGTCGAGCAGGTGGCTCCGGCGTGCTCAGCAGGTTGTTCAGACGGGTCTGGCAGGTGTTTTCCGTCTGTTCGGGGTGTGGTTCCAGCATCTCATGCACATGGTTCTGGCACGTCTGAGATGTGGTTCCGGCCGGCCCGACAGGTGTTTCCACAGTGTCCGCCAAGTGGTACTGGCGTAGTTGGCAGGTGATTTTGGCATGACCGGAAGGTGGTTCCAGCAAGCCCGGCAGGTGATTCCGAAGTGTTCCCCAACTGGTTGTGGCGTAGCCGGCAGGTGATTTTTGCGTGTCCGGCAGGTGGTTCTGGCGAGTCGAGCAGGTGGTTCCGGCGTGCTCGGCAGGTGCTTCCGGGGTCATTGGCACGTGGTTCTGGCATATCTGAGAGGTGGTTCCGGCATGCCCGGCAGGTGATTCCGGAGTGTTCGCCAAGTGTTTCCGGCGTAGCCGGCAGGTGATTTTGCATGTCCAGCGGTCGTTCCAGCGGGTCGAGCCGGTGGTTCCAGCGTGTCCAGCAGGTGGTTCCGGTCTGTCCGGCAGGTGGTTCTGTGGTGTCCGGCACGAGGTTCAGTCTGAGAGGCTGTGTCGGCATGCCCCTCACGTGATTCCGGCTTGTCCCCGAAGTGGTGCTGGTGTAGCGGGCAGGTGATTTTGGCGTGTCCGGCAGCTGGTTCAGGCGAGTTGAGCAGGTGGTTGCGACGTGCTCGGCAGGTGCTTTCGGCGTCTCCGGCACGTGTTTCTGGCACATCTGACTGGTGGTTCCGGCATGCCCAAAAGTTGATTCCGGTCTGTCCGGTAGGTGGTTCCGGCGTGCACGGCACGTGGTTCTGGTACGTGTCAGAGGTGGTTGCGTATGCCCAACAGGTGATTCCGGACTGTCCGCCACGTGCTTCTGGCACGTCTGAGAGGTGGTTCCAACATGCCCGGCAGGTCATTTCGGACAGTCGTCCAAGTGGTTCTGGCGTAGCCCGCAGGTGATTTTGGCGTGTCCGGCAGGTGGTTCCGCCGTGCTCGTCAGGTGGTTCAGGCATGGCCGTCACGTGGTTCCATTCTGTCCAGGACGTGCTTCCAGCTTCTCCGGCAGGTGGTTCTGGTACGTCTGAGAGGTGGTTCCGCCATGGCTGGCAGGTGATCCCGGACTGTACCCCAGGTTGTTCTGGCAAAGCCAGGAGTTGATATTGGCCTGTCCGTCAGGTGGTTCCAGCGAGTCGAACAGGTGGCTCCGGCGTTCTTGGCAGGTGGTTCCGGTCTGTCCGGTAGGTGTTTCCGGCGTGTCCGGCACGTGCTTCCGGCACGTCTGAGAGGTGGTTCCGTCATGCGCGGCAGGTGATTCCATAGTGTCCGCCAGGTGGTTCTGGCATACCCGGCAGGTGATTTTGGCGTGTCCGGCAGGTGTTTCTGGCGAGTCGAGCAGGTGGCTCCGGCATGCTCGGCAGGTGCTTCCGGCGTCTCCGGCACTTGGTTCTGGTGTGTCTGAGAGCTGGTTCCGGCATGTCCGGCAGATGATTCCGGAGTGTCCGCCAAGTGGTTCTGGCATACCCAGCAGGTGATTTTGGCGTGTCAGGGAGGTGGTACCGGTGAGTCGAGCAGGTGGTTCCGGCGTGCTCAGCAGGTGGTTCAGGCGGTTCTGGCAGGTGGTATCCGTCTGTTCGGGGTGTGGTTCCAGCATCTCATGAACACGTTTCTGGCACGTCTGAGATGTGGTTCCAGCCGGCCCGACAGGTGTTTCCGCAGTGTCCGCCAAGCGGTTCTGGCATAGTTGGCAGGTGATTTTGGCATGACTGGCAGGTGGTTCCAGCAAGCCTGGCAGGTCATTCCAAAGTGTTCACCAACTGGTTGTGGCGTAGCCGGCAGGTGATTTTTGCGTGATCGGCAGGTGGTTCTGGCGAGTCGAGCAGGTGGTTCCGGCGTGCTCGGCTGGTGCTTCCGGGGTCATTGGCACGGGGTTCTGGCATGTCTGAGAGGTGGTTCCTGCATGCCCGGCAAGTGATTCCGGAGTGTTCGCCAAGTGGTTCTGGCATAGTCGGCAGGTGATTTTGGCATGTCCGGCAGGTGGTTCAGGCGAGTTGAGCAGGTGGTTCCAACGTGCTTGGCAGGTGCTTCCGGCGTCTCCGGCACGTGTTTCTGGCACATCTGACAGGTGGTTCCGGCATGCCCGAAAGGTGATTCCGGTGTGTCCGGTAGGTGGTTCCGGCCTGCACGGCATGTGGTTCTGGTACGTCTCAGAGGTGGTTGCGCATGCCCAACAGGTGATTCCGGACTGTCCGCCACATGGTTCTGGCACGTCTGAGAGGTGGTTCCGGCATGCCCGGCAGGTCATCCCAGAGAGTCCTCCAAGTGGTTCTGGCATAACACGCAGGTGATTTTGGCGTGTCTGGCAGGTTGTTCCGTTGTGCTTGGCAGGTGGTTCAGGCTTGGCCGACAGGTGGTTCCAGACTGTCCAGGACGTGTTTCCAGCTTCTCCGGCAGGTGGTTCTGGTACGTCTGAGAGGTGGTTCCGCCATGGCTGGCAGGTGATTCCGGACCGTCCCCCAGGTGGTTCTGGCATAGCCAGCAGTTGATATTGGCCTGTCCGGCAGGTGGTTCCAGCGAGTCGAACAGGTGGCTCCGGCGTGCTCGGCAGGTGGTTCCGGTCTGTCCGGTAGGTGATTCCGGCGTGTCCGGCACGTGCTTCCGGCACGTCTGAGAGGTGGTTCCGGCATGCGCGACAGGTGGTTTCAGAGTGTCCGCCAGGTGGTTCTGGCGTACCCGGCAGGTGATTTTGGCGTGTCCGGCAGGTGTTTCTGGCGAGTCGAGCAGGTGGCTCCGGCATGCTCGGCAGGTGCTTCCGGCGTCTCCGGCACGTGGTTCTGGTGTGTCTGAGAGCTGGTTCCGGCATGTCCGGCAGATGATTCCGGAGTGTCCGCCAAGTGGTTCTGGCATACCCGGCTGGTGATTTGGGCATGTCAGGTAGGTGGTTCCGGCGAGTCGAGCAGGTGGCTCCGGCGTGCTCGGCAGGTTGTTCAGACGGGTCTGGCAGGTGTTTTCCGTCTGTTCGGTGTGTGGTTCCAGCATCTCATGCACATGGTTCTGGCACGTCTGAGATGTGGTTCCGGCCGGCCCGACAGGTGTTTCCACAGTGTCCGCCAAGTGGTACTGGCATAGTTGGCAGGTGATTTTGCCATGACCGGCAGGTGGTTCCAGCAAGCCCGGCAGGTGATTCCGAAGTGTTCCCCAACTGGTTGTGGCGTAGCCGGCAGGTGATTTTTGCGTGTCCGGCAGGTGGTTCTGGCGAGTCGAGCAGGTGGTTCCGGCGTGCTCGGCAGGTGCTTCCGGGGTCATTGGCACGTGGTTCTGGCATATCTGAGAGGTGGTTCCGGCATGCCCGGCAGGTGATTCCGGAGTGTTCGCCAAGTGTTTCCGGCGTAGCCGGCAGGTGATTTTGCATGTCCAGCGGTCGTTCCGGCGGGTCGAGCCGGTGGTTCCGGCGTGTCCGGCAGGTGGTTCCGGTCTGTCCGGCACGTGGTTCTGTGGTGTCCGGCACGAGGTTCAGTCTGAGAGGCTGTGCCGGCATGCCCCTCACGTGATTCCGGCTTGTCCCCGAAGTGGTGCTGGTGTAGCGGGCAGGTGATTTTGGCGTGTCCGGCAGGTGGTTCAGGCGAGTTGAGCAGGTGGTTGCGACGTGCTCGGCAGGTGCTTCCGGCGTCTCCGGCACGTGTTTCTGGCACATCTGACTGGTGGTTCCGGCATGCCCAAAAGTTGATTCCGGTCTGTCCGGTAGGTGGTTCCGGCGTGCACGGCACGTGGTTCTGGTACGTGTCAGAGGTGGTTGCGTATGCCCAACAGGTGATTCCGGACTGTCCGCCACGTGCTTCTGGCATGTCTGAGAGGTGGTTCCAACATGCCCGGCAGGTCATTTTGGAGAGTCGTCCAAGTGATTCTGGCGTAGCCCGCAGGTGATTTTGGCGTGTCCGGCAGGTGGTTCCGCCGAGCTCGGCAGGTGGTTCAGGCATGGCCGTCACGTGGTTCCAGTCTGTCCAGGACGTGTTTCCAGCTTCTCCGGCAGGTGGTTCTGGTACGTCTGAGAGGTGGTTCCGCCATGGCTGGCAGGTGATCCCGGACTGTCCCCCATGTGGTTCTGGCATAGCCAGCAGTTGATATTGGCCTGTCCGGCAGGTGGTTCCAGCGAGTCGAACAGGTCTCTCCGGCGTTCTTGGCAGGTGGTTCCGGTCTGTCCGGTATGTGTTTCCGGCGTGTCTGGCACGTGCTTCCGGCACGTCTGAGAGGTGGTTCCGGCATGCGCGGCAGGTGATTCCGTAGTGTCCGCCAGGTGGTTCTGGCATACCCGGCAGGTGATTTTGGCGTGTCAGGGAGGTGGTACCGGTGAGTCGAGCAGGTGGTTCCGGCGTGCTCAGCAGGTGGTTCAGGCGGTTCTGGCAGGTGGTATCCGTCTGTTCGGGGTGTGGTTCCAGCATCTCATGAACACGTTTCTGGCACGTCTGAGATGTGGTTCCAGCCGGCCCGACAGGTGTTTCCGCAGTGTCCGCCAAGGTGTTCTGGCGTAGTTGGCAGGTGATTTTGGCATGACTGGCAGGTGATTCCAAAGTGTTCACCAACTGGTTGTGGCGTAGCCGGCAGGTGATTTTTGCGTGATCGGCAGGTGGTTCTGGCGAGTCGAGCAGGTGGTTCCGGCATGCTCGGCTGGTGCTTCCGGGGTCATTGGCACGGGGTTCTGGCATGTCTGAGAGGTGGTTCCTGCATGCCCGGCAAGTGATTCCGGCGTGTTCGCCAAGTGGTTCTGGCATAGTCGGCAGGTGATTTTGGCATGTCCGGCAGGTGGTTCAGGCGAGTTGAGCAGGTGGTTCCAACGTGCTTGGCAGGTGCTTCCGGCATCTCCGGCACGTGTTTCTGGCACATCTGACAGGTGGTTCCGGCATGCCCGAAAGGTGATTCCGGTCTGTCCGGTAGGTGGTTTCAGCCTGCACGGCCTGTGGTTCTGGTACGTCTCAGAGGTGGTTGCGCATGCCCAACAGGTGATTCCGGACTGTCCGCCACATGGTTCTGGCACGTCTGAGAGGTGGTTCCGGCATGCCCGGCAGGTCATCCCAGAGAGTCCTCCAAGTGGTTCTGGCATAACACGCAGGTGATTTTGGCGTGTCTGGCAGGTTGTTCCGTTGTGCTTGGCAGGTGGTTCAGGCTTGGCCGGCAGGTGGTTCCAGACTGTCCAGGACGTGTTTCCAGCTTCTCCGGCAGGTGGTTCTGGTACGTCTGAGAGGTGGTTCCGCCATGGCTGGCAGGTGATTCCGGACCGTCCCCCAGGTGGTTCTGGCATAGCCAGCAGTTGATATTGGCCTGTCCGGCAGGTGGTTCCAGCGAGTCGAACAGGTGGCTCCGGCGTGCTCGGCAGTTGGTTCCGGTCTGTCCGGTAGGTGATTCCGGCGTGTCCGGCACGTGCTTCCGGCACGTCTGAGAGGTGGTTCCGGCATGCGCGACAGGTGGTTTCGGAGTGTCCGCCAGGTGGTTCTGGCGTACCCGGCAGGTGATTTTGGCGTGTCCGGCAGGTGTTACTGGCGAGTCGAGCAGGTGGCTCCGTCATGCTCGGCAGGTGCTTCCGGCGTCTCCGGCACGTGGTTCTGGTGTGTCTGAGAGCTGGTTCCGGCATGTCCGGCAGATGATTCCGGAGTGTCCGCCAAGTGGTTCTGGCATACCCGGCTGGTGATTTGGGCATGTCAGGTAGGTGGTTCCGGCGAGTCGAGCAGGTGGCTCCGGCGTGCTCAGCAGGTTGTTCAGACGGGTCTGGCAGGTGTTTTCCGTCTGTTCGGGGTGTGGTTCCAGCATCTCATGCACATGGTTCTGGCACGTCTGAGATGTGGTTCCGGCCGGCCCGACAGGTGTTTCCACAGTGTCCGCCAAGTGGTACTGGCGTAGTTGGCAGGTGATTTTGCCATGACCGGCAGGTGGTTCCAGCAAGCCCGGCAGGTGATTCCGAAGTGTTCCCCAACTGGTTGTGGCGTAGCCGGCAGGTGATTTTTGCGTGTCCGGCAGGTGGTTCTGGCGAGTCGAGCAGGTGGTTCCGGCGTGCTCGGCAGGTGCTTCCGGGGTCATTGGCACGTGGTTCTGGCATATCTGAGAGGTGGTTCCGGCATGCCCGGCAGGTGATTCCGGAGTGTTCGCCAAGTGTTTCCGGCGTAGCCGGCAGGTGATTTTGCATGTCCAGCGGTCGTTCCGGCGGGTCGAGCCGGTGGTTCCAGCGTGACCAGCAGGTGGTTCCGGTCTGTCCGGCAGGTGGTTCTGTGGTGTCTGGCACGAGGTTCAGTCTGAGAGGCTGTGCCGGCATGCCCCTCACGTGATTCCGGCTTGTCCCCAAAGTGGTGCTGGTGTAGCGGGCAGGTGATTTTGGCGTGTCCGGCAGCTGGTTCAGGCGAGTTGAGCAGGTGGTTGCGACGTGCTCGGCAGGTGCTTCCGGCGTCTCCGGCACGTGTTTCTGGCACATCTGACTGGTGGTTCCGGCATGCCCAAAAGTTGATTCCGGTCTGTCCGGTAGGTGGTTCTGGCGTGCACGGCACGTGGTTCTGGTACGTGTCAGAGGTGGTTGCGTATGCCCAACAGGTGATTCCGGACTGTCCGCCACGTGCTTCTGGCACGTCTGAGAGGTGGTTCCAACATGCCCGGCAGGTCATTTCGGAGAGTCGTCCAAGTGGTTCTGGCGTAGCCCGCAGGTGATTTTGGCGTGTCCGGCAGGTGGTTCCGCCCTGCTCGGCAGGTGGTTCAGGCATGGCCGTCACGTGGTTCCAGTCTGTCCAGGACGTGTTTCCAGCTTCTCCGGCAGGTGGTTCTGGTACGTCTGAGAGGTGGTTCCGCCATGGCTGGCAGGTGATCCCGGACTGTCCCCCAGGTGGTTCTGGCATAGCCAGCAGTTGATATTGGCCTGTCCGGCAGGTGGTTCCAGCGAGTCGAACAGGTGGCTCCGGCGTTCTTGGCAGGTGGTTCCGGTCTGTCCGGTAGGTGTTTCCGGAGTGTCTGGCACGTGCTTCCGGCACGTCTGTGAGGTGGTTCTGGCATGCGCGGCAGGTGATTCCGTAGTGTCCGTCAGGTGGTTCTGGCATACCCGGCAGGTGATTTTGGCGTGTCCGGCAGGTGTTTCTGGCGAGTCGAGCAGGTGGCTCCGGCATGCTCGGCAGGTGCTTCCGGCGTCTCCGGCACTTGGTTCTGGTGTGTCTGAGAGCTGGTTCCGGCATGTCCGGCAGATGATTCCGGAGTGTCCGCCAAGTGGTTCTGGCATACCCAGCAGGTGATTTTGGCGTGTCAGGGAGGTGGTACCGGTGAGTCGAGCAGGTGGTTCCGGCGTGCTCAGCAGGTGGTTCAGGCGGTTCTGGCAGGTGGTATCCGTCTGTTCGGGGTGTGGTTCCAGCATCTCATGAACACGTTTCTGGCACGTCTGAGATGTGGTTCCAGCCGGCCCGACAGGTGTTTCCGCAGTGTCCGCCAAGCGGATCTGGCGTAGTTGGCAGGTGATTTTGGCATGACTGGCAGGTGGTTCCAGCAAGCCTGGCAGGTGATTCCAAAGTGTTCACCAACTGGTTGTGGCGTAGCCGGCAGGTGATTTTTGCGTGATCAGCAGGTGGTTCTGGCGAGTCGAGCAGGTGGTTCCGGCGTGCTCGGCTGGTGCTTCCGGGGTCATTGGCACGGGGTTCTGGCATGTCTGAGAGGTGGTTCCTGCATGCCCGGCAAGTGATTCCGGAGTGTTCGCCAAGTGGTTCTGGCATAGTCGGCAGGTGATTTTGGCATGTCCGGCAGGTGGTTCAGGCGAGTTGAGCAGGTGGTTCCAACGTGCTTGGCAGGTGCTACCGGCGTCTCCGGCATGTGTTTCTGGCACATCTGACAGGTGGTTCCGGCATGCCCGAAAGGTGATTCCGGTCTGTCCGGTAGGTGGTTCCAGCCTGCACGGCCTGTGGTTCTGGTACGTCTCAGAGGTGGTTGCGCATGCCCAACAGGTGATTCCGGACTGTCCGCCACATGGTTCTGGCACGTCTGAGAGGTGGTTCCGGCATGCCCGGCAGGTCATCCCAGAGAGTCCTCCAAGTGGTTCTGGCATAACACGCAGGTGATTTTGGCGTGTCTGGCAGGTTGTTCCGTTGTGCTTGGCAGGTGGTTCAGGCTTGGCCGGCAGGTGGTTCCAGACTGTCCGGGACGTGTTTCCAGCTTCTCCGGCAGGTGGTTCTGGTACGTCTGAGAGGTGGTTCCGCCATGGCTGGCAGGTGATTCCGGACCGTCCCCCAGGTGGTTCTGGCATAGCCAGCAGTTGATATTGGCCTGTCCGGCAGGTGGTTCCAGCGAGTCGAACAGGTGGCTCCGGCGTGCTCGGCAGGTGGTTCCGGTCTGTCCGGTAGGTGATTCTGGCGTGTCCGGCACGTGCTTCCGGCACGTCTGAGAGGTGGTTCCGGCATGCGCGACAGGTGGTTTCGGAGTGTCCGCCAGGTGGTTCTGGCGTACCCGGCAGGTGATTTTGGCGTGTCCGGCAGGTGTTTCTGGCGAGTCGAGCAGGTGCCTCCGGCATGCTCGGCAGGTGCTTCCGGCGTCTCCGGCACGTGGTTCTGGTGTGTCTGAGAGCTGGTTCCGGCATGTCCGGCAGATGATTCCGGAGTGTCCGCCAAGTGGTTCTGGCATACCCGGCTGGTGATTTGGGCATGTCAGGTAGGTGGTTCCGGCGAGTCGAGCAGGTGGCTCCGGCGTGCTCGGCAGGTTGTTCAGACGGGTCTGGCAGGTGTTTTCCGTCTGTTCGGGGTGTGGTTCCAGCATCTCATGCACATGGTTCTGGCACGTCTGAGATGTGGTTCCGGCCGGCCCGACAGGTGTTTCCACAGTGTCCGCCAAGTGGTACTGGCGTAGTTGGCAGGTGATTTTGGCATGACCGGCAGGTGGTTCCAGCAAGCCCGGCAGGTGATTCCGAAGTGTTCCCCAACTGGTTGTGGCGTAGCCGGCAGGTGATTTTTGCGTGTCCGGCAGGTGGTTCTGGCGAGTCGAGCAGGTGGTTCCGGCGTGCTCGGCAGGTGCTTCCGGGGTCATTGGCACGTGGTTCTGGCATATCTGAGAGGTGGTTCCGGCATGCCCGGCAGGTGATTCCGGAGTGTTCGCCAAGTGTTTCCGGCGTAGCCGGCAGGTGATTTTGCATGTCCAGCGGTCGTTCCGGCGGGTCGAGCCGGTGGTTCCAGCGTGTCCAGCAGGTGGTTCCGGTCTGTCCGGCAGGTGGTTCTGTGGTGTCCGGCACGAGGTTCAGTCTGAGAGGCTGTGCCGGCATGCCCCTCACGTGATTCCGGCTTGTCCCCAAAGTGGTGCTGGTGTAGCGGGCAGGTGATTTTGGCGTGTCCGGCAGCTGGTTCAGGCGAGTTGAGCAGGTGGTTGCGACGTGCTCGGCAGGTGCTTCCGGCGTGTCCGGCACGTGCTTCTGGCACATCTGACAGGTGGTTCCGGCACGCCCGAAAGGTGATTCCGGAGTGTTCGCCAAGTGTTTCCGGCGTAGCCGGCAGGTGATTTTGCACGTCCAGCGGTCGTTCCGGCAGGTCGAGCCGGTGGTTCCGGCGTGTCCGGCAGGTGGTTCCGGTCTGTCCGGCAGGTGGTTCTGTGGTGTCCGGCACGAGGTTCAGTCTGAGAGCCTGTGCCGGCATGCCCCTCACGTGATTCCGGCTTGTCCCCGAAGTGGTGCTGGTGTAGCGGGCAGGTGATTTTGGCGTGTCCGGCAGCTGGTTAAGGCGAGTTGAGCAGGTGGTTGCGACTTGCTCGGCAGGTGCTTCCGGCGTCTCTGGCACGTGTTTCTGGCACATCTGACTGGTGGTTCCGGCATGCCCAAAAGTTGATTCCGGTCTGTCCGGTAGGTGGTTCCGGCGTGCACGGCACGTGGTTCTGGTACGTCTCAGATGTGGTTGCGCATGCCCAACAGGTGATTCCGGACTGTCCGCCACATGGTTCTGGCACGTCTGAGAGGTGGTTCCGGCATGCCCGGCAGGTCATCCCAGAGAGTCCTCCAAGTGGTTCTGGCATAACACGCAGGTGATTTTGGCGTGTCTGGCAGGTTGTTCCGTTGTGCTTGGCAGGTGGTTCAGGCTTGGCCGGCAGGTGGTTCCAGACTGTCCAGGACGTGTTTCCAGCTTCTCCGGCAGGTGGTTCTGGTACGTCTGAGAGGTGGTTCCGCCATGGCTGGCAGGTGATTCCGGACCGTCCCCCAGGTGGTTCTGGCATAGCCAGCAGTTGATATTGGCCTGTCTGGCAGGTGGTTCCAGCGAGTCGAACAGGTGGCTCCGGCGTGCTCGGCAGGTGGTTCCGGTCTGTCCGGTAGGTGATTCCGGCGTGTCCGGCACATGCTTCCGGCACGTCTGAGAGGTGGTTCCGGCATGCGCGACAGGTGGTTTCGGAGTGTCCGCCAGGTGGTTCTGGCGTACCCGGCAGGTGATTTTGGCGTGTCCGGCAGGTGTTTCTGGCGAGTCGAGCAGGTGGCTCCGGCATGCTCGGCAGGTGCTTCCGGCGTCTCCGGCACGTGGTTCTGGTGTGTCTGAGAGCTGGTTCCGGCATGTCCGGCAGATGATTCCGGAGTGTCCGCCAAGTGGTTCTGGCATACCCGGCTGGTGATTTGGGCATGTCAGGTAGTTGGTTCCGGCGAGTCGAGCAGGTGGCTCCGGCGTGCTCGGCAGGTTGTTCAGACGGGTCTGGCAGGTGTTTTCCGTCTGTTCGGGGTGTGGTTCCAGCATCTCATGCACATGGTTCTGGCACGTCTGAGATGTGGTTCCGGCCGGCCCGACAGGTGTTTCCACAGTGTCCGCCAAGTGGTACTGGCGTAGTTGGCAGGTGATTTTGGCATGACCGGCAGGTGGTTCCAGCAAGCCCGGCAGGTGATTCCGAAGTGTTCCCCAACTGGTTGTGGCGTAGCCGGCAGGTGATTTCTGCGTGTCCGGCAGGTGGTTCTGGCGAGTCGAGCAGGTGGTTCCGGCGTCCTCGGCAGGTGCTTCCGGGGTCATTGGCACGTGGTTCTGGCATATCTGAGAGGTGGTTCCGGCATGCCCGGCAGGTGATTCCGGAGTGTTCGCCAAGTGTTTCCGGCGTAGCCGGCAACTGATTTTGCATGTCCAGCGGTCGTTCCGGCGGGTCGAGCCAGTGGTTCCGGCGTGTCCGGCAGGTGGTTCCGGTCTCTCCGGCAGGTGGTTCTGTGGTGTCCGGCACGAGGTTCAGTCTGAGAGGCTGTGCCGGCATGCCCCTCACGTGATTCCGGCTTGTCCCCGAAGTGGTGCTGGTGTAGCGGGCAGGTGATTTTGGCGTGTCCGGCAGCTGGTTAAGGCGAGTTGAGCAGGTGGTTGCGACGTGCTCGGCAGGTGCTTCCGGCGTCTCCGGCACGTGTTTCTGGCACATCTGACTGGTGGTTCCGGCATGCCCAAAAGTTGATTCCGGTCTGTCCGGTAGGTGGTTCCGGCGTGCACGGCACGTGGTTCTGGTACGTCTCAGATGTGGTTGCGCATGCCCAACAGGTGATTCCGGACTGTCCGCCACATGGTTCTGGCACGTCTGAGAGGTGGTTCCGGCATGCCCGGCAGGTCATCCCAGAGAGTCCTCCAAGTGGTTCTGGCGTAGCCCACAGGTGATTTTGGCGTGTCCGGCAGGTGGTTCCTCCGTGCTCGGCAGGTGGTTCAGGCATGGCCGTCACGTGGTTCCAGTCTGTCCAGGACGTGTTTCCAGCTTCTCCGGCAGGTGGTTCTGGTACGTCTGAGAGGTGGTTCCGCCATGGCTGGCAGGTGATCCCGGACTGTCCCCCAGGTGGTTCTGGCATAGCCAGCAGTTGATATTGGCCTGTCCGGCAGGTGGTTCCAGCGAGTCGAACAGGTGGCTCCGGCGTTCTTGGCAGGTGGTTCCGGTCTGTCCGGTAGGTGTTTCCGGCGTGTCTGGCACGTGCTTCCGGCACGTCTGAGAGGTGGTTCTGGCATGCGCGGCAGGTGATTCCGTAGTGTCCGCCAGGTGGTTCTGGCATACCCGGCAGGTGATTTTGGCATGTCCGGCAGGTGTTTCTGGCGAGTCGAGCAGGTGGCTCCGGCATGCTCGGCAGGTGCTTCCGGCGTCTCCGGCACTTGGTTCTGGTGTGTCTGAGAGCTGGTTCCGGCATGTCCGGCAGATGATTCCGGAGTGTCCGCCAAGTGGTTCTGGCATACCCAGCAGGTGATTTTGGCGTGTCAGGGAGGTGGTACCGGTGAGTCGAGCAGGTGGTTCCGGCGTGCTCAGCAGGTGGTTCAGGCGGTTCTGGCAGGTGGTATCCGTCTGTTCGGGGTGTGGTTCCAGCATCTCATGAACACGTTTCTCGCACGTCTGAGATGTGGTTCCAGCCGGCCCGACAGGTGTTTCCGCAGTGTCCGCCAAGCGGTTCTGGCGTAGTTGGCAGGTGATTTTGGCATGACTGGCAGGTGGTTCCAGCAAGCCTGGCAGGTGATTCCAAAGTGTTCACCAACTGGTTGTGGCGTAGCCGGCAGGTGATTTTTGCGTGATCGGCAGGTGGTTCTGGCGAGTCGAGCAGGTGGTTCCGGCGTGCTCGGCTGGTGCTTCCGGGGTCATTGGCACGGGGTTCTGGCATGTCTGAGAGGTGGTTCCTGCATGCCTGGCAAGTGATTCTGGAGTGTTCGCCAAGTGGTTCTGGCATAGTCGGCAGATGATTTTGGCATGTCCGGCAGGTGGTTCAGGCGAGTTGAGCAGGTGGTTCCAACGTGCTTGGCAGGTGCTTCCGGCGTCTCCGGCACGTGTTTCTGGCACATCTGACAGGTGGTTCCGGCATGCCCGAAAGGTTATTCCGGAGTGTTCGCCAAGTGTTTCCGGCGTAGCCGGCAGGTGATTTTGCACGTCCAGCGGTCGTTCCGGCGGGTCGAGCCGGTGGTTCCGGCGTGTCCGGCATGTGGTTCTGTGGTGTCCGGCACGAGGTTCATTCTGAGAGGCTGTGCCGGCATGCCCCTCACGTGATTCCGGCTTGTCCCCGAAGTGGTGCTGGTGTAGCGGGCAGG